>NW_027488822.1:0-333564 GCF_050948215.1 Halictus rubicundus | reverse complement strand
TATCCTATCCTCTATCCTATCCTATCCTCTATCCTATCCTATCCTCTATCCTATCCTATCCTCTATCCTATCCTATCCTCTATCCTATCCTATCGTCTATCCTATCCTATCCTCTATCCTATCCTATCCTCTATCCTATCCTATCCTCTATCCTATCCTATCGTCTATCCTATCCTCTATCCTATCCTATCCTCTATCCTATCCTATCCTCTTTCCTATCCTATCCTCTATCCTATCCTATCTTCTAACCTTTCCTATCCTCTATCCTATCAAATCCCCTATCCTATCCTATCCTCTATCCTATCCTATCCTCTATCCTATCCTATCCTCTATCCTATCCTATCGTCTATCCTATCCTCTATCCTATCCTATCCTCTATCCTATCCTATCCTCTATATTATCCTATCCTCTATCCTCTATCCTATCCTATCTTCTATCCTTTCCTATCCAATCCTATCCTCAATCCTATCCTTTCCTGTATCCTATCCTATCCTGTATCGTCTATCCTATCGTATCCTCTACCCTATCATATCCTCTATCCTATTCTATCCTCTATCCTATCCTATCGTCTATCCTATCCTCTATCCTATCCTATCGTCTATCCTATCCTCTATCCTATCCTATCCTCTATCCTATCCTATCCTCTATCCTATCCTCTCCTGTATCCTATCCTATCCTCTATCCTATCCTATCCTCTATCCTATAATATCCTCTATCCTATCATATCCTCTATCCTATCATATCCTCTATCCTACCCTATCCTCTATCCTATCCTATCCTCTATACTATCCAATCCTCTATCCTATCCTATCCTCAATACTATCCTATCCTCTATCCTATCCTATCGTCTATCCTATCCTATCCTATCCTCTATCCTATCAAATCCCCTATCCCATCAAATCCTCTATCCTATCAAATCCCCTATCCTATCAAATCCTCTATCCTATCCTCTATCCTATCCTATCCTCTATCCTATCCTATCGTGTATCCTATCCTCTATACTATCAAATCCCCTATCCTATCCTCTGTCCTATCCTATCCTCTATCCTATCCTATCCTCTATCCTATCCTATCCTCTATCCTATCCTATCCTCTATCCTATCCTATCGTGTATCTTATCCTCTATACTATCAAATCCCCTATCCTATCCTCTGTCCTATCCTATCCTCTATCCTATCCTATCCTCTATCCTATCCTATCCTCTGTCCTATCCTATCCTCTATCCTATCCTATCGTGTATCCTATCCTCTATCCTATCAAATCCCCTATCCTATCCTCTATCCTATCCTATCCTCTATCCTATCCTATCCTCTATCCTATCCTATCCTCTATCCTATCCTATCCTCTATCCTATCCTATCCTCTATCCTATCCTACCCTCTATAATATCGTATACTCTATCATATCCTATCCTCTAT
Organism: Halictus rubicundus; assembly: GCF_050948215.1. Taxonomy (NCBI): domain Eukaryota; kingdom Metazoa; phylum Arthropoda; class Insecta; order Hymenoptera; family Halictidae; genus Halictus; species Halictus rubicundus. Next base: position 332,147 of record NW_027488822.1, on the reverse strand, counting down.
CCTATAATATCATCTATCCGTTACTATTCTCTATCCTAACCTATTCTCTATCCTATCCTCTATCCTATCCTATCCTCTATCCTATTCTATCCTCTATCCTATCCTATCCTCTATTCTATCCTATCCTCTATCCTATCCTATCCTCTATCCTATCCTATCCTCTATCCTATCCTATGCTCTATCCTATCCTATCCTCTATCCTAACCTATTCTCTATCCTATCCTCTATCCTATCCTATCCTCTATCCTATCCTATTCTCTATCCTATCCTATCCTCTATCCTATCCTATCCTCTATCCCATCCTCTATCCTATCCTCTATCCTATCCTCTATGCTATCCTCTATCCTATCCTATCTTCTATCCTATCCTATCCTCTATCCTATCCTTTCCTGTATCCTATCCTATCCTCTATCCTCTATCCTATCCAATCCTCTGTCCTATCCTATCCTCTATCCTATCATATCCTCTATCCTATAATATCCTCTATCCAATCCTCTATCCTATCCTATCCTCTGTCCTATCCAATCCTCTGTCCTATCCTATCCTCTATCCTATCCTCTATCCTATCCTCTATCCTATCCTATCTTCTATCCTATCCTCTATCCTATCCTATCCTCTATCCTATCCTATCATCTATCCTATCCTATCCTCTATCCTATCCAATCCTCTGTCCTATCCTATCCTCTATCCTATAATATCCTCTATCCTATCCTATCCTCTATCCAATCCTCTATCCTATCCTATCCTCTATCCTATCCTATCCTCTATCCTATCCTATCGTCTATCCTGTCCTATCCTCTGTCCTATCGTATCGTCTATCCTATCCTCTATCCTATCCTATCCTCTATCCTATCCTATCCTCTATCCTATCCTATCCTCTATCCTATCCTATCCTCTATCCTATCCTATCTTCTATCCTATCCTATCCTCTATCCTATCCTTTCCTGTATCCTATCCTATCCTCTATCCTCTATCCTATCCACTCCTCTGTCCTATCCTATCCTCTATCCTATCATATCCTCTATCCTATAATATCCTCTATCCAATCCTCTGTCCTATCCTATCCTCTATCCTATCCTCTATCCTATCCTCTATCCTATCCTATCTTCTATCCTATCCTCTATCCTATCCTATCCTCTATCCTATCCTATCATCTATCCTATCCTATCCTCTATCCTATCCTCTATCCTATCCTCTATGCTATCCTCTATCCTATCCTATCTTCTATCCTATCCTATCCTCTATCCTATCCTTTCCTGTATCCTATCCTATCGTCTATCCTCTATCCTATCCAATCCTCTGTCCTATCCTATCCTCTATCCTATCATATCCTCTATCCTATAATATCCTCTATCCTATCCTATCCTCTATCCAATCCTCTATCCTATCCTATCCTCTATCCTATACAATCCTCTGTCCTATCCTATCCTCTATCCTATCCTATCGTGTATCCTATCCTCTATCCTATCCTATCGTGTATCCTATCCTCTATCCTATCCTATCCTCTATCCTATCAAATCCCCTATCCTATCCTCTGTCCTATCCTATCCTCTATCCTATCCTATCTTCTATCCTATCCTATCCTCTACCCTATGAAATCCCTATCCTATCCTCTGTCCTATCCTATCCTCTATCCTATCATATCCTGCATCGAATCCTATCCTCAATCCTATCCTTTCCTGTATCCTATCCTATCCTCTATCCTGTATCCTATGTAATCCTCTATCCTATCCTATCCTCTATCCTATCATATCCTCTACCCTATCATATCCCCTATCCTATCCTATCCTCTATCCTATCCTATCCTCTATCCTCTATCCTATCCAATCCTCTGTCCTATCCTATCCTCTATCCTATCATATCCTCTATAATATAATATCCTCTATCCTATCCTATCCTCTATCCAATCCTCTATCCTATTCTATCCTCTATCCTATCCTATCCTCTATCCTATCCTATCCTCTATCCTATCCTATCCTCTATCCTATCCTATCCTCTATCCTATCCTATCCTCTATCCTATCCTATCGTCTATCCTATCCTATCCTCTATCCTATCCTATCCTCTATCCTATCCTATCCTCTATCCTATCCTATCGTCTATCCTATCCTCTATCCTATCCTATCCTCTATCCTATCCTATCCTCTTTCCTATCCTATCCTCTATCCTATCCTATCTTCTAACCTTTCCTATCCTCTATCCTATCAAATCCCCTATCCTATCCTATCCTCTATCCTATCCTATCCTCTATCCTATCCTATCCTCTATCCTATCCTATCGTCTATCCTATCCTCTATCCTATCCTATCCTCTATCCTATCCTATCCTCTATCCTATCCTATCCTCTATCCTCTATCCTATCCTATCTTCTATCCTTTCCTATCCTCTATCCTATCAAATCCCCTATCCTATCCTATCCTCTATCCTATCCTATCCTCTATCCTATCCTATCCTCTATCCTATCCTATCGTCTATCCTATCCTCTATCCTATCCTATCCTCTATCCTATCCTATCTTCTATCCTTTCCTATCCTCTATCCTATCAAATCCCCTATCCTATCCTATCCTCTATCCTATCCTATCCTCTATCCTATCCTATCCTCTATCCTATCCTATCGTCTATCCTATCCTCTATCCTATCCTATCCTCTATCCTATCCTATCTTCTATCCTATCCTGTCCAATCCCCTATCCTATGCTCTATCCTATCCTACCCTCTATAATATCGTATACTCTATCATATCCTATCCTCTATCCTATAATATCATCTATCCGTTACTATTCTCTATCCTAACCTATTCTCTATCCTATCCTCTATCCTATCCTATCCTCTATCCTATCCTATCCTCTATCCTATCCTATCCTCTATCCTATCCTATCCTCTATCCTATCCTATCCTCTATCCTATCCTATGCTCTATCCTATCCTATCCTCTATCCTAACCTATTCTCTATACTATCCTCTATCCTATCCTATCCTCTATCCTATCCTATCCTCTATCCTATCCTATCCTCTATCCTATCCTATCCTCTATCCTATCCTATCCTCTATCCTATCCTATCCTCTATCCTATCCTATCCTCTATCCTATCCTATCCTCTATCCTATTTTTTTTTTTTTTTTTTTTTTTTCCGAGGAGGTAATCTCGTTACGGATACCCGAACCCCCCCCCGGGGGGGGGGTGGTCCGGGTTATGTGGGACTCCTCGGCTGGTTGGTGCAACGCCGAGTATACCCACTAACTCCTCCCCGTCCGTCCCTAGACTCCTGGGGGCACCCGTGCTCTGCGCGCGCATGTCAATCCGGTGTGCCCCCGCCTTAGCATACCACCCGGGGGGGGGACGCGGCCCCCTCCCGTACCTACTCTATCCGAAGGCACCACGCAACGGACGACGTGGCGCCTTCCCCCCCTGTTAGGCCGCCCGATGAGCATCCGGGCCCCCGCCCGAGATGCCCGGCGGCCTCCGGGGACCCGTTGGTGACCGAGTGTAAGGGGATATCCGATCCCCCGCCTCGAGATCATCAAGGGCGTCCCCGCTCGCGTCAGAAGCGTCGCAACGGGGGTACGCCCCCGGGGGCGTACCCTGCGCCGCCTCCCCCCCCTTCGGCCGGGATCGTGATTACGCTCCCGATCCCGTTCCGCAGCCTCCTTCCGCAGCATAACCCGCTCGCAGAAGGAAGCGAACCCCCTCCACGCCTCCTCGCCACCGGCTGCCGCAGCGACGACAGCCGGGAGCGAGAGGTCGTGGCCCACCGCGCGCCGCAGGGCACGGCGCTCTCCCCCCCATGCCGGACACTCCTCCAGAGTGTGTTGCGCCGTGTCCCGCGGATCCTATCCTCTATCCTATCCTATCCTCTATCCTATCCTCTATCCTATCCTCTATCCTATCCTCTATCCTATCCTCTATGCTATCCTCTATCCTATCCTATCTTCTATCCTATCCTATCCTCTATCCTATCCTTTCCTGTATCCTATCCTATCGTCTATCCTCTATCCTATCCAATCCTCTGTCCTATCCTATCCTCTATCCTATCATATCCTCTATCCTATAATATCCTCTATCCTATCCTATCCTCTATCCAACCCTCTATCCTATCCTATCCTCTATCCTATCCTATCGTCTATCCTCAATCCTATCCCTTCCTGTATCCTATCCAATCCTCTATCCTATCCTATCCTCTATCCTATCCTGTCCTCTATGCTATCCTATCCTCTATCCTAGCCTATCCTCTATCCTATCCTGTCCAATCCCCTATCCTATGCTCTATCCTATCCTACCCTCTATAATATCGTATACTCTATCATATCCTATCCTCTATCCTATAATATCATCTATCCGTTACTATTCTCTATCCTAACCTATTCTCTATCCTATCCTCTATCCTATCCTATCCTCTATCCTATCCTATCCTCTATCCTATCCTATCCTCTATCCTATCCTATCCTCTATCCTATCCTATCCTCTATCCTATCCTATCTTCTATCCTATCCTATGCTCTATCCTATCCTATCCTCTATCCTAACCTATTCTCTATCCTATCCTCTATCCTATCCTATCCTCTATCCTATCCTATCCTCTATCCTATCCTATCCTCTATCCTATCCTATCCTCTATCCTATCATATCCTCTATCCTATAATATCCTCTATCCTATCCTATCCTCTATCCAACCCTCTATCCTATCCTATCCTCTATCCTATCCTATCCTCTATCCTATCCTATCGTCTATCCTGTCCTATCCTCTGTCCTATCGTATCCTCTATCCTATCCTCTATCCTATCCTATCCTCAATCCTATCCTATCCTCTATCCTATCCTATCCTCTATCCTATCCTTTCCTGTATCCTATCCTATCGTCTATCCTCTATCCTATCCAATCCTCTGTCCTATCCTATCCTCTATCCTATCATATCCTCTATCCTATAATATCCTCTATCCTATCCTATCCTCTATCCAACCCTCTATCCTATCCTATCCTCTATCCTATCCTATCCTCTATCCTATCCTATCGTCTATCCTGTCCTATCCTCTATCCTATCCTATCTTCTATCCTATCCTCTATCCTATCCTATCCTCTATCCTATCCTATCATCTATCCTATCCTATCCTCTATCCTATCCTCTATCCTATCCTCTATCCTATCCTCTATGCTATCCTCTATCCTATCCTATCTTCTATCCTATCCTATCCTCTATCCTATCCTTTCCTGTATCCTATCCTATCGTCTATCCTCTATCCTATCCAATCCTCTGTCAAATCCTATCCTCTATCCTATCATATCCTCTATCCTATAATATCCTCTATCCTATCCTATCCTCTATCCAATCCTCTATCGTATCCTATCCTCTATCCTATCCAATCCTCTGTCCTATCCTATCCTCTATCCTATCCTATCGTGTATCCTATCCTCTATCCTATCCTATCGTGTATCCTATCCTCTATCCTACCCTATCCTCTATCCTATCAAATCCCCTATCCTATCCTCTGTCCTATCCTATCCTCTATCCTATCATATCCTGCATCGAATCCTATCCTCAATCCTATCCTTTCCTGTATCCTATCCTATCCTCTATCCTGTATCCTATGCAATCCTCTATCCTATCCTATCCTCTATCCTATCATATCCTCTACCCTATCATATCCCCTATCCTATCCTATCCTCTATCCTATCCTATCCTCTATCCTCTATCCTATCCAATCCTCTGTCCTATCCTATCCTCTATCCTATCATATCCTCTATAATATAATATCCTCTATCCTATCCTATCCTCTATCCAATCCTCTATCCTATCCTATCCTCTATCCTATCCTAGCCTCTATCAAATCCTATCGTCTATCCTATCCTCTATCCTATCCTATCCTCTATCCTATCCTATCCTCTATCCTATCCTATCCTCTATCCTATCCTATCCTCTATCCTATCCTATCTTCTATCCTATCCTATCCTCTACCCTATGAAATCCCCTATCCTATCCTCTGTCCTATCCTATCCTCTATCCTATCCTATCGTGTATCCTATCCTCTATCCTATCCTATCGTGTATCCTATCCTCTATCCTACCCTATCCTCTATCCTATCAAATCCCCTATCCTATCCTCTGTCCTATCCTATCCTCTATCCTATCATATCCTGCATCGAATCCTATCCTCAATCCTATCCTTTCCTGTATCCTATCCTATCCTCTATCCTGTATCCTATGCAATCCTCTGTCCTATCCTATCCTCTATCCTATCATATCCTCTATCCTATAATATCCTCTATCCTATCCTATCCTCTATCCAATCCTCTATCCTATCCTATCCTCTATCCTATCCTATCCTCTATCCTATCCTATCGTCTATCCTGTCCTATCCTCTGTCCTATCGTATCGTCTATCCTATCCTCTATCCTATCCTATCCTCTATCCTATCCTATCCTCTATCCTATCCTATCCTCTATCCTATCCTATCTTCTATCCTATCCTATCCTCTATCCTATCCTTTCCTGTATCCTATCCTATCCTCTATCCTCTATCCTATCCACTCCTCTGTCCTATCCTATCCTCTATCCTATCATATCCTCTATCCTATAATATCCTCTATCCAATCCTCTGTCCTATCCTATCCTCTATCCTATCCTCTATCCTATCCTCTATCCTATCCTATCTTCTATCCTATCCTCTATCCTATCCTATCCTCTATCGTATCCTATCATCTATCCTATCCTATCCTCTATCCTATCCTCTATCCTATCCTCTATGCTATCCTCTATCCTATCCTATCTTCTATCCTATCCTATCCTCTATCCTATCCTTTCCTGTATCCTATCCTATCGTCTATCCTCTATCCTATCCAATCCTCTGTCCTATCCTATCCTCTATCCTATCATATCCTCTATCCTATAATATCCTCTATCCTATCCTATCCTCTATCCAATCCTCTATCCTATCCTATCCTCTATCCTATACAATCCTCTGTCCTATCCTATCCTCTATCCTATCCTATCGTGTATCCTATCCTCTATCCTATCCTATCGTGTATCCTATCCTCTATCCTATCCTATCCTCTATCCTATCAAATCCCCTATCCTATCCTCTGTCCTATCCTATCCTCTATCCTATCCTATCTTCTATCCTATCCTATCCTCTACCCTATGAAATCCCTATCCTATCCTCTGTCCTATCCTATCCTCTATCCTATCATATCCTGCATCGAATCCTATCCTCAATCCTATCCTTTCCTGTATCCTATCCTATCCTCTATCCTGTATCCTATGGAATCCTCTATCCTATCCTATCCTCTATCCTATCATATCCTCTACCCTATCATATCCCCTATCCTATCCTATCCTCTATCCTATCCTATCCTCTATCCTCTATCCTATCCAATCCTCTGTCCTATCCTATCCTCTATCCTATCATATCCTCTATAATATAATATCCTCTATCCTATCCTATCCTCTATCCAATCCTCTATCCTATCCTATCCTCTATCCTATCCTATCGTCTATCCTATCCTATCCTCTATCCTATCCTATCCTCTATCCTATCCTATCCTCTATCCTATCCTATCGTCTATCCTATCCTCTATCCTATCCTATCCTCTATCCTATCCTATCCTCTTTCCTATCCTATCCTCTATCCTATCCTATCTTCTATCCTATCCTATCCTCTATCCTATCCTTTCCTGTATCCTATCCTATCGTCTATCCTCTATCCTATCCAATCCTCTGTCAAATCCTATCCTCTATCCTATCATATCCTCTATCCTATAATATCCTCTATCCTATCCTATCCTCTATCCAATCCTCTATCGTATCCTATCCTCTATCCTATCCAATCCTCTGTCCTATCCTATCCTCTATCCTATCCTATCGTGTATCCTATCCTCTATCCTATCCTATCGTGTATCCTATCCTCTATCCTACCCTATCCTCTATCCTATCAAATCCCCTATCCTATCCTCTGTCCTATCCTATCCTCTATCCTATCATATCCTGCATCGAATCCTATCCTCAATCCTATCCTTTCCTGTATCCTATCCTATCCTCTATCCTGTATCCTATGCAATCCTCTATCCTATCCTATCCTCTATCCTATCATATCCTCTACCCTATCATATCCCCTATCCTATCCTATCCTCTATCCTATCCTATCCTCTATCCTCTATCCTATCCAATCCTCTGTCCTATCCTATCCTCTATCCTATCATATCCTCTATAATATAATATCCTCTATCCTATCCTATCCTCTATCCAATCCTCTATCCTATCCTATCCTCTATCCTATCCTAGCCTCTATCAAATCCTATCGTCTATCCTATCCTCTATCCTATCCTATCCTCTATCCTATCCTATCCTCTATCCTATCCTATCCTCTATCCTATCCTATCCTCTATCCTATCCTATCTTCTATCCTATCCTATCCTCTACCCTATGAAATCCCCTATCCTATCCTCTGTCCTATCCTATCCTCTATCCTATCCTATCGTGTATCCTATCCTCTATCCTATCCTATCGTGTATCCTATCCTCTATCCTACCCTATCCTCTATCCTATCAAATCCCCTATCCTATCCTCTGTCCTATCCTATCCTCTATCCTATCATATCCTGCATCGAATCCTATCCTCAATCCTATCCTTTCCTGTATCCTATCCTATCCTCTATCCTGTATCCTATGCAATCCTCTGTCCTATCCTATCCTCTATCCTATCATATCCTCTATCCTATAATATCCTCTATCCTATCCTATCCTCTATCCAATCCTCTATCCTATTCTATCCTCTATCCTATCCTATCCTCTATCCTATCCTATCGTCTATCCTGTCCTATCCTCTATCCTATCGTATCGTCTATCCTATCCTCTATCCTATCCTATCCTCTATCCTATCCTATCCTCTATCCTATCCTATCCTCTATCCTATCCTATCTTCTATCCTATCCTATCCTCTATCCTATCCTTTCCTGTATCCTATCCTATCCTCTATCCTCTATCCTATCCACTCCTCTGTCCTATCCTATCCTCTATCCTATCATATCCTCTATCCTATAATATCCTCTATCCAATCCTCTGTCCTATCCTATCCTCTATCCTATCCTCTATCCTATCCTCTATCCTATCCTATCTTCTATCCTATCCTCTATCCTATCCTATCCTCTATCCTATCCTATCATCTATCCTATCCTATCCTCTATCCTATCCTCTATCCTATCCTCTATGCTATCCTCTATCCTATCCTATCTTCTATCCTATCCTATCCTCTATCCTATCCTTTCCTGTATCCTATCCTATCGTCTATCCTCTATCCTATCCAATCCTCTGTCCTATCCTATCCTCTATCCTATCATATCCTCTATCCTATAATATCCTCTATCCTATCCTATCCTCTATCCAATCCTCTATCCTATCCTATCCTCTATCCTATACAATCCTCTGTCCTATCCTATCCTCTATCCTATCCTATCGTGTATCCTATCCTCTATCCTATCCTATCGTGTATCCTATCCTCTATCCTATCCTATCCTCTATCCTATCAAATCCCCTATCCTATCCTCTGTCCTATCCTATCCTCTATCCTATCCTATCTTCTATCCTACCCTATCCTCTATCCTATCAAATCCCCTATCCTATCCTCTGTCCTATCCTATCCTCTATCCTATCATATCCTGCATCGAATCCTATCCTCAATCCTATCCTTTCCTGTATCCTATCCTATCCTCTATCCTGTATCCTATGCAATCCTCTGTCCTATCCTATCCTCTATCCTATCATATCCTCTATCCTATAATATCCTCTATCCTATCCTATCCTCTATCCAATCCTCTATCCTATCCTATCCTCTATCCTATCCTATCCTCTATCCTATCCTATCGTCTATCCTGTCCTATCCTCTGTCCTATCGTATCGTCTATCCTATCCTCTATCCTATCCTATCCTCTATCCTATCCTATCTTCTATCCTATCCTATCCTCTATCCTATCCTATCTTCTATCCTATCCTATCCTCTATCCTATCCTTTCCTGTATCCTATCCTATCCTCTATCCTCTATCCTATCCACTCCTCTGTCCTATCCTATCCTCTATCCTATCATATCCTCTATCCTATAATATCCTCTATCCAATCCTCTGTCCTATCCTATCCTCTATCCTATCCTCTATCCTATCCTCTATCCTATCCTATCTTCTATCCTATCCTCTATCCTATCCTATCCTCTATCCTATCCTATCATCTATCCTATCCTATCCTCTATCCTATCCTCTATCCTATCCTCTATGCTATCCTCTATCCTATCCTATCTTCTATCCTATCCTATCCTCTATCCTATCCTTTCCTGTATCCTATCCTATCGTCTATCCTCTATCCTATCCAATCCTCTGTCCTATCCTATCCTCTATCCTATCATATCCTCTATCCTATAATATCCTCTACCCTATCCTATCCTCTATCCAATCCTCTATCCTATCCTATCCTCTATCCTATACAATCCTCTGTCCTATCCTATCCTCTATCCTATCCTATCGTGTATCCTATCCTCTATCCTATCCTATCGTGTATCCTATCCTCTATCCTATCCTATCCTCTATCCTATCAAATCCCCTATCCTATCCTCTGTCCTATCCTATCCTCTATCCTATCCTATCTTCTATCCTATCCTATCCTCTACCCTATGAAATCCCTATCCTATCCTCTGTCCTATCCTATCCTCTATCCTATCATATCCTGCATCGAATCCTATCCTCAATCCTATCCTTTCCTGTATCCTATCCTATCCTCTATCCTGTATCCTATGTAATCCTCTATCCTATCCTATCCTCTATCCTATCATATCCTCTACCCTATCATATCCCCTATCCTATCCTATCCTCTATCCTATCCTATCCTCTATCCTCTATCCTATCCAATCCTCTGTCCTATCCTATCCTCTATCCTATCATATCCTCTATAATATAATATCCTCTATCCTATCCTATCCTCTATCCAATCCTCTATCCTATTCTATCCTCTATCCTATCCTATCCTCTATCCTATCCTATCCTCTATCCTATCCTATCCTCTATCCTATCCTATCCTCTATCCTATCCTATCCTCTATCCTATCCTATCGTCTATCCTATCCTATCCTCTATCCTATCCTATCCTCTATCCTATCCTATCCTCTATCCTATCCTATCGTCTATCCTATCCTCTATCCTATCCTATCCTCTATCCTATCCTATCCTCTTTCCTATCCTATCCTCTATCCTATCCTATCTTCTAACCTTTCCTATCCTCTATCCTATCAAATCCCCTATCCTATCCTATCCTCTATCCTATCCTATCCTCTATCCTATCCTATCCTCTATCCTATCCTATCGTCTATCCTATCCTCTATCCTATCCTATCGTCTATCCTATCCTCTATCCTATCCTATCCTCTATCCTATCCTATCCTCTATCCTATCCTATCCTCTATCCTCTATCCTATCCTATCTTCTATCCTTTCCTATCCTCTATCCTATCAAATCCCCTATCCTATCCTATCCTCTATCCTATCCTATCCTCTATCCTATCCTATCCTCTATCCTATCCTATCGTCTATCCTATCCTCTATCCTATCCTATCCTCTATCCTATCCTATCTTCTATCCTTTCCTATCCTCTATCCTATCAAATCCCCTATCCTATCCTATCCTCTATCCTATCCTATCCTCTATCCTATCCTATCCTCTATCCTATCCTATCGTCTATCCTATCCTCTATCCTATCCTATCCTCTATCCTATCCTATCTTCTATCCTATCCTGTCCAATCCCCTATCCTATGCTCTATCCTATCCTACACTCTATAATATCGTATACTCTATCATATCCTATCCTCTATCCTATAATATCATCTATCCGTTACTATTCTCTATCCTAACCTATTCTCTATCCTATCCTCTATCCTATCCTATCCTCTATCCTATCCTATCCTCTATCCTATCCTATCCTCTATCCTATCCTATCCTCTATCCTATCCTATCCTCTATCCTATCCTATGCTCTATCCTATCCTATCCTCTATCCTAACCTATTCTCTATACTATCCTCTATCCTATCCTATCCTCTATCCTATCCTATCCTCTATCCTATCCTATCCTCTATCCTATCCTATCCTCTATCCTATCCTATCCTCTATCCTCTATCCTATCCAATCCTCTGTCCTATCCTATCCTCTATCCTATCATATCCTCTATAATATAATATCCTCTATCCTATCCTATCCTCTATCCAATCCTCTATCCTATTCTATCCTCTATCCTATCCTATCCTCTATCCTATCCTATCCTCTATCCTATCCTATCCTCTATCCTATCCTATCCTCTATCCTATCCTATCCTCTATCCTATCCTATCGTCTATCCTATCCTATCCTCTATCCTATCCTATCCTCTATCCTATCCTATCCTCTATCCTATCCTATCGTCTATCCTATCCTCTATCCTATCCTATCCTCTATCCTATCCTATCCTCTTTCCTATCCTATCCTCTATCCTATCCTATCTTCTAACCTTTCCTATCCTCTATCCTATCAAATCCCCTATCCTATCCTATCCTCTATCCTATCCTATCCTCTATCCTATCCTATCCTCTATCCTATCCTATCGTCTATCCTATCCTCTATCCTATCCTATCCTCTATCCTATCCTATCCTCTATCCTATCCTATCCTCTATCCTCTATCCTATCCTATCTTCTATCCTTTCCTATCCTCTATCCTATCAAATCCCCTATCCTATCCTATCCTCTATCCTATCCTATCCTCTATCCTATCCTATCCTCTATCCTATCCTATCGTCTATCCTATCCTCTATCCTATCCTATCCTCTATCCTATCCTATCTTCTATCCTTTCCTATCCTCTATCCTATCAAATCCCCTATCCTATCCTATCCTCTATCCTATCCTATCCTCTATCCTATCCTATCCTCTATCCTATCCTATCGTCTATCCTATCCTCTATCCTATCCTATCCTCTATCCTATCCTATCTTCTATCCTATCCTGTCCAATCCCCTATCCTATGCTCTATCCTATCCTACCCTCTATAATATCGTATACTCTATCATATCCTATCCTCTATCCTATAATATCATCTATCCGTTACTATTCTCTATCCTAACCTATTCTCTATCCTATCCTCTATCCTATCCTATCCTCTATCCTATCCTATCCTCTATCCTATCCTATCCTCTATCCTATCCTATCCTCTATCCTATCCTATCCTCTAGCCTATCCTATGCTCTATCCTATCCTATCCTCTATCCTAACCTATTCTCTATACTATCCTCTATCCTATCCTATCCTCTATCCTATCCTATCCTCTATCCTATCCTATCCTCTATCCTATCCTATCCTCTATCCTATCCTATCCTCTATCCTATCCTATCCTCTATCCTATCCTATCCTCTATCCTATCCTATCCTCTATCCTATCCTATCCTCTATCCTATCCTATCCTCTATCCTATCCTATCCTCTATCCTATTTTTTTTTTTTTTTTTTTTTTTCCGAGGAGGTAATCTCGTTACGGATACCCGAACCCCCCCGGGGGGGGGGTGGTCCGGGTTATGTGGGACTCCTCGGCTGGTTGGTGCAACGCCGAGTATACCCACTAACTCCTCCCCGTCCGTCCCTAGACTCCTGGGGGCACCCGTGCTCTGCGCGCGCATGTCAATCCGGTGTGCCCCCGCCTTAGCATACCACCCGGGGGGGGGGGACGCGGCCCCCTCCCGTACCTACTCTATCCGAAGGCACCACGCAACGGACGACGTGGCGCCTTCCCCCCCTGTTAGGCCGCCCGATGAGCATCCGGGCCCCCGCCCGAGATGCCCGGCGGCCTCCGGGGACCCGTTGGTGACCGAGTGTAAGGGGATATCCGATCCCCCGCCTCGAGATCATCAAGGGCGTCCCCGCTCGCGTCAGAAGCGTCGCAACGGGGGTACGCCCCCGGGGCGTACCCTGCGCCGCCTCCCCCCCCTTCGGCCGGGATCGTGATTACGCTCCCGATCCCGTTCCGCAGCCTCCTTCCGCAGCATAACCCGCTCGCAGAAGGAAGCGAACCCCCTCCACGCCTCCTCGCCACCGGCTGCCGCAGCGACGACAGCCGGGAGCGAGAGGTCGTGGCCCACCGCGCGCCGCAGGGCACGGCGCTCCCCCCCCATGCCGGACACTCCTCCAGAGTGTGTTGCGCCGTGTCCCGCGGATCCTATCCTCTATCCTATCCTATCCTCTATCCTATCCTCTATCCTATCCTCTATCCTATCCTCTATCCTATCCTCTATGCTATCCTCTATCCTATCCTATCTTCTATCCTATCCTATCCTCTATCCTATCCTTTCCTGTATCCTATCCTATCGTCTATCCTCTATCCTAGCCTATCCTCTATCCTATCCTGTCCAATCCCCTATCCTATGCTCTATCCTATCCTACCCTCTATAATATCGTATACTCTATCATATCCTATCCTCTATCCTATAATATCATCTATCCGTTACTATTCTCTATCCTAACCTATTCTCTATCCTATCCTCTATCCTATCCTATCCTCTATCCTATCCTATCCTCTATCCTATCCTATCCTCTATCCTATCCTATCCTCTATCCTATCCTATCCTCTATCCTATCCTATCTTCTATCCTATCCTATGCTCTATCCTATCCTATCCTCTATCCTAACCTATTCTCTATCCTATCCTCTATCCTATCCTATCCTCTATCCTATCCTATCCTCTATCCTATCCTATCCTCTATCCTATCCTATCCTCTATCCTATCATATCCTCTATCCTATAATATCCTCTATCCTATCCTATCCTCTATCCAACCCTCTATCCTATCCTATCCTCTATCCTATCCTATCCTCTATCCTATCCTATCGTCTATCCTGTCCTATCCTCTGTCCTATCGTATCCTCTATCCTATCCTCTATCCTATCCTATCCTCAATCCTATCCTATCCTCTATCCTATCCTATCCTCTATCCTATCCTTTCCTGTATCCTATCCTATCGTCTATCCTCTATCCTATCCAATCCTCTGTCCTATCCTATCCTCTATCCTATCATATCCTCTATCCTATAATATCCTCTATCCTATCCTATCCTCTATCCAACCCTCTATCCTATCCTATCCTCTATCCTATCCTATCCTCTATCCTATCCTATCGTCTATCCTGTCCTATCCTCTATCCTATCCTATCTTCTATCCTATCCTCTATCCTATCCTATCCTCTATCCTATCCTATCATCTATCCTATCCTATCCTCTATCCTATCCTCTATCCTATCCTCTATCCTATCCTCTATGCTATCCTCTATCCTATCCTATCTTCTATCCTATCCTATCCTCTATCCTATCCTTTCCTGTATCCTATCCTATCGTCTATCCTCTATCCTATCCAATCCTCTGTCAAATCCTATCCTCTATCCTATCATATCCTCTATCCTATAATATCCTCTATCCTATCCTATCCTCTATCCAATCCTCTATCGTATCCTATCCTCTATCCTATCCAATCCTCTGTCCTATCCTATCCTCTATCCTATCCTATCGTGTATCCTATCCTCTATCCTATCCTATCGTGTATCCTATCCTCTATCCTACCCTATCCTCTATCCTATCAAATCCCCTATCCTATCCTCTGTCCTATCCTATCCTCTATCCTATCATATCCTGCATCGAATCCTATCCTCAATCCTATCCTTTCCTGTATCCTATCCTATCCTCTATCCTGTATCCTATGCAATCCTCTATCCTATCCTATCCTCTATCCTATCATATCCTCTACCCTATCATATCCCCTATCCTATCCTATCCTCTATCCTATCCTATCCTCTATCCTCTATCCTATCCAATCCTCTGTCCTATCCTATCCTCTATCCTATCATATCCTCTATAATATAATATCCTCTATCCTATCCTATCCTCTATCCAATCCTCTATCCTATCCTATCCTCTATCCTATCCTAGCCTCTATCAAATCCTATCGTCTATCCTATCCTCTATCCTATCCTATCCTCTATCCTATCCTATCCTCTATCCTATCCTATCCTCTATCCTATCCTATCCTCTATCCTATCCTATCTTCTATCCTATCCTATCCTCTACCCTATGAAATCCCCTATCCTATCCTCTGTCCTATCCTCTCCTCTATCCTAACATATCCTGCATCGAATCCTATCCTCAATCCTATCCTATCCTCTATCCTCTATACTATGCAATCCTCTATAATATCCTATCCTCTATCCTATCATATCCTCTACCCTATCATATCCCCTATCCTATCCTATCCTCTATCCTATCCTATCCTCTATCCTCTATCCTATCCAATCCTCTGTCCTATCCTATCCTCTATCCTATCATATCCTCTATCCTATAATATCCTCTATCCTATCCTATCCTCTATCCAATCCTCTATCCTATCCTATCCTCTATCCTATCCTACCCTCTATCCTATCCTCTCGTCTATCCTGTCCTATCCTCTATCCTATCCTATCCTCTATCCTATCCTCTATCCTAGCCTATCCTCTATCCTATCCTATCCAATCCCCTATCCTATCCTCTATCCAATCCTATCCTCAATCCTATCCTTTCCTGTATCCTATCCTATCCTCTATCCTCTGTCCTATCCAATCCTCTGTCCTATCCTATCCTCTATCCTATCCTATCGTGTATCCTATCCTCTATCCTATCCTATCCTCTATCCTATCAAATCCCCTATCCTATCCTCTGTCCTATTATGTCCTCTATCCTATCCTATCCTCTATCTTATACTATCCTCTATTATATCCTATCCTCTATCCTATCCTATCCTCTATCCTATACTATCCTCTATCCTATCCTATCCTCTATCCTATCCTATCCTCTATCCTATCCTATCCTCTATCCTATCCTATCCTCTATCCTATCCTATCCTCTATCCTATACTATCCTCTATCCTATCCTATCCTCTATCCTATCCTATCCTCTATCCTATCCTATCCTCTATCCTATCCTATCCTCTATCCTATCCTATCCTCTATCCTATCTTATCCTCTATCCTATCCTATCGTCTATCCTATCCTCTATCCTATCCTATCCTCTATCCTATCCTATCTTCTATCCTTTCCTATCCTCTATCCTATCAAATCCCCTATCCTATCCTCTATCATATCCTATCCTATATCCTATCCAATCCTCTATCCTATCCTATCATCTATCCTCAATCCTATCCTTTCCTGTATCCTATCCAATCCTCTATCCTATCCTATCCTCTATCCTATCCTGTAATCTATGCTATCCTATCCTCTATCCTATCCTCTATCCTAGCCTATCCTCTATCCTATCCTGTCCAATCCCCTATCCTATGCTCTATCCTATCCTTTCCTGTATCCTATCCTATCATCTATCCTCTATCCTATCCAATACTCTGTCCTATCCTATCCTCTATCCTATCCTATCCTCTATCCTATACTATCCTCTATCCTATCCTCTATCCTCTATCCTATCCAATCCTCTGTCCTATCCTATCCTCTATCCTATCATATCCTCTATCCTATAATATCCTCTATCCTATCCTATCCTCTATCCAATCCTCTATCCTATCCTATCCTCTATCCTATCCTACCCTCTATCCTATCCTCTCGTCTATCCTGTCCTATCCTCTATCCTATCCTATCCTCTATCCTATCCTCTATCCTAGCCTATCCTCTATCCTATCCTATCCAATCCCCTATCCTATCCTCTATCCAATCCTATCCTCAATCCTATCCTTTCCTGTATCCTATCCTATCCTCTATCCTCTATCCTATCCAATCCTCTGTCCTATCCTATCCTCTATCCTATCCTATCATGTATCCTATCCTCTATCCTATCCTATCTTCTATCCTATCCTATCCTCTATCCTATCCTTTCCTGTATCCTATCCTATCATCTATCCTCTATCCTATCCAATACTCTGTCCTATCCTATCCTCTATCCTATCCTATCCTCTATCCTATCCTATCTTCTATCCTATCCTATCCTCTACCCTATGAAATCCCCTATCCTATCCTCTGTCCTATCCTCTCCTCTATCCTATCATATCCTGCATCGAATCCTATCCTCAATCCTATCCTATCCTCTATCCTCTATACTATGCAATCCTCTATAATATCCTATCCTCTATCCTATCATATCCTCTACCCTATCATATCCCCTATCCTATCCTATCCTCTATCCTATCCTATCCTCTATCCTCTATCCTATCCAATCCTCTGTCCTATCCTATCCTCTATCCTATCCTATCCTCTATCCTATCCTATCGTCTATCCTATCCTCTATCCTATCCTATCCTCTTTCCAATCCTATCCACAATCCTATCCTTTCCTGTATCCTATCCTATCCTGTATCCTCTATCCTATCCAATCCTCTATCCTATCCTATCTTCTATCCTATCCTATCCTCTATCCTATCCTATCCTCTATCCTCTATCCTATCCAATCCTCTGTCCTATCCTATCCTCTATCCTATCCTATCCTCTATCCTATCCTATCGTCTATCCTATCCTCTATCCTATCCTATCCTCTTTCCAATCCTATCCACAATCCTATCCTTTCCTGTATCCTATCCTATCCTGTATCCTCTATCCTATCCAATCCTCTATCCTATCCTATCTTCTATCCTATCCTATCCTCTATCCTATCCTTTCCTGTATCCTATCCTATCATCTATCCTCTATCCTATCCAATACTCTGTCCTATCCTATCCTCTATCCTATCCTATCCTCTATCCTATCCTATCCTCTATCCTATCCTATCCTCTATCCTATCCTATCCTCTATCCTATCCTATCCTCTATCCTATACTATCCTCTATCCTATCCTATCGTCTATCCTATCCTCTATCCTATCCTATCCTCTATCCTATCCTATCCTCTATCCTATCCTATCTTCTATCCTATCCTATCCTCTACCCTATGAAATCCCCTATCCTATCCTCTGTCCTATCCTCTCCTCTATCTTATCATATCCTGCATCGATTCCTATCCTCAATCCTATCCTATCCTCTATCCTCTATACTATGCAATCCTCTATAATATCCTATCCTCTATCCTATCATATCCTCTACCCTATCATATCCCCTATCCTATCCTATCCTCTATTTTATCCTATCCTCTATCCTCTATCCTATCCAATCCTCTGTCCTATCCTATCCTCTATCCTATCATATCCTCTATCCTATAATATCCTCTATCCTATCCTATCCTCTATCCAATCCTCTATCCTATCCTATCCTCTATCCTATCCTACCCTCTATCCTATCCTCTCGTCTATCCTGTCCTATCCTCTATCCTATCCTATCCTCTATCCTATCCTCTATCCTAGCCTATCCTCTATCCTATCCTATCCAATCCCCTATCCTATCCTCTATCCAATCCTATCCTCAATCCTATCCTTTCCTGTATCCTATCCTATCCTCTATCCTCTATCCTATCCAATCCTCTGTCCTATCCTATCCTCTATCCTATCCTATCATGTATCCTATCCTCTATCCTATCCTATCTTCTATCCTATCCTATCCTCTATCCTATCCTTTCCTGTATCCTATCCTATCATCTATCCTCTATCCTATCCAATACTCTGTCCTATCCTATCCTCTATCCTATCCTATCCTCTATCCTATACTATCCTCTATCCTATCCTATCCTCTATCCTATCCTATCCTCTATCCTATTCTATCCTCTATCCTATCCTATCCTCTATCCTATCCTATCCTCTATCCTATCCTATCCTCTATCCTATCCTATCCTCTATCCTATCCTATCCTCTATCCTATACTATCCTCTATCCTATCCTATCGTCTATCCTATCCTCTATCCTATCCTATCCTCTATCCTATCCTATCCTCTATCCTATCCTATTTTCTATCCTATCCTATCCTCTACCCTATGAAATCCCCTATCCTATCCTCTGTCCTATCCTCTCCTCTATCCTATCATATCCTGCATCGAATCCTATCCTCAATCCTATCCTATCCTCTATCCTCTATACTATGCAATCCTCTATAATATCCTATCCTCTATCCTATCATATCCTCTACCCTATCATATCCCCTATCCTATCCTATCCTCTATCCTATCCTATCCTCTATCCTCTATCCTATCCAATCCTCTGTCCTATCCTATCCTCTATCCTATCCTATCCTCTATCCTATCCTATCGTCTATCCTATCCTCTATCCTATCCTATCCTCTTTCCAATCCTATCCACAATCCTATCCTTTCCTGTATCCTATCCTATCCTGTATCCTCTATCCTATCCAATCCTCTATCCTATCCTATCCTCTATCCTATCCTTTCCTGTATCCTATCCTATCCTCTATCCTCTATCCTATCCAATCCTCTGTCCTATCCTATCCTCTATCCTATCATATCCTCTATCCTATAATATCCTCTATCCTATCCTCTATCCTATCCTATCCTCTATCCTATCCTATCCTCTATCCTATCCTATCCTCTATCCTATCCTATCGTCTATCCTATCCTCTATCCTATCCTATCCTCTATCCTATCCTATCCTCTATCCTATCCTATCCTCTATCCTATCCTATCCTCTATCCTATTCTATTCTCTATCCTATCCTATCCTCTATCCTATCCTATCCTCTATCCTATCCTATCCTCTATCCTATCCTATCCTCTATCCTATCCTATCCTCTATCCTCTATCCTATCCAATCCTCTGTCCTATCCTATCCTCTATCCTATCATATCCTCTATATTATAATATCCTCTATCCTATCCTATCCTCTATCCAATCCTCTATCCTATCCTATCCTCTATCCTATCCTACCCTCTATCCTATCCTCTCGTCTATCCTGTCCTATCCTCTATCCTATCCTCTATCCTATCCTCTATCCTAGCCTATCCTCTATCCTATCCTATCCAATCCCCTATCCTATCCAATCCCCTATCCTATCCTCTATCCAATCCTATCCTCAATCCTATCCTTTCCTGTATCCTATCCTATCCTCTATCCTATCCAATCCTCTGTCCTATCCTATCCTCTATCCTATCATATCGTGTATCCTATCCTCTATCCTATCAAATCCCCTATCCTATCCTCTGTCCTATCCTATCCTCTATCCTATCCTATCCTCTATCTTATACTATCCTCTATCCTATCCTATCCTCTATCCTATCCTATCCTCTATCCTATACTATCCTCTATCCTATCCTATCCTCTATCCTATCCTATCCTCTGTCCCATCCTATCCTCTATCCTATCCTCTATCCTAGCCTATCCTCTATCGTATCATATCCAATCCCCTATCCTATCCTCTATCCAATCCTATCCTCAATCCTATCCTTTCCTGTATCCTATCCTATCCTCTATCCTCTATCCTATCCAATCCTCTGTCCTATCCTATCCTTTTTTTTTTTTTTTTTTTTTTCCGAGGAGGTAATCTCGTTACGGATACCCGAACCCCCCCGGGGGGGGGGGTGGTCCGGGTTATGTGGGACTCCTCGGCTGGTTGGTGCAACGCCGAGTATACCCACTAACTCCTCCCCTTCCGTCCCTAGACTCCTGGGGGCACCCGTGCTCTGCGCGCGCATGTCAATCCGGTGTGCCCCCGCCTTAGCATACCACCCAGGGGGGGACGCGGCCCCCTCCCGTACCTACTCTATCCGAAGGCACCACGCAACGGACGACGTGGCGCCTTCCCCCCCTGTTAGGCCGCCCGATGAGCATCCGAGCCCCCGCTCGAGATGCCCGGCGGCCTCCGGGGACGCCGTTGGTGACCGAGTGTAAGGGGATATCCGATCCCCCGCCTCGAGATCATCAAGGGCGTCCCCGCTCGCGTCAGAGGCGTCGCAACGGGGGTACGCCCCCTGGGCGTACCCTGCGCCGCCTCCCGCCCTTCGGCCGGGATCGTGATTACGCTCCCGATCCCGTTCCGCAGCCTCCTTCCGCAGCATAACCCGCTCGCAGAAGGAAGCGAACCCCCTCCACGCCTCCTCGCCACCGGCTGCCGCAGCGACGACAGCCGGGAGCGAGAGGTCGTGGCCCACCGCGCGCCGCAGGGCACGGCGCTCTCCCCCCCATGCCGGACACTCCTCCAGAGTGTGTTGCGCCGTGTCCCGCGGCTCGCCGCAGTGGTGACACGCCTCCTCGGTCTCCCTCCCGATGCGACACAGGTAGTCGCCGAAGCACCCGTGCCCGCTCATCACCTGCGTCACACGGTAGGAGACCCTATGCCCCATCCATCCCCTGTTCCATTGATCGAACACCGGGAGGATGGCCCGAACGGCCCGCCTCTCGCCCTCCCTCGTCCCGGGAAGGCTATCGCGCCACTCCCGGGCTGCGTGCCGCCGAGCATGTCGCCTGAGCTCATCCACCATGAGCCGCGCCTGATCCGGGGCCACCCCCCGGAGCCGGAGTTCCCTGGAGTGCGTATGCACATCCGCCAACACGCGGGCCTCCAGCTCGAGGGGGATCAGCCCCGACATCACCATCGCCGTCGCGTATGAAATGGTGCGGTACCCCCGCACGATGCCTATGGCCAGCCTGCGCTCGATGCGACGCAGCAGCGACCGTGTGCCGCCACTGCGCCCCCTAGCCAAGACATCGCGCGCCCACACAGGGGCTCCGTACAGGACCAAAACTCGCACCACCACCGCGAACAGACGACGCACCCGTCCACAGGGTCCCCCGAGATTCGGGAGAAGGCGACCGAGCGCAGCGGTCGCCCTCTCCGCCCGGGGCGCCAGCGACTCAAGGTGGCGGTCAAAACGCCACCGGCCGTCAAGCTCGAGTCCCAGGTACCGCATCTGGGACCCGACCTTGACCATCCCCTCCCCCACGCAGATCCAGCACTGGGGAGGCGCCGCCAACCGGGCCGAGCGGAGAAACCACATGGCCCTGGTTTTCTCGACGGACACCTCTAGGCCCAGCGACCGGATCGCGCGCACCGCGCGCCACGCGCCGCGCTCCGCCAGGCAGATGGCCTCCTTCGCATACCTCCCGGTGGCCAATACCAGCGTGTCGTCGGCGTAACACGTCAGGCTGACCCCGGGAGGCATCTCCTCCCGCAGGACGCGATCGTACGCAAGATTCCACAGCAACGGGCCCAACACCGAGCCCTGCGGAACCCCGCGCACGACGCCCCTGCGCACCATCCCGTACCGGCCGGGATACTCTATACCCCTGTCGGAGAGATAGCTCCCAATCACCCTTCTGAGATACAGAGGCACCCGGTGGAAGACCAGGGCCTCCATTATCCGATCCCAGGGGACGGTGTTGAACGCGTTAGCGATATCCAAGGATATCGCCAACGCAACACCGTCCCCCCTCGTACAGGCCTCCGAGAGAGCCCTCACCCGCCGAATAGCGTCGACGGTGGAGAGACCCTCCCGGAAGCCGAATTGAAACCCGCTCAGATCGGGGACCCCTCCCGCCGACAGGTGCCGGACGAGGCGTCCAACGAGTACGCGCTCGAACAACTTCCCCGCCTCGTCCAGCAGACAAATTGGCCGGTACCCTGAGGGCGAGTCCCGGGACTTGCCCCCCTTCGGAAGGAGGACCAACCTGCCCGACTTCCACTCCGTGGGGAACACCCCCTCCCTCAGACAGCCGTTATACAGCTGCCGGAGTTCGGCGGCGAGTCCCCCCTCCAGGGCCAAGACCAACGCGCGGCCCGGCACCCCGTCCGGGCCCGGGGCCTTGCGGCCCACCCGCCGCGCCCTGGCCATCGCCTCGCCCAGCTCGCCGGCCGACACCTCCCACTCTGCGGACCAGGAGAGAGGCTCCTGTTCCCAATGGGAGCGGCGCAGTTGTCCCCCCTCTCGCGGGAAGAGGGACGCCACCACTCCCTCGAGCAGGTGGGGGTCCATCGACTCCGTCACCGGAGGCGCCCACGCGCGCAGCTTGTTCATGACAAGCTTGTACGGGCGCCCCCATGGATCGGAGTCCACCATGCCGACGAGCTCCGACCACGCGTCGGCCTTGGCCCGCGCGATAGCTCTGCGGAGAACCCCGAGCGCGGCTCGGTACTCCCCGCCGAGCCTCGCCGTCGCCTCCTCGTCGTCGCGCCTCCTACGCGCTCGGCCGTACCGACGCCGCGCGGCATTGCAGGCACGCCGGAGCTCCGCAATGCCGGCGGACCACCAGTACGCCGCCCTCCTGGGGGCGAACCGGCTGCGGGGCATGGCGGTGTCGCACACCGCCGTCATTACCTCCCGCAGCCGCCTCGCCCCTTGCGCAGGCGCCAGCTCGGACAGGGCCGGCCCCGTCCATGTCGCCGCGGCTACCGCGGCCCCGAACGCGTCCGCGTCCAGCCGCTTCAAGGCCCATCGCGGCCGTCGGTCCCCCCGGCCCGGCCGGGAATCCCGCGCGTGGAGGGTGGGCCACACGTCCATGACGATGGGCGTATGGTCTGACGCAATCTCTATCTCCTCGGCCACCCTCCATCCCGACACCCGGCGCACGGCCGAGGAGGTCCCCCATGTCAGGTCGACAATCGAGACCCCCTGCGGACGCACGCACGTCGGCGTGGATCCCCGGTTAATCAACCGGAGATCCAGGCCGGCCGCCCAGGTTAACACCTCGCTACCCCTAGTGGTCGTCCTGGGACTCCCCCACGATACCGCGTGGGCATTGAAGTCTCCCAAAACGAGAACCGGGCGGGCGCTGCACCGCGCGATGCAGCTGTTCAGCCCACCCAGGAACCCCCGAAATTGATCGAGGCCACAGCTCGGCGAGATGTAGATCCCGACAACCGCGATGTCCCCCCATTGCACCGCCACGAATCCCTCGCCCCGCTCCAGAAGGGAGACCGACGGGGACCAGGGGCGGCTTCCCGCCACTATTACTACGGAGCCGATCTCGTCCCCCACCCAGAAGGGGTGTTCGGGGATTGCGTACGGCTCCGCCGCAACTGCCAGCCCAGCCCCCCACTCGCGCACGGCTTGGACAAACAGGTCCTGTGCCGCGCGCGAGTGGTTGAGGTTCGCCTGCAGAACCGGAGTAGGATTAAAAGTACCTACTCTAACATGGGCTCTGCAGAGTCCCCTCCCTGGGAGGGCCGGGCCCCCGGCGCCGTCTGCGGCCGCTGCGCGGATGCAGCCCCAGACGCGCCCTTCTCTTTCGTCGCCGCGCGGCCCCTCTTGGGAGCCGGGGCACACGCTTTGGCCCCGAATCTATGGCCCGATGGTCTCCCCAGGTCCGCGCAGAGCGGACACCTGGGGGCGGCCTTGCAGGCCGAAGCCCGGTGCTCCGCCGCCCCGCAGCGGTAGCACATCGCGCCTCTGTCGACCGCGCTCTTGCATGTCGCCCGCGTGTGCCCCGTCTCCAAGCAACGGAAGCATTGGAGGGGCCGCTCCCTCAGCGCCTCGACGCGGGCCGAGGACCAGCCGACCAGCAGCCGGCCTCCCGCCACCACTTTCTTGACGGCCGCGAGGGGGCCCTGGGCCCAACAGGAGCCCAGCGCCTGCTCCGAGGCGGGTCTGCGGATCTCGCCGACCCGGAACTCCGCCGCGGAACACCCCCCCGCCACCGCCAGCGCCACCGCTACGTCCCCGGACGACACCGAGTCGTCCAGGCCCGCCACGCGCACCTCGCCGCGCTTGACCGCCTGGGAGACCTTAACCCCGGTCCCCCCAAGCGCCTCGGCGATCCTCCCGGAGAGGGCCCGTGCCTTCTCCTGGCACCCCGTGCCCCTGACCTCCAGGAGGATCCCGCCGGTTTTCGACCGCCTGGGAAGCACCCCCGACTCGATCCCGATAGCCTTGAGGTCCACCCTCTCTTTTGCCCTGGCCATCACCTCCGAATAAGTGAGCTTGCAGCTCTCGGGGATGGTGATGGCCACTGCTCCGGTTCTGGGGGTGCGTCCCAGGCCACCGTCCCTCCCGGCGGCGGGCTTCGCCGCGCTCGCGCCGCCCTGCACTCGTGCGCCGCCCGCCGCCCTCGGCTCCCTCGCAGCCTGCAGCCGTGAAGCGGCGGCAGCTGCCTCGGCCGCGACTGCTCTCGCCGCAGCCTCCTCCGCGGCCATCTTCTTCTTGGCCCTCTTCGCCGCCTTGCTCGTCACCTCCATCCACGAGGCCGGGACGACCGGTGGCGGAATGACAACGGGGGGCACCACCCTCACGTTGGACACGACCACCGGTCCAGTCCCCTTGGTGACAGACGTCGCCGGCAGAGAAGCCACCGGCGTCGCCTCGCGCGCCGATTTACCCTCCGCCCGGAGGGCCGGGGCCAACCCGGCCAGAATCGTCCGGAACCGCTCCTCCATCCGGGCCTCTAGCTCCCGGTTCCTGGCCGTTATCAGCGCGCCGACCCGGAGAAGCAGGGCTTCGGAGTCCAAAACTCCCACTCCCTCCCCCGACGACCCCAT
Source organism: Halictus rubicundus (assembly GCF_050948215.1). Classification (NCBI taxonomy): domain Eukaryota; kingdom Metazoa; phylum Arthropoda; class Insecta; order Hymenoptera; family Halictidae; genus Halictus; species Halictus rubicundus. Next base: position 305,824 of record NW_027488822.1, on the reverse strand, counting down.
CGCCTCCGTCCCCCGCGTACGGACCCCCGCTGTCGAGGAGGCGGGGGGCGCTTCCCCTATTGGCGCATGTCCCGCCCGGCGACCGCTGTCGGTGTTCGCCCGCCGCCCGGCCTCCATTGACCGGAGCCTCGACCGGAGGTCACCCGCCTCCTTCGCGAGGGCCGCGTTCTGCTCGCGGAGACGGGCCACCTCCTGGCTCCCCTGCCACGTGTGAGCCTTACCGGCAAGGGAGGCCCTGCCAGGATCCGAAGATCCCGCCGGCATCGCCTCACACATCATTAGGACTACTTCCCGCGGAATACCCCTCGCTCCGTTAGCAACACACAACTGTGTGTGTTCCCAGGGACCACCACGAGGAGGTGGAGCGTAGAGGATTTTAGGGATATGACCGCCACCACTGTGGCATACCTAGTAGTGGATCCGAGTCACCACTACTAAGCCCATATCCCCTCGGTCCCCTGTCCTATCCTATCCTTTATCCTATCCTATCGTGTATCCTATCCTCTATCCTATCCTATCCTCTATCCTATCAAATCCCCTATCCTATCCTCTGTCCTATCCTATCCTCTATCCTAGCCTATCCTCTATCCTATCCTATCCTCTATCCTATCCTATCCTCTATCCTATCCTATCCTCTATCCTATCCTATCGTCTATTCTATCCTCTATCCTATCCTATCCTCTTTCCAATCCTATCCTCAATCCTATCCTTTCCTGTATCCTATCCTCTATCCTATACTATCCTCTATCCTATCCTATCCTCTATCCTATCCTATCCTCTGTCCCATCCTATCCTCTATCCTATCCTCTATCCTAGCCTATCCTCTATCGTATCATATCCAATCCCCTATCCTATCCTCTATCCAATCCTATCCTCAATCCTATCCTTTCCTGTATCCTATCCTATCCTCTATCCTCTATCCTATCCAATCCTCTGTCCTATCCTATCCTTTATCCTATCCTATCGTGTATCCTATCCTCTATCCTATCCTATCCTCTATCCTATCCTATCCTCTATCCTATCAAATCCCCTATCCTATCCTCTGTCCTATCCTATCCTCTATCCTATCCTATCCTCTATCCTATCCTATCCTCTATCCTATCCTATCCTCTATCCTATCCTATCCTCTATCCTATCCTATCCTCTATCCTATCCTATCCTCTATCCTATCCTATCCTCTATCCTATTCTATTCTCTATCCTATCCTATCCTCTATCCTATCCTATCCTCTATCCTATCCTATCCTCTATCCTATCCTATCCTCTATCCTATCCAATACCCTGTCCTATCCTCTGCCCTATCCACTATCGTATCCTATCCTCTATACTATCCTATCCTCTTTTCTATCCTATCCTCTATCCTATCCTACCCTCTATCCTATCCAATCCCCTATCCTATCCTCTATCGTATCCAATCCCCAATCCTATCCTATCCTATAATATCATCTATCCTATCCTATTCTCTATCCTATGCTATCCTATCCTCTTTCGTATCCTATCCCCTATCATATCCAATCGTATATCCTATCCTCAATCCTATCCCATCCTCTATGCTATCCTATGCTCTATCCTATCCTATGGTCTATCCTATCCTATCCTCTATCATATCCTATCCTCTTTCCTATAATATCATCTATCCTATCCTATGCTCTATCCTATCCTATCCTCTATCATATCCGATCCTCTTTCCTATAATATCATCTATCCTATCCTATCCTCTATCCTATCCAATCCACTATAATATCGTATCCTCTATCCTATAATATCATCTATCCTATCCTATTCTCTATCCTATCCTATCCTATCCACTATCCTATCCTATCCTGAATCCTATCCTATCCTCTATCCTATCCTATCCTCTATCCTATACTATCCTCTATCCTATCCTATCCTCTATCCTATCCTATCGTCTATCGTATCCTATCCTCTAACCTAACCAATCCCCTATTATATCCTCTATCGTATCCAATCCCCAATTCTATCCTATCCTACATCCTATAATATCATCTATCCTATCCTATTCTCTATCCGATCCTATCCTATCCTCTATCGTATCCTATCGCCTATCTTATCCAATCCTATATCCTATCCTCGATCCTATCCTATCCTAAATCCTATCCTATCCTCTTTCCTATCCTATCCTCAATCCTATTCGATCCTCTATCCTATCCTATCCTCTATCCTATCCAATCCACTATAATATCGTATCCTCTATCCTATAATATCATCTATCCTATCCTATTCTCTATCCTATCCTATCCTATCCACTATCCTATCCTATCCTGAATCCTATCCTATCCTCCAACCTATCCTATCCTTTATACTATCCAATACTCTATCGTATCCTCTATCCTATCCTCTACGATATCGTATCCACTGTCATATCCTATCCTCTTTCCTATAATATCATCTACCCTATCCTATCCTCTATCATATCCAATCCCCTATCCTATCCTCTATCCGATCCAATCCCCTATCTTATCCTCTATCCTGTCCTATCCTCTATCCTATCCAATCCCCAATCCTATCCTATCCTATCCTCAATCCTATCCTATCCTCTATGCTATCCTATGCTCTATCCTATCCTATGGTCTATCCTATCCTATCCTCTATCATATCCTATCCTCTTTCCTATATTATCATCTATCCTATCCTATGCTCTATCCTATCCTATCCTCTATCATATCCTATCCTCTTTCCTATAATATCATCTATCCTATCCTATCCTCTATCCTATACCATCTTCAATCCTATCCTATCCTCTATCCTATCCAATCCCCTATCATATCCTCTGTCCTATCCTCTATCCTATCCTATCCTCTATACTATACTATCCTCTATACTATACTATCCTCTATCCTATCCTATCCCCAATCCTATCCTATCCTCTATCATATCCTCTCCCCTTTCCTATAATATCATCTATCCTATCCTATCCTCTATCCTATCCTATCCTCTATCCTATACTATCCTCTATCCTATCCTATCCTCTATCCTATCCTATCGTCTATCGTATCCTATCCTCTAACCTAACCAATCCCCTATCCTATCCTCTATCGTATCCAATCCCCAATTCTATCATATCCTACATCCTATAATATCATCTATCCTATCCTATTCTCTATCCTATCGTATCCTATCCTCTATCCTATCCAATCCCCTACCCTATCCTCTATCCTATCTTATCCTCAATCCTATCCTATCCTCTGTCCTATCCTCTATCGTATCCAATCCTCTATACTATCCTATCCTCTTTTCTATCCTATCCAATACCCTATCCTATTCTCTATCCTATCCTATCCTTTATACTATCCAATCCTCTATCGTATCCTCTACCCTATCCTATCCTCTATACTATCCTATCCTCTACAATATCGTATCCTCTATCATATCCTATCCTCTTTCCAATAATATCTTCTATCCTATCCTATCCTCTATCCTATCCTATCCTCTATCCTATCCTATCCTCTATCCTATCCTATCCTCTATCCTATCCTATCCTCTATCCTATCCTATCGTCTATCCTATCCTCTATCCTATCCTATCCTCTTTCCAATCCTATCCTCAATCCTATCCTTTCCTGTATCCTATCCTATCCTGTATCCTCTATCCTATCCAATCCTCTATCCTATCCTATCCTCTATCCTATCCTATCCTCTATCCTATCCTTTCCTCTATCCTATCCTATCTTCTATCCTATCCGATCCACTATCCTATCCTATCTTCTATCCTATCTGATCCTCTATCCTATCAAATCCCCTATCCTATCTTCTATCCTATCCTATCCTCTATCCTATCCCATCGTCTTTCCTATCCTCTATCCTATCCTATCCTCTGTCCTATCCTATCCTCTATCCTATCCTATCTTCTATCCTATCCTATCCTCTACCCTATGAAATCCCCTATCCTATCCTCTGTCCTCTCCTCTCCTCTATCCTATCATATCCTGCATCGAATCCTGTCCTCAATCCTATCCTATCCTCTATCCTCTATACTATGCAATCCTCTATCCTATCCTATCCTCTATCCTATCATATCCTCTACCCTATCATATCCCCTATCCTATCCTATCCTCTATCCTCTATCCTATCCAATCCTCTGTCCTATCCTATCCTCTATCCTATCATATCCTCTATCCTATAATATCCTCTATCCTATCCTATCCTCTATCCAATCCTCTATCCTATCCTATCCTCTATCCTATTCTCTCGTCTATCCTGTCCTATCCTCTATCCTATCCTATCCTCTATCCTATCCTCTATCATAGCCTATCCTCTATCCTATCCTATCCAATCCCCTATCCTATCCTCTATCCAATCCTATCGTCAATCCTATCCTTTCCTGTATCCTATCCTATCCTCTATCCTCTATCCTATCCAATCCTCTGTCCTATCCTATCCTCTATCCTATAATATCGTGTATCCAATCCTCTATCCTATCCTATCCTCTATCCTATCCTACCCTCTATCCTATCCTCTCGTCTATCCTGTCCTATCCTCTATCCTATCCTATCCTCTATCCTAGCCTATCCTCTATCCTATCCTATCCAATCCCCTATCCCATCCAATCCCCTATCCTATCCTCTATCCAATCCTATCCTCAATCCTATTCTATACTTCAATCCTATCCTATCCTCTATCTTATCCTACCCCCTATACTTCCCTATCCACAATCCTATCCTATCCTCTATTATATGCTATACTGTATCCTATCCTATCCTCTATAATATCGTAACCTCCATCATATCCTATACTCTAACCTAGAAGATCATCTATCCTATCCTATTCTCTATCCTACCCTATCCTCTATCCTATCTTATCCTCAATCCTATTCTATCCTCTATCCTATCCTATCCTCTATCCTATCCTATCCTCAATCCAATCCTATCCTGTAATCTATCGAATCCCCTATCCTATCCTCTATCCTATCCTATCCTCTATAATATCGTATCCTCTATCATATCGTATCCTCTTTCCTATAATATCATCTATCCTATCCTATCCTATCCTCTATCCTATCCAATCCCCTACCCTATCCTCTATCCTATCTTATCCTCAATCCTATTCTATCCTCTATTCTATCCTATCCTCTATCATATGTTATCCTCAATCCTATTCTATCCTCTATCCTATCCTATCCTCTATCCTATCCTCAATCCTATCCTATCCTCTATCCTATCCAATCCCCTATCCTATCCTCTGTCCTATCCTCTATCCTATCCTATCCTTTATACTATCCAATCCTCTATCGTATCCTCTATCCTACCCTATCCTCTATCCTACCCTATCCTCTATCCTATCCTATCCTCTATATTATACTATCCTCTATCCTATCCTACCCCCTATACTTCCCTATCCACAATCCTATCCTATCCTCTATTATATGCTATACTGTATCCTATCCTATCCTCTATAATATCGTATCCTTCATCATATCCTATCCTCTATCCTAGAAGATCATCTATCCTATCCTACTCTCTATCCTACCCTATCCTGTATCCTATCGTATCCTCAATCCTATTCTATCCTGTATCCTATTCATTCCTCTATCCTATCCTATCCTCAATCCTATCCTCTCATCTATCCTATCCAATCCCCTATCCTACCCTCTCTCCTATCCTCTATCCTATCCAATCCTCTATACTATACTATCCTCTATCCTATCCTATCCCCTATACTATCCTATCCTATCCACTATCCTATCCTATCCTCAACCCTATCCTATCCACTATCGTCTCCTATCCTCTATCATATCCAATCCCCTATCCTATCCTCTATCCTATCCTATCCTGTATCCTATCCTATCCTCTATAATATCGTATCCTCTATCATATCCTATCTTATCCTCTATCCTATCCTATCCTCTATCGTCTCCTATCCTCTATCATATCCAATCCCCTATCCTATCCTCTATCCTGTCCTATCCTTTATCCTATCCTATCCTCTATCCTATCCTATCCTCTATCCAATCCTATCATTTATAATATCGTATCCTCTATTCTATAATATCATCTATCCTATTCTATTCTCTATCCTCTCCTATCCTATCCTCAATCGTATCCTATCCTCTATCATATCCTATCCTGTATCCTATCCTATTTCCTATCCTATCCTCAATCCTATCCACAATCCTATCCTTTCCTCTATTATATCCTATTCTCTATCCTATCCTATCCTCTATCCTATAATATCCTCTATCCTATCCACTTCTCTATCCTATACTCTATCCTATCCTCTATGCTATCCTATCCTCTATCCTATACAATCACCTATCCTATCCTCTATACTATACTATCCTCTATCCTATCCTATCCTCTATACTATCCTATCCACAATCCTATCCTATCCTGTATTATATGCTATACTGTATCCTATCCTATCCTCTATAATATCGTATCCTTCATCATATCCTATCCTCTATCCTAGAAGATCTTCTATCCTATCCTATTCTCTATCCTACCCTATCCTCTATCCTATCTTATCCTCAATCCTATTCTATCCTCTATCCTATCCTATCCTCTATCCTATCCTATCCTCAATTCTATCCTATCCTCTATCCTATCCAATCCCCTATCCTATCCTCTACAATATCGTATCCCCTATCATATCCTATCCTCTTTCCCATAATATCACCTATCCTATCCTATTCTCTATCCTATCCTATCCTCTATCCTATACTATCGTCTATCGTATCCTATCCTCTATCCTATCCAACCCCCATCCTATCCTCTATCCTGTCCTATCCTCTATCCTATCCTATCCTCTATCCTATCCTATCCTCTATAATATCGTATCCTCTATCATATCCTATCCTCTTTCCTATAATATCATCTATCCTATCCTATCCTATCCTCTATCCTATCCAATCCCCTACCCTATCCTCTATCCTATCTTATCCTCAATCCTATTCTATCCTCTATTCTATCCTATCCTCTATCCTATGTTATCCTCAATCCTATTCTATCCTCTATCCTATCCTATCCTCTATCCTATCCTATCCTCAATTCTATCCTATCCTCTATCCTATCCAATCCCCTAACCTATCCTCTACAATATCGTATCCCCTATCATATCCTATCCTCTTTCCCATAATATCACCTATCCTATCCTATTCTCTATCCTATCCTATCCTCTATCCTATACTATCGTCTATCGTATCCTATCCTCTATCCTATCCAATCCCATATCCTATCCTCTATACTATACTATCCTCTAACCTATCCTATCCTCTTTCCTATCTTATCCTCAATCCTATTCTATCCTCTATCCTATCCTATCCTCTATCCTATCCTATCCTCAATCCTATCCTATCCTCTTTCCTATCCAATCCCATATCCCATCCTCTATACTATACTATCCTCTATCCTATCCTATCAACTATACTATCCTGTCCACAATCCTATCCTATCCTCTATTATATGCTATACTGTATCCTATCCTATCCTCTATAATATCGTATCCTCTATATTATACTATCCTCTATCCTATCCTACCCCCTATACTTCCCTATCCACAATCCTATCCTATCCTCTATTATATGCTATACTGTATCCTATCCTATCCTCTATAATATCGTATCCTTCATCATATCCTATCCTCTATCCTAGAAGATCATCTATCCTATCCTACTCTCTATCCTACCCTATCCTGTATCCTATCGTATCCTCAATCCTATTCTATCCTGTATCCTATTCATTCCTCTATCCTATCCTATCCTCTATCCAATCCTATCATTTATAATATCGTATCCTCTATTCTATAATATCATCTATCCTATTCTATTCTCTATCCTCTCCTATCCTATCCTCAATCGTATCCTATCCTCTATCATATCCTATCCTGTATCCTATCCTATTTCCTATCCTATCCTCAATCCTATCCACAATCCTATCCTTTCCTCTATTATATCCTATTCTCTATCCTATCCTATCCTCTATCCTATAATATCCTCTATCCTATCCACTTCTCTATCCTATACTCTATCCTATCCTCTATGCTATCCTATCCTCTATCCTATACAATCACCTATCCTATCCTCTATACTATACTATCCTCTATCCTATCCTATCCTCTATACTATCCTATCCACAATCCTATCCTATCCTGTATTATATGCTATACTGTATCCTATCCTATCCTCTATAATATCGTATCCTTCATCATATCCTATCCTCTATCCTAGAAGATCTTCTATCCTATCCTATTCTCTATCCTACCCTATCCTCTATCCTATCTTATCCTCAATCCTATTCTATCCTCTATCCTATCCTATCCTCTATCCTATCCTATCCTCAATTCTATCCTATCCTCTATCCTATCCAATCCCCTATCCTATCCTCTACAATATCGTATCCCCTATCATATCCTATCCTCTTTCCCATAATATCACCTATCCTATCCTATTCTCTATCCTATCCTATCCTCTATCCTATACTATCGTCTATCGTATCCTATCCTCTATCCTATCCAACCCCCATCCTATCCTCTATCCTGTCCTATCCTCTATCCTATCCTATCCTCTATCCTATCCTATCCTCTATAATATCGTATCCTCTATCATATCCTATCCTCTTTCCTATAATATCATCTATCCTATCCTATCCTATCCTCTATCCTATCCAATCCCCTACCCTATCCTCTATCCTATCTTATCCTCAATCCTATTCTATCCTCTATTCTATCCTATCCTCTATCCTATGTTATCCTCAATCCTATTCTATCCTCTATCCTATCCTATCCTCTATCCTATCCTATCCTCAATTCTATCCTATCCTCTATCCTATCCAATCCCCTAACCTATCCTCTACAATATCGTATCCCCTATCATATCCTATCCTCTTTCCCATAATATCACCTATCCTATCCTATTCTCTATCCTATCCTATCCTCTATCCTATACTATCGTCTATCGTATCCTATCCTCTATCCTATCCAATCCCATATCCTATCCTCTATACTATACTATCCTCTAACCTATCCTATCCTCTTTCCTATCTTATCCTCAATCCTATTCTATCCTCTATCCTATCCTATCCTCTATCCTATCCTATCCTCAATCCTATCCTATCCTCTTTCCTATCCAATCCCATATCCTATCCTCTATACTATACTATCCTCTATCCTATCCTATCAACTATACTATCCTGTCCACAATCCTATCCTATCCTCTATTATATGCTATACTGTATCCTATCCTATCCTCTATAATATCGTATCCTTCGTCATATCTTATCCTCTATCCTATCCTACCCTCTATCCTATCCTATCGTCTATCCTATCTTCTGTCCTATCCTCTATCCTATCCTATCCTCTATCCTATCCTATCCTCTATCCTATCCTATCCTCTTTCCTATCCAACCCCATATCCTATCCTCTATACTATACTATCCTCTATCCTATCCTATCAACTATACTATCCTGTCCACAATCCTATCCTATCCTCTATTATATGCTATACTATATCCTATCCTATCCTCTATAATATCGTATCCTTCATCATATCCTATCCTCTATCCTATCCTACCCTCTATCCTATCCAATACCCTATCCTATCCTCTATCGTATGCAATCCCCAATCCTATCCTATCCTATAATATCATCTATCCTATCCTATTCTCTATCCTATGCTATCCTATCCTCTTTCGTATCCTATTCCCTATCATATCCAATCGTATATCCTATCCTCGATCCTATCCTATCCTCAATCCTATCCTATCCTCTTTCCTATCCTATCCTCAATCCTATTCGATCCTCTATCCTATCCTATCCTCTATCCTATCCAATACCCTGTCCTATCCTCTGTCCTATCCACTATCGTATCCCATCCTCTATACTATCCTATCCTCTTTTCTATCCTATCCTCTATCCTATCCTACCCTCTATCCTATCCAATCCCCTATCCTATCCTCTATCGTATCCAATCCCCAATCCTATCCTATCCTATAATATCATCTATCCTATCCTATTCTCTATCCTATGCTATCCTATCCTCTTTCGTATCCTATCCCCTATCATATCCAATCGTATATCCTATCCTCAATCCTATCCCATCCTCTATGCTATCCTATGCTCTATCCTATCCTATGGTCTATCCTATCCTATCCTCTATCATATCCTATCCTCTTTCCTATAATATCATCTATCCTATCCTATGCTCTATCCTATCCTATCCTCTATCATATCCGATCCTCTTTCCTATAATATCATCTATCCTATCCTATCCTCTATCCTATCCAATCCACTATAATATCGTATCCTCTATCCTATAATATCATCTATCCTATCCTATTCTCTATCCTATACTATCCTCTATCCTATCCTATCCTCTATCCTATCCTATCGTCTATCGTATCCTATCCTCTAACCTAACCAATCCCCTATTATATCCTCTATCGTATCCAATCCCCAATTCTATCCTATCCTACATCCTATAATATCATCTATCCTATCCTATTCTCTATCCTATCCTATCCTATCCTCTATCGTATCCTATCGCCTATCTTATCCAATCCTATATCCTATCCTCGATCCTATCCTATCCTAAATCCTATCCTATCCTCTTTCCTATCCTATCCTCAATCCTATTCGATCCTCTATCCTATCCTATCCTCTATCCTATCCAATCCACTATAATATCGTATCCTCTATCCTATAATATCATCTATCCTATCCTATTCTCTATCCTATCCTATCCTATCCACTATCCTATCCTATCCTGAATCCTATCCTATCCTCCAACCTATCCTATCCTTTATACTATCCAATACTCTATCGTATCCTCTATCCTATCCTCTACGATATCGTATCCACTGTCATATCCTATCCTCTTTCCTATAATATCATCTACCCTATCCTATCCTCTATCATATCCAATCCCCTATCCTATCCTCTATCCGATCCAATCCCCTATCTTATCCTCTATCCTATAATATCCTCTATCCTATCCTATCCTCTATCCAATCCTCTATCCTATCCTATCCTCTATCCTATCCTATCCTCTATCCTATTCTCTCGTCTATCCTGTCCTATCCTCTATCCTATCCTATCCTCTATCCTATCCTCTATCATAGCCTATCCTCTATCCTATCCTATCCAATCCCCTATCCTATCCTCTATCCAATCCTATCGTCAATCCTATCCTTTCCTGTATCCTATCCTATCCTCTATCCTCTATCCTATCCAATCCTCTGTCCTATCCTATCCTCTATCCTATAATATCGTGTATCCAATCCTCTATCCTATCCTATCCTCTATCCTATCCTACCCTCTATCCTATCCTCTCGTCTATCCTGTCCTATCCTCTATCCTATCCTATCCTCTATCCTATCCTCTATCCTAGCCTATCCTCTATCCTATCCTATCCAATCCCCTATCCCATCCAATCCCCTATCCTATCCTCTATCCAATCCTATCCTCAATCCTATTCTATACTTCAATCCTATCCTATCCTCTATCTTATCCTACCCCCTATACTTCCCTATCCACAATCCTATCCTATCCTCTATTATATGCTATACTGTATCCTATCCTATCCTCTATAATATCGTAACCTCCATCATATCCTATACTCTAACCTAGAAGATCATCTATCCTATCCTATTCTCTATCCTACCCTATCCTCTATCCTATCTTATCCTCAATCCTATTCTATCCTCTATCCTATCCTATCCTCTATCCTATCCTATCCTCAATCCAATCCTATCCTGTAATCTATCGAATCCCCTATCCTATCCTCTATCCTATCCTATCCTCTATAATATCGTATCCTCTATCATATCGTATCCTCTTTCCTATAATATCATCTATCCTATCCTATCCTATCCTCTATCCTATCCAATCCCCTACCCTATCCTCTATCCTATCTTATCCTCAATCCTATTCTATCCTCTATTCTATCCTATCCTCTATCATATGTTATCCTCAATCCTATTCTATCCTCTATCCTATCCTATCCTCTATCCTATCCTCAATCCTATCCTATCCTCTATCCTATCCAATCCCCTATCCTATCCTCTGTCCTATCCTCTATCCTATCCTATCCTTTATACTATCCAATCCTCTATCGTATCCTCTATCCTACCCTATCCTCTATCCTACCCTATCCTCTATCCTATCCTATCCTCTATATTATACTATCCTCTATCCTATCCTACCCCCTATACTTCCCTATCCACAATCCTATCCTATCCTCTATTATATGCTATACTGTATCCTATCCTATCCTCTATAATATCGTATCCTTCATCATATCCTATCCTCTATCCTAGAAGATCATCTATCCTATCCTACTCTCTATCCTACCCTATCCTGTATCCTATCGTATCCTCAATCCTATTCTATCCTGTATCCTATTCATTCCTCTATCCTATCCTATCCTCAATCCTATCCTCTCATCTATCCTATCCAATCCCCTATCCTACCCTCTCTCCTATCCTCTATCCTATCCAATCCTCTATACTATACTATCCTCTATCCTATCCTATCCCCTATACTATCCTATCCTATCCACTATCCTATCCTATCCTCAACCCTATCCTATCCACTATCGTCTCCTATCCTCTATCATATCCAATCCCCTATCCTATCCTCTATCCTATCCTATCCTGTATCCCATCCTATCCTCTATAATATCGTATCCTCTATCATATCCTATCTTATCCTCTATCCTATCCTATCCTCTATCGTCTCCTATCCTCTATCATATCCAATCCCCTATCCTATCCTCTATCCTGTCCTATCCTTTATCCTATCCTATCCTCTATCCTATCCTAGCCTCTATCCAATCCTATCATTTATAATATCGTATCCTCTATTCTATAATATCATCTATCCTATTCTATTCTCTATCCTCTCCTATCCTATCCTCAATCGTATCCTATCCTCTATCATATCCTATCCTGTATCCTATCCTATTTCCTATCCTATCCTCAATCCTATCCCCAATCCTATCCTTTCCTCTATTATATCCTATTCTCTATCCTATCCTATCCTCTATCCTATAATATCCTCTATCCTATCCACTTCTCTATCCTATACTCTATCCTATCCTCTATGCTATCCTATCCTCTATCCTATACAATCACCTATCCTATCCTCTATACTATACTATCCTCTATCCTATCCTATCCTCTATACTATCCTATCCACAATCCTATCCTATCCTGTATTATATGCTATACTGTATCCTATCCTATCCTCTATAATATCGTATCCTTCATCATATCCTATCCTCTATCCTAGAAGATCTTCTATCCTATCCTATTCTCTATCCTACCCTATCCTCTATCCTATCTTATCCTCAATCCTATTCTATCCTCTATCCTATCCTATCCTCTATCCTATCCTATCCTCAATTCTATCCTATCCTCTATCCTATCCAATCCCCTATCCTATCCTCTACAATATCGTATCCCCTATCATATCCTATCCTCTTTCCCATAATATCACCTATCCTATCCTATTCTCTATCCTATCCTATCCTCTATCCTATACTATCGTCTATCGTATCCTATCCTCTATCCTATCCAACCCCCATCGTATCCTCTATCCTGTCCTATCCTCTATCCTATCCTATCCTCTATCCTATCCTATCCTCTATAATATCGTATCCTCTATCATATCCTATCCTCTTTCCTATAATATCATCTATCCTATCCTATCCTATCCTCTATCCTATCCAATCCCCTACCCTATCCTCTATCCTATCTTATCCTCAATCCTATTCTATCCTCTATTCTATCCTATCCTCTATCCTATGTTATCCTCAATCCTATTCTATCCTCTATCCTATCCTATCCTCTATCCTATCCTATCCTCAATTCTATCCTATCCTCTATCCTATCCAATCCCCTAACCTATCCTCTACAATATCGTATCCCCTATCATATCCTATCCTCTTTCCCATAATATCACCTATCCTATCCTATTCTCTATCCTATCCTATCCTCTATCCTATACTATCGTCTATCGTATCCTATCCTCTATCCTATCCAATCCCATATCCTATCCTCTATACTATACTATCCTCTAACCTATCCTATCCCCTTTCCTATCTTATCCTCAATCCTATTCTATCCTCTATCCTATCCTATCCTCTATCCTATCCTATCCTCAATCCTATCCTATCCTCTTTCCTATCCAATCCCATATCCTATCCTCTATACTATACTATCCTCTATCCTATCCTATCAACTATACTATCCTGTCCACAATCCTATCCTATCCTCTATTATATGCTATACTGTATCCTATCCTATCCTCTATAATATCGTATCCTTCGTCATATCTTATCCTCTATCCTATCCTACCCTCTATCCTATCCTATCGTCTATCCTATCTTCTGTCCTATCCTCTATCCTATCCTATCCTCTATCCTATCCTATCCTCTATCCTATCCTATCCTCTTTCCTATCCAATCCCATATCCTATCCTCTATACTATACTATCCTCTATCCTATCCTATCAACTATACTATACTGTCCACAATCCTATCCTATCCTCTATTATATGCTATACTATATCCTATCCTATCCTCTATAATATCGTATCCTTCATCATATCCTATCCTCTATCCTATCCTACCCTCTATCCTATCCAATACCCTATCCTATCCTCTATCGTATGCAATCCCCAATCCTATCCTATCCTATAATATCATCTATCCTATCCTATTCTCTATCCTATGCTATCCTATCCTCTTTCGTATCCTATTCCCTATCATATCCAATCGTATATCCTATCCACGATCCTATCCTATCCTCAATCCTATCCTATCCTCTTTCCTATCCTATCCTCAATCCTATTCGATCCTCTATCCTATCCTATCCTCTATCCTATCCAATACCCTGTCCTATCCTCTGTCCTATCCACTATCGTATCCTATCCTCTATACTATCCTATCCTCTTTTCTATCCTATCCTCTATCCTATCCTACCCTCTATCCTATCCAATCCCCTATCCTATCCTCTATCGTATCCAATCCCCAATCCTATCCTATCCTATAATATCATCTATCCTATCCTATTCTCTATCCTATGCTATCCTATCCTCTTTCGTATCCTATCCCCTATCATATCCAATCGTATATCCTATCCTCAATCCTATCCCATCCTCTATGCTATCCTATGCTCTATCCTATCCTATGGTCTATCCTATCCTATCCTCTATCATATCCTATCCTCTTTCCTATAATATCATCTATCCTATCCTATGCTCTATCCTATCCTATCCTCTATCATATCCGATCCTCTTTCCTATAATATCATCTATCCTATCCTATCCTCTATCCTATCCAATCCACTATAATATCGTATCCTCTATCCTATAATATCATCTATCCTATCCTATTCTCTATCCTATCCTATCCTATCCACTATCCTATCCTATCCTGAATCCTATCCTATCCTCTATCCTATCCTATCCTCTATCCTATACTATCCTCTATCCTATCCTATCCTCTATCCTATCCTATCGTCTATCGTATCCTATCCTCTAACCTAACCAATCCCCTATTATATCCTCTATCGTATCCAATCCCCAATTCTATCCTATCCTACATCCTATAATATCATCTATCCTATCCTATTCTCTATCCTATCCTATCCTATCCTCTATCGTATCCTATCGCCTATCTTATCCAATCCTATATCCTATCCTCGATCCTATCCTATCCTAAATCCTATCCTATCCTCTTTCCTATCCTATCCTCAATCCTATTCGATCCTCTATCCTATCCTATCCTCTATCCTATCCAATCCACTATAATATCGTATCCTCTATCCTATAATATCATCTATCCTATCCTATTCTCTATCCTATCCTATCCTATCCACTATCCTATCCTATCCTGAATCCTATCCTATCCTCCAACCTATCCTATCCTTTATACTATCCAATACTCTATCGTATCCTCTATCCTATCCTCTACGATATCGTATCCACTGTCATATCCTATCCTCTTTCCTATAATATCATCTACCCTATCCTATCCTCTATCATATCCAATCCCCTATCCTATCCTCTATCCTATCCAATCCCCTATCATATCCTCTGTCCTATCCTCTATCCTATCCTATCCTCTATACTATACTATCCTCTATACTATACTATCCTCTATCCTATCCTATCCCCAATCCTATCCTATCCTCTATCATATCCTCTCCCCTTTCCTATAATATCATCTATCCTATCCTATCCTCTATCCTATCCTATCCTCTATCCTATACTATCCTCTATCCTATCCTATCCTCTATCCTATCCTATCGTCTATCGTATCCTATCCTCTAACCTAACCAATCCCCTATCCTATCCTCTATCGTATCCAATCCCCAATTCTATCATATCCTACATCCTATAATATCATCTATCCTATCCTATTCTCTATCCTATCGTATCCTATCCTCTATCCTATCCAATCCCCTACCCTATCCTCTATCCTATCTTATCCTCAATCCTATCCTATCCTCTGTCCTATCCTCTATCGTATCCAATCCTCTATACTATCCTATCCTCTTTTCTATCCTATCCAATACCCTATCCTATTCTCTATCCTAACCTATCCTTTATACTATCCAATCCTCTATCGTATCCTCTACCCTATCCTATCCTCTATACTATCCTATCCTCTACAATATCGTATCCTCTATCATATCCTATCCTCTTTCCAATAATATCTTCTATCCTATCCTATTCTCTATCCTATCCTATACTCTATCCTATCTTATCCTCAATCCTATTCTATCCTCTATCCTATCCTATCCTCTATCCTATCCTATCCTCAATCCTATCCTATCCTCTTTCCTATCCAATCCCATATCCTATCCTCTATACTATACTATCCTCTATCCTATCCTATCAACTATACTATCCTGTCCACAATCCTATCCTATCCTCTATTATATGCTATACTGCATCCTCTATCCTATCCTCTACAATATCGTATCCACTGTCATATCCTATCCTCTTTCCTATAATATCATCTACCCTATCCTATCCTCTATCCTATCCAATACCCTATCCTATTCTCTATCCTATCCTATCCTTTATACTATCCAATCCTCTATCGTATCCTCTACCCTATCCTATCCTCTATACTATCCTATCCTCTACAATACCGTATCCTCTATCATATCCTATCCTCTTTCCAATAATATTATATCCTCTATCCTATCCAATCCCCTATCCTATCCTCTATCCTATCCTATCCTCTATCCTATCCTATCCTGTATCCTAACCTATCCTCTATCCTATCCTATCCTCTATCCTATCCTATCCTCTATCCTATCCTATCCTATCCTCTATCCTATCCTATCCTCTATCCTATCCAATCCCATATCCTATCCTCTATACTATACTATCCTCTATCCTATCCTATCCCCTATACTGTCCTGTCCACAATCCTATCCTATCCTCTATTATATGCTATACTGTATCCTATCCTATCCTCTATAATATCGTATCCTTCATCATATCCTATCCTCTATCCTATCCTACCCTCTATCCTATCCAATCCCCTATCCTATCCTCTGTCCTATCCTCTATCCTATCCTATCCTCTATCCTATCCTATCCTTTATACTATCCAATCCTGTATCGTATCCTCTATCCTACCCTATCCTCTATCCTACCCTATCCTCTATCCTATCCTATCCTCTACAATATCGTATCCTCTATCCTATAATATCCTCTATCCTATCCACTCCTCTATCCTATACTCTATCCTATCCTCTATGCTATCCTATCCTCTATCCTATCATATCCTTTATCCTATCCTATCCTTAATCCTATCCTATCCTTAATCCTATCCTATCTTCTATCGTATCCTATCCTCTATACTATCCTATTCTCTATCCTATAATATCATCTATCCTATCCTATCCTCAACCCTATCCTATACTCAATCCTATCCTATACTCTATCCTATCCTATCCTCAATTCTATCCTATCCTCTATCCTATCCAATCCCCTATCCTATCCTCTACAATATCGTATCCCCTATCATATCCTATCCTCTTTCCCATAATATCACCTATCCTATCCTATTCTCTATCCTATCCTATCCTCTATCCTATACTATCGTCTATCGTATCCTATCCTCTATCCTATCCAACCCCCTATCCTATCCTCTATCCTGACCTATCCTCTATCCTATCCTATCCTCTATCCTATCCTATCCTCTATAATATCGTATCCTCTATCATATCCTATCCTCTTTCCTATAATATCATCTATCCTATCCAATCCCCTACCCTATCCTCTATCCTATCTTATCCTCAATCCTATTCTATCCTCTATTCTATCCTATCCTCTATCCTATGTTATCCTCAATCCTCTTCTATCCTCTATCCTATCCTATCCTCTATCCTATCCTATCCTCAATCCTATCCTATCCTCTATCCTATCCAATCCCCTATCCTATCCTCTGTCCTATCCTCTATCCTATCCTATCCTTTATACTATACAATCCTCTATCGTATCCTCTATCCTACCCTATCCACTATCCTACCCTATCCTCTATCCTATCCTATCCTCTACAATATCGTATCCTCTATCATATCCTATCCTCTTTCCCATAATATCATCTATCCTATCCTATTCTCTATCCTATCCTATAATCTATCCTATCCTATCCTCTATCCTATCCTATCCTCAATCCAATCCTATCCTCTATCCTATCCTATCCTCTATC
This sequence comes from Halictus rubicundus, assembly GCF_050948215.1. Classification (NCBI taxonomy): domain Eukaryota; kingdom Metazoa; phylum Arthropoda; class Insecta; order Hymenoptera; family Halictidae; genus Halictus; species Halictus rubicundus. Next base: position 287,142 of record NW_027488822.1, on the reverse strand, counting down.
CTATCCTCTCCTGTATCCTATCCTATCCTCTATCCTATCCTATCAAATCCCCTATCCTATCCTCTATCCTATCCTATCCTCTATCCAATCCTCTATCCTATCCTATCCTCTATCCTATCCTATCGTCTATCCTATCCTCTATCCTATCCTATCCCCTATCCAATCCTATCCTCAATCCTATCCTTTCCTGTATCCTATCCTATCCTGTATCCTCTATCCTATCGTATCCTCTACCCTATCATATCCTCTATCCTATTCTATCCTCTATCCTATCCTATCGTCTATCCTATCCTCTATCCTATCCTATCGTCTATCCTATCCTCTATCCTATCCTATCCTCTATCCTATCCTATCCTCTATCCTATCCTATCCTCTATCCTATCCTCTCCTGTATCCTATCCTATCCTCTATCCTATCCTATCCTCTATCCTATAATATCCTCTATCCTATCATATCCTCTATCCTATCATATCCTCTATCCTATCCTATCCTCTATCCTATCCTATCCTCTATACTATCCAATCCTCTATCCTATCCTATCCTCAATACTATCCTATCCTCTATCCTATCCTATCGTCTATCCTATCCTATCCTATCCTCTATCCTATCAAATCCCCTATCCCATCAAATCCTCTATCCTATCAAATCCCCTATCCTATCAAATCCTCTATCCTATCCTATCCTCTATCCTATCCTATCGTGTATCCTATCCTCTATACTATCAAATCCCCTATCCTATCCTCTGTCCTATCCTATCCTCTATCCTATCCTATCCTCTATCCTATCCTATCCTCTGTCCTATCCTATCCTCTATCCTATCCTATCGTGTATCCTATCCTCTATCCTATCAAATCCCCTATCCTATCCTCTGTCCTATCCTATCCTCTATCCTATCCTATCCTCTATCCTATCCTATCCTCTATCCTATCCTATCTTCTATCCTATCCTATCCCCTATACTATCAAATCCTCTATCCTATCCTCTATCCTATCCTATCCTCTATCCTATCCTATCGTGTATCTTATCCTCTATACTATCAAATCCCCTATCCTATCCTCTGTCCTATCCTATCCTCTATCCTATCCTATCCTCTATCCTATCCTATCCTCTGTCCTATCCTATCCTCTATCCTATCCTATCGTGTATCCTATCCTCTATCCTATCAAATCCCCTATCCTATCCTCTATCCTATCCTATCCTCTATCCTATCCTATCCTCTATCCTATCCTATCCTCTATCCTATCCTATCCTCTATCCTATCCTATCCTCTATCCTATCCTACCCTCTATAATATCGTATACTCTATCATATCCTATCCTCTATCCTATAATATCATCTATCCGTTACTATTCTCTATCCTAACCTATTCTCTATCCTATCCTCTATCCTATCCTATCCTCTATCCTATTCTATCCTCTATCCTATCCTATCCTCTATCCTATCCTATCCTCTATCCTATCCTATCCTCTATCCTATCCTATCCTCTATCCTATCCTATGCTCTATCCTATCCTATCCTCTATCCTAACCTATTCTCTATCCTATCCTCTATCCTATCCTATCCTCTATCCTATCCTATTCTCTATCCTATCCTATCCTCTATCCTATCCTATCCTCTATCCCATCCTCTATCCTATCCTCTATCCTATCCTCTATGCTATCCTCTATCCTATCCTATCCACTATCCTACCCTATCCTCTATCCTATCCTATCCTCTACAATATCGTATCCTCTATCATATCCTATCCTCTTTCCCATAATATCATCTATCCTATCCTATTCTCTATCCTATCCTATAATCTATCCTATCCTATCCTCTATCCTATCCTATCCTCAATCCAATCCTATCCTCTATCCTATCCTATCCTCTATCCTATCCTCTCCTGTATCCTATCCTATCCTCTATCCTATCCTATCCTCTATCCTATCCTATCCTCTATCCTATCAAATCCCCTATCCTATCCTCTATCCTATCCTATCCTCTATCCAATCCTCTATCCTATCCTATCCTCTATCCTATCCTATCGTCTATCCTATCCTCTATCCTATCCTATCCCCTATCCAATCCTATCCTCAATCCTATCCTTTCCTGTATCCTATCCTATCCTGTATCCTCTATCCTATCGTATCCTCTACCCTATCATATCCTCTATCCTATTCTATCCTCTATCCTATCCTATCGTCTATCCTATCCTCTATCCTATCCTATCGTCTATCCTATCCTCTATCCTATCCTATCCTCTATCCTATCCTATCCTCTATCCTATCCTCTCCTGTATCCTATCCTATCCTCTATCCTATCCTATCCTCTATCCTATAATATCCTCTATCCTATCATATCCTCTATCCTATCATATCCTCTATCCTATCCTATCCTCTATCCTATCCTATCCTCTATACTATCCAATCCTCTATCCTATCCTATCCTCAATACTATCCTATCCTCTATCCTATCCTATCGTCTATCCTATCCTATCCTATCCTCTATCCTATCAAATCCCCTATCCCATCAAATCCTCTATCCTATCAAATCCCCTATCCTATCAAATCCTCTATCCTATCCTCTATCCTATCCTATCCTCTATCCTATCCTATCGTGTATCCTATCCTCTATACTATCAAATCCCCTATCCTATCCTCTGTCCTATCCTATCCTCTATCCTATCCTATCCTCTATCCTATCCTATCCTCTGTCCTATCCTATCCTCTATCCTATCCTATCGTGTATCCTATCCTCTATCCTATCAAATCCCCTATCCTATCCTCTGTCCTATCCTATCCTCTATCCTATCCTATCCTCTATCCTATCCTATCCTCTATCCTATCCTATCTTCTATCCTATCCTATCCCCTATACTATCAAATCCTCTATCCTATCCTCTATCCTATCCTATCCTCTATCCTATCCTATCGTGTATCTTATCCTCTATACTATCAAATCCCCTATCCTATCCTCTGTCCTATCCTATCCTCTATCCTATCCTATCCTCTATCCTATCCTATCCTCTGTCCTATCCTATCCTCTATCCTATCCTATCGTGTATCCTATCCTCTATCCTATCAAATCCCCTATCCTATCCTCTATCCTATCCTATCCTCTATCCTATCCTATCCTCTATCCTATCCTATCCTCTATCCTATCCTATCCTCTATCCTATCCTATCCTCTATCCTATCCTACCCTCTATAATATCGTATACTCTATCATATCCTATCCTCTATCCTATAATATCATCTATCCGTTACTATTCTCTATCCTAACCTATTCTCTATCCTATCCTCTATCCTATCCTATCCTCTATCCTATTCTATCCTCTATCCTATCCTATCCTCTATCCTATCCTATCCTCTATCCTATCCTATCCTCTATCCTATCCTATCCTCTATCCTATCCTATGCTCTATCCTATCCTATCCTCTATCCTAACCTATTCTCTATCCTATCCTCTATCCTATCCTATCCTCTATCCTATCCTATTCTCTATCCTATCCTATCCTCTATCCTATCCTATCCTCTATCCCATCCTCTGTCCTATCCTCTATCCTATCCTCTATGCTATCCTCTATCCTATCCTATCCACTATCCTACCCTATCCTCTATCCTATCCTATCCTCTACAATATCGTATCCTCTATCATATCCTATCCTCTTTCCCATAATATCATCTATCCTATCCTATTCTCTATCCTATCCTATAATCTATCCTATCCTATCCTCTATCCTATCCTATCCTCAATCCAATCCTATCCTCTATCCTATCCTATCCTCTATCCTATCCTCTCCTGTATCCTATCCTATCCTCTATCCTATCCTATCCTCTATCCTATCCTATCCTCTATCCTATCAAATCCCCTATCCTATCCTCTATCCTATCCTATCCTCTATCCAATCCTCTATCCTATCCTATCCTCTATCCTATCCTATCGTCTATCCTATCCTCTATCCTATCCTATCCCCTATCCAATCCTATCCTCAATCCTATCCTTTCCTGTATCCTATCCTATCCTGTATCCTCTATCCTATCGTATCCTCTACCCTATCATATCCTCTATCCTATTCTATCCTCTATCCTATCCTATCGTCTATCCTATCCTCTATCCTATCCTATCGTCTATCCCATCCTCTATCCTATCCTATCCTCTATCCTATCCTATCCTCTATCCTATCCTCTCCTGTATCCTATCCTATCCTCTATCCTATCCTATCCTCTATCCTATAATATCCTCTATCCTATCATATCCTCTATCCTATCATATCCTCTATCCTATCCTATCCTTAATCCTATCCTATCCTTAATCCTATCCTATCTTCTATCGTATCCTATCCTCTATACTATCCTATTCTCTATCCTATAATATCATCTATCCTATCCTATCCTCAACCCTATCCTATACTCAATCCTATCCTATACTCTATCCTATCCTATCCTCAATTCTATCCTATCCTCTATCCTATCCAATCCCCTATCCTATCCTCTACAATATCGTATCCCCTATCATATCCTATCCTCTTTCCCATAATATCACCTATCCTATCCTATTCTCTATCCTATCCTATCCTCCCTATACTATCGTCTATCGTATCCTATCCTCTATCCTATCCAACCCCCTATCCTATCCTCTATCCTGACCTATCCTCTATCCTATCCTATCCTCTATCCTATCCTATCCTCTATAATATCGTATCCTCTATCATATCCTATCCTCTTTCCTATAATATCATCTATCCTATCCAATCCCCTACCCTATCCTCTATCCTATCTTATCCTCAATCCTATTCTATCCTCTATTCTATCCTATCCTCTATCCTATGTTATCCTCAATCCTCTTCTATCCTCTATCCTATCCTATCCTCTATCCTATCCTATCCTCAATCCTATCCTATCCTCTATCCTATCCAATCCCCTATCCTATCCTCTGTCCTATCCTCTATCCTATCCTATCCTTTATACTATACAATCCTCTATCGTATCCTCTATCCTACCCTATCCACTATCCTACCCTATCCTCTATCCTATCCTATCCTCTACAATATCGTATCCTCTATCATATCCTATCCTCTTTCCCATAATATCATCTATCCTATCCTATTCTCTATCCTATCCTATAATCTATCCTATCCTATCCTCTATCCTATCCTATCCTCAATCCAATCCTATCCTCTATCCTATCCTATCCTCTATCCTATCCTCTCCTGTATCCTATCCTATCCTCTATCCTATCCTATCCTCTATCCTATCCTATCCTCTATCCTATCAAATCCCCTATGCTATCCTCTATCCTATCCTATCCTCTATCCAATCCTCTATCCTATCCTATCCTCTATCCTATCCTATCGTCTATCCTATCCTCTATCCTATCCTATCCCCTATCCAATCCTATCCTCAATCCTATCCTTTCCTGTATCCTATCCTATCCTGTATCCTCTATCCTATCGTATCCTCTACCCTATCATATCCTCTATCCTATTCTATCCTCTATCCTATCCTATCGTCTATCCTATCCTCTATCCTATCCTCTCCTGTATCCTATCCTATCCTCTATCCTATCCTATCCTCTATCCTATAATATCCTCTATCCTATCATATCCTCTATCCTATCATATCCTCTATCCTATCCTATCCTCTATCCTATCCTATCCTCTATACTATCCAATCCTCTATCCTATCCTATCCTCAATACTATCCTATCCTCTATCCTATCCTATCGTCTATCCTATCCTATCCTATCCTCTATCCTATCAAATCCCCTATCCCATCAAATCCTCTATCCTATCAAATCCCCTATCCTATCAAATCCTCTATCCTATCCTCTATCCTATCCTATCCTCTATCCTATCCTATCGTGTATCCTATCCTCTATACTATCAAATCCCCTATCCTATCCTCTGTCCTATCCTATCCTCTATCCTATCCTATCCTCTATCCTATCCTATCCTCTATCCTATCCTATCCTCTATCCTATCCTATCTTCTATCCTATCCTATCCTCTACCCTATGAAATCCCCTATCCTATCCTCTGTCCTATCCTCTCCTCTATCCTATCATATCCTGCATCGAATCCTATCCTCAATCCTATCCTATCCTCTATCCTCTATACTATGCAATCCTCTATAATATCCTATCCTCTATCCTATCATATCCTCTACCCTATCATATCCCCTATCCTATCCTATCCTCTATCCTATCCTATCCTCTATCCTCTATCCTATCCAATCCTCTGTCCTATCCTATCCTCTATCCTATCCTATACTCTATCCTATCCTATCGTCTATCCTATCCTCTATCCTATCTTATCCTCTTTCCAATCCTATCCACAATCCTATCCTTTCCTGTATCCTATCCTATCCTGTATCCTCTATCCTATCCTATCCTCTATCCTATCATATCCTCTATCCTATAATATCCTCTATCCTATCCTCTATCCTATCCTATCCTCTATCCTATCCTATCCTCTATCCTATCCTATCCTCTATCCTATCCTATCCTCTATCCTATCCTATCCTCTATCCTATCCTATCCTCTATCCTATCCTATCCTCTATCCTATCCTATCCTCTATCCTATCCTATCGTCTATCCTATCCTCTATCCTATCCTATCCTCTATCCTATCCTATCCTCTATCCTATCCTATCCTCTATCCTATCCTATCCTCTATCCTATTCTATTCTCTATCCTATCCTATCCTCTATCCTATCCTATCCTCTATCCTATCCTATCCTCTATCCTATCCTATCCTCTATTCTCTATCCTATCCAATCCTCTGTCCTATCCTATCCTCTATCCTATCATATCCTCTATATTATAATATCCTCTATCCTATCCTATCCTCTATCCAATCCTCTATCCTATCCTATCCTCTATCCTATCCTACCCTCTATCCTATCCTCTCGTCTATCCTGTCCTATCCTCTATCCTATCCTATCCTCTATCCTATCCTCTATCCTAGCCTATCCTCTATCCTATCCTATCCAATCCCCTATCCTATCCTCTATCCAATCCTATCCTCAATCCTATCCTTTCCTGTATCCTATCCTATCCTCTATCCTATCCAATCCTCTGTCCTATCCTATCCTCTATCCTATCATATCGTGTATCCTATCCTCTATCCTATCAAATCCCCTATCCTATCCTCTGTCCTATCCTATCCTCTATCCTATCCTATCCTCTATCTTATACTATCCTCTATCCTATCCTATCCTCTATCCTATCCTATCCTCTATCCTATACTATCCTCTATCCTATCCTATCCTCTATCCTATCCTATCCTCTGTCCCATCCTATCCTCTATCCTATCCTCTATCCTAGCCTATCCTCTATCGTATCATATCCAATCCCCTATCCTATCCTCTATCCAATCCTATCCTCAATCCTATCCTTTCCTGTATCCTATCCTATCCTCTATCCTCTATCCTATCCAATCCTCTGTCCTATCCTATCCTTTATCCTATCCTATCGTGTATCCTATCCTCTATCCTATCCTATCCTCTATCCTATCAAATCCCCTATCCTATCCTCTGTCCTATCCTATCCTCTATCCTATCCTATCCTCTATCCTATCCTATCCTCTATCCTATCCTATCCTCTATCCTATCCTATCCTCTATCCTATCCTATCGTCTATTCTATCCTCTATCCTATCCTATCCTCTTTCCAATCCTATCCTCAATCCTATCCTTTCCTGTATCCTATCCTCTATCCTATACTATCCTCTATCCTATCCTATCCTCTATCCTATCCTATCCTCTGTCCCATCCTATCCTCTATCCTATCCTCTATCCTAGCCTATCCGCTATCGTATCATATCCAATCCCCTATCCTATCCTCTATCCAATCCTATCCTCAATCCTATCCTTTCCTGTATCCTATCCTATCCTCTATCCTCTATCCTATCCAATCCTCTGTCCTATCCTATCCTTTATCCTATCCTATCGTGTATCCTATCCTCTATCCTATCCTATCCTCTATCCTATCCTATCCTCTATCCTATCAAATCCCCTATCCTATCCTCTGTCCTATCCTATCCTCTATCCTATCCTATCCTCTATCCTATCCTATCCTCTATCCTATCCTATCCTCTATCCTATCCTATCGTCTATCCTATCCTCTATCCTATCCTATCCTCTTTCCAATCCTATCCTCAATCCTATCCTTTCCTGTATCCTATCCTATCCTGTATCCTCTATCCTATCCAATCCTCTATCCTATCCTATCCTCTATCCTATCCTATCCTCTATCCTATCCTTTCCTGTATCCTATCCTATCTTCTATCCTATCCGATCCACTATCCTATCCTATCTTCTATCCTATCTGATCCTCTATCCTATCAAATCCCCTATCCTATCTTCTATCCTATCCTATCCTCTATCCTATCCTATCGTCTATCCTATCCTCTATCCTATCCTATCCTCTATCCTATTCTATCCTCTATCCTATCCTATCTTCTATCCTATCCTATCCTCTACCCTATGAAATCCCCTATCCTATCCTCTGTCCTATCCTCTCCTCTATCCTATCATATCCTGCATCGAATCCTGTCCTCAATCCTATCCTATCCTCTATCCTCTATACTATGCAATCCTCTATCCTATCCTATCCTCTATCCTATCATATCCTCTACCCTATCATATCCCCTATCCTATCCTATCCTCTATCCTCTATCCTATCCAATCCTCTGTCCTATCCTATCCTCTATCCTATCATATCCTCTATCCTATAATATCCTCTATCCTATCCTATCCTCTATCCAATCCTCTATCCTATCCTATCCTCTATCCTATCCTATCCTCTATCCTATTCTCTCGTCTATCCTGTCCTATCCTCTATCCTATCCTATCCTCTATCCTATCCTCTATCATAGCCTATCCTCTATCCTATCCTATCCAATCCCCTATCCTATCCTCTATCCAATCCTATCCTCAATCCTATCCTTTCCTGTATCCTATCCTATCCTCTATCCTCTATCCTATCCAATCCTCTGTCCTATCCTATCCTCTATCCTATAATATCGTGTATCCAATCCTCTATCCTATCCTATCCTCTATCCTATCCTACCCTCTATCCTATCCTCTCGTCTATCCTGTCCTATCCTCTATCCTATCCTATCCTCTATCCTATCCTCTATCCTAGCCTATCCTCTATCCTATCCTATCCAATCCCCTATCCTATCCAATCCCCTATCCTATCCTCTATCCAATCCTATCCTCAATCCTATCCTTTCCTGTATCCTATCCTATCCTCTATCCTATCCAATCCTCTGTCCTATCCTATCCTCTATCCTATCATATCGTGTATCCTATCCTCTATCCTATCAAATCCCCTATCCTATCCTCTGTCCTATCCTATCCTCTATCCTATCCTATCCTCTATCTTATACTATCCTCTATCCTATCCTATCCTCTATCCTATCCTATCCTCTATCCTATACTATCCTCTATCCTATCCTATCCTCTATCCTATCCTATCCTCTGTCCCATCCTATCCTCTATCCTATCCTCTATCCTAGCCTATCCTCTATCGTATCATATCCAATCCCCTATCCTATCCTCTATCCAATCCTATCCTCAATCCTATCCTTTCCTGTATCCTATCCTATCCTCTATCCTCTATCCTATCCACTCCTCTGTCCTATCCTATCCTTTATCCTATCCTATCGTGTATCCTATCCTCTATCCTATCCTATCCTCTATCCTATCCTATCCTCTATCCTATCCTATCCTCTATCCTATCAAATCCCCTATCCTATCCTCTGTCCTATCCTATCCTCTATCCTATCCTATCCTCTATCCTATCCTATCCTCTATCCTACCCTGTCCTCTATCCTATCCTATCCTCTATCCTATCCTATCGTCTATCCTATCCTCTATCCTATCCTATCCTCTTTCCAATCCTATCCTCAATCCTATCCTTTCCTGTATCCTATCCTATCCTGTATCCTCTATCCTATCCAATCCTCTATCCTATCCTATCCTCTATCCTATCCTATCCTCTATCCTATCCTATCCTCTATCCTATCCTTTCCTCTATCCTATCCTATCTTCTATCCTATCCGATCCACTATCCTATCCTATCTTCTATCCTATCTGATCCTCTATCCTATCAAATCCCCTATCCTATCTTCTATCCTATCCTATCCTCTATCCTATCCTATCGTCTATCCTATCCTCTATCCTATCCTATCCTCTATCCTATCCTATCCTCTATCCTATCCTATCTTCTATCCTATCCTATCCTCTACCCTATGAAATCCCCTATCCTATCCTCTGTCCTATCCTCTCCTCTATCCTATCATATCCTGCATCGAATCCTGTCCTCAATCCTATCCTATCCTCTATCCTCTATACTATGCAATCCTCTATCCTATCCTATCCTCTATCCTATCATATCCTCTACCCTATCATATCCCCTATCCTATCCTATCCTCTATCCTCTATCCTATCCAATCCTCTGTCCTATCCTATCCTCTATCCTATCATATCCTCTATCCTATAATATCCTCTATCCTATCCTATCCTCTATCCAATCCTCTATCCTATCCTATCCTCTATCCTATCCTATCCTCTATCCTATTCTCTCGTCTATCCTGTCCTATCCTCTATCCTATCCTATCCTCTATCCTATCCTCTATCATAGCCTATCCTCTATCCTGTCCTATCCAATCCCCTATCCTATCCTCTATCCAATCCTATCCTCAATCCTATCCTTTCCTGTATCCTATCCTATCCTCTACCCTATGAAATCCCCTATCCTATCCTCTGTCCTATCCTCTCCTCTATCCTATCATGTCCTGCATCGAATCCTATCCTCAATCCTATCCTATCCTCTATCCTCTATACTATGCAATCCTCTATAATATCCTATCCTCTATCCTATCATATCCTCTACCCTATCATATCCCCTATCCTATCCTATCCTCTATCCTATCCTATCCTCTATCCTCTATCCTATCCAATCCTCTGTCCTATCCTATCCTCTATCCTATCCTATCCTCTATCCTATCCTATCGTCTATCCTATCCTCTATCCTATCCTATCCTCTTTCCAATCCTATCCACAATCCTATCCTTTCCTGTATCCTATCCTATCCTGTATCCTCTATCCTATCCAATCCTCTATCCTATCCTATCCTCTATCCTATCCTTTCCTGTATCCTATCCTATCCTCTATCCTCTATCCTATCCAATCCTCTGTCCTATCCTATCCTCTATACTATCATATCCTCTATCCTATAATATCCTCTATCCTATCATCTATCCTATCCTATCCTCTATCCTATCCTAACCTCTATCCTATCCTATCCTCTATCCTATCCTATCGTCTATCCTATCCTCTATCCTATCCTATCCTCTATCCTATCCTATCCTCTATCCTATCCTATCCTCTATCCTATCCTATCCTCTATCCTATCCTATCCTCTATCCTATTCTATTCTCTATCCTATCCTATCCTCTATCCTATCCTATCCTCTATCCTATCCTATCCTCTATCCTATCCTATCCTCTATCCTCTATCCTATCCAATCCTCTGTCCTATCCTATCCTCTATCCTATCATATCCTCTATATTATAATATCCTCTATCCTATCCTATCCTCTATCCAATCCTCTATCCTATCCTATCCTCTATCCTATCCTCTATCCTAGCCTATCCTCTATCCTATCCTATCCAATCCCCTATCCTATCCAATCCCCTATCCTATCCTCTATCCAATCCTATCCTCAATCCTATCCTTTCCTGTATCCTATCCTATCCTCTATCCTATCCAATCCTCTGTCCTATCCTATCCTCTATCCTATCATATCGTGTATCCTATCCTCTATCCTATCAAATCCCCTATCCTATCCTCTGTCCTATCCTATCCTCTATCCTATCCTATCCTCTATCTTATACTATCCTCTATCCTATCCTATCCTCTGTCCCATCCTATCCTCTATCCTATCCTCTATCCTAGCCTATCCTCTATCGTATCATATCCAATCCCCTATCCTATCCTCTATCCAATCCTATCCTCAATCCTATCCTTTCCTGTATCCTATCCTATCCTCTATCCTCTATCCTATCCAATCCTCTGTCCTATCCTATCCTTTATCCTATCCTATCGTGTATCCTATCCTCTATCCTATCCTATCCTCTATCCTATCCTATCCTCTATCCTATCAAATCCCCCATCCTATCCTCTGTCCTATCCTATCCTCTATCCTATCCTATCCTCTATCCTATCCTATCCTCTATCCTATCCTATCCTCTATCCTATCCTATCCTCTATCCTATCCTATCCTCTATCCTATCCTATCGTCTATCCTATCCTCTATCCTATCCTATCCTCTTTCCAATCCTATCCTCAATCCTATCCTTTCCTGTATCCTATCCTATCCTGTATCCTCTATCCTATCCAATCCTCTATCCTATCCTATCCTCTATCCTATCCTATCCTCTATCCTATCCTTTCCTCTATCCTATCCTATCTTCTATCCTATCCGATCCACTATCCTATCCTATCTTCTATCCTATCTGATCCTCTATCCTATCAAATCCCCTATCCTATCTTCTATCCTATCCTATCCTCTACCCTATCCCATCGTCTATCCTATCCTCTATCCTATCCTATTCTCTGTCCTATCCTATCCTCTATCCTATCCTATCTTCTATCCTATCCTATCCTCTACCCTATGAAATCCCCTATCCTATCCTCTGTCCTATCCTCTCCTCTATCCTATCATATCCTGCATCGAATCCTGTCCTCAATCCTGTCCTATCCTCTATCCTCTATACTATGCAATCCTCTATCCTATCATATCCTCTACCCTATCATATCCCCTATCCTATCCTATCCTCTATCCTCTATCCTATCCAATCCTCTGTCCTATCCTATCCTCTATCCTATCATATCCTCTATCCTATAATATCCTCTATCCTATCCTATCCTCTATCCAATCCTCTATCCTATCCTATCCTCTATCCTATCCTATCCCCTATCCTATTCTCTCGTCTATCCTGTCCTATCCTCTATCCTATCCTATCCTCTATCCTATCCTCTATCATAGCCTATCCTCTATCCTATCCTATCCAATCCCCTATCCTATCCTCTATCCAATCCTATCCTCAATCCTATCCTTTCCTGTATCCTATCCTATCCTCTATCCTCTATCCTATCCAATCCTCTGTCCTATCCTATCCTCTATCCTATAATATCGTGTATCCAATCCTCTATCCTATCCTATCCTCTATCCTATCCTACCCTCTATCCTATCCTCTCGTCTATCCTGTCCTATCCTCTATCCTATCCTATACTCTATCCTATCCTCTATCCTAGCCTATCCTCTATCCTATCCTATCCAATCCCCTATCCCATCCAATCCCCTATCCTATCCTCTATCCAATCCTATCCTCAATCCTATCCTTTCCTGTATCCTATCCTATCCTCTATCCTATCCAATCCTCTGTCCTATCCTATCCTCTATCCTATCATATCGTGTATCCTATCCTCTATCCTATCAAATCCCCTATCCTATCCTCTGTCCTATCCTATCCTCTATCCTATCCTATCCTCTATCTTATACTATCCTCTATCCTATCCTATCCTCTATCCTATCCTATCCTCTATCCTATACTATCCTCTATCCTATCCTATCCTCTATCCTATCCTATCCTCTGTCCCATCCTATCCTCTATCCTATCCTCTATCCTAGCCTATCCTCTATCGTATCATATCCAATCCCCTATCCTATCCTCTATCCAATCCTATCCTCAATCCTATCCTTTCCTGTATCCTATCCTATCCTCTATCCTCTATCCTATCCAATCCTCTGTCCTATCCTATCCTTTATCCTATCCTATCGTGTATCCTATCCTCTATCCTATCCTATCCTCTATCCTATCCTATCCTCTATCCTATCCTATCCTCTATCCTATCAAATCACCTATCCTATCCTCTGTCCTATCCTATCCTCTATCCTATCCTATCCTCTATCCTATCCTATCCTCTATCCTATCCTATCCTCTATCCTATCCTATCCTCTATCCTATCCTATCGTCTATCCTATCCTCTATCCTATCCTATCCTCTTTCCAATCCTATCCTCAATCCTATCCTTTCCTGTATCCTATCCTATCCTGTATCCTCTATCCTATCCAATCCTCTATCCTATCCTATCCCCTATCCTATCCTATCCTCTATCCCATCCTATCCTCTATCCTATCCTTTCCTCTATCCTATCCTATCTTCTATCCTATCCGATCCACTATCCTATCCTATCTTCTATCCTATCTGATCCTCTATCCTATCAAATCCCCTATCCTATCTTCTATCCTATCCTATCCTCTATCCTATCCTATCGTCTATCCTATCCTCTATCCTATCCTATCCTCTATCCTATCCTATCCTCTATCCTATCCTATCTTCTATCCTATCCTATCCTCTACCCTATGAAATCCCCTATCCTATCCTCTGTCCTATCCTCTCCTCTATCCTATCATATCCTGCATCGAATCCTGTCCTCAATCCTATCCTATCCTCTATCCTCTATACTATGCAATCCTCTATCCTATCCTATCCTCTATCCTATCATATCCTCTACCCTATCATATCCCCTATCCTATCCTATCCTCTATCCTCTATCCTATCCAATCCTCTGTCCTATCCTATCCTCTATCCTATCATATCCTCTATCCTATAATATCCTCTATCCTATCCTATCCTCTATCCAATCCTCTATCCTATCCTATCCTCTATCCTATCCTATCCTCTATCCTATTCTCTCGTCTATCCTGTCTTATCCTCTATCCTATCCTATCCCCTATCCTATCCTCTAATATAGCCTATCCTCTATCCTATCCTATCCAATCCCCTATCCTATCCTCTATCCAATCCTATCCTCAATCCTATCCTTTCCTGTATCCTATCCTATCCTCTATCCTCTATCCTATACAATCCTCTGTCCTATCCTATCCTCTATCCTATAATATCGTGTATCCTATCCTCTATCCTATCCTATCCTCTATCCTATCAAATCCCCTATCCTATCCTCTGTCCTATCCTATCCTCTATTCTATCCTATCGTGTATCCTATCATATCCTCTACCCTATCATATCCCCTATCCTATCCTATCCTATCCTGTATCCTCTACCCTATCATATCCCCTATCCTATCCTATCCTCTATCCTATCCTATCCTCTATCCTCTATCCTATCCAATCCTCTGTCCTATCCTATCCTCTATCCTATCATATCCTCTATCCTATAATATCCTCTATCCTATCCTATCCTCTATCCAATCCTCTATCCTATCCTATCCTCTATCCTATCCTATCCTCTATCCTATCCTATCTTCTATCCTATCCTATCCTGTACCCTATGAAATCCCCTATCCTATCCTCTGTCCTATCCTATCCTCTATCCTATCATATCCTGCATCGAATCCTATCCTCAATCCTATCCTTTCCTGTATCCTATCATATCCCCTATCCTATCCTATCCTATCCTGTATCCTCTACCCTATCATATCCCCTATCCTATCCTATCCTCTATCCTATCCTATCCTCTATCCTCTATCCTATCCAATCCTCTGTCCTATCCTATCGTGTATCCTATCATATCCTCTATCCTATAATATCCTCTATCCTATCCTATCCTCTATCCAATCCTCTATCCTATCCTATCCTCTATCCTATCCTATCCTCTATCCTATCCTATCTTCTATCCTATCCTATCCTGTACCCTATGAAATCCCCTATCCTATCCCCTATCCTATCCTATCCTCTATCCTATCCTATCCTCTATCCTCTATCCTATTCAATCCTCTGTCCTATCCTATCCTCTATCCTATCATATCCTCTATCCTATAATATCCTCTATCCTAACCTATTCTCTATCCTATCCTCTATCCTATCCTATCCTCTATCCTATCCTATCCTCTATTCTATCCTATCCTCTATCCTATCCTATCCTCAATCCTATCCTATCCTCTATCCTATCCTATCCTCTATCCTATCCTATCCTCCATCCTATCCTATCGTCTATCCTATCCTCTATCCAATCCTATCCTCTATCCTATCCTATCGTCTACACTATCCTATCCTCTATCCTATCCTATCCTCTATCCTATCCTATCTTCTATCCTATCCTATCCTCTATCCTATCCTTTCCTGTATCCTATCCTATCCTCTATCCTATCATATCCTCTATCCTATAATATCCTCTATCCTATCCTATCCTCTATCCAATCCTCTATCCTATCGTATCGTCTATCCTGTCCTATCCTCTGTCCTAACGTATCGTCTATCCTATCCTCTATCCTATCCTATCCTCTATCCTATCCTATCCTCTATCCTATCCTATCCTCTATCCTATCCTATCTTCTATCCTATCCTATCCTCTATCCTATCCTTTCCTGTATCATATCCTATCCTCTATCCTCTATCCTATCCAATCCTCTGTCCTATCCTATCCTCTGTCCTATCCTATCCTCTATCCTATCATATCCTCTATCCTATAATATCCTCTATCCTATCCTATCCTCTATTCTATCCTATCCTCTATCCTATCCTATCCTCTATCCTATCCTATCCTCTATCCTATCCTATCCTCTATCCTATCCTATCCTCTATCCTATCCTATCTTCTATCCTATCCTATCCTCTATCCAATCCTATCCTCAATCCTATCCTTTCCTGTATCCTATCCTATCCTCTATCCTCTATCCTATCCAATCCTCTGTCCTATCCTATCCTCTATCCTATAATATCGTGTATCCAATCCTCTATCCTATCCTATCCTCTATCCTATCCTACCCTCTATCCTATCCTCTCGTCTATCCTGTCCTATCCTCTATCCTATCCTATCCTCTATCCTATCCTCTATCCTAGCCTATCCTCTATCCTATCCTATCCAATCCCCTATCCCATCCAATCCCCTATCCTATCCTCTATCCAATCCTATCCTCAATCCTATCCTTTCCTGTATCCTATCCTATCCTCTATCCTATCCAATCCTCTGTCCTATCCTATCCTCTATCCTATCATATCGTGTATCCTATCCTCTATCCTATCAAATCCCCTATCCTATCCTCTGTCCTATCCTATCCTCTATCCTATCCTATCCTCTATCCTATCCTATCCTCTATTCTATCCTATCCTCTATCCTATCCTATCCTCAATCCTATCCTATCCTCTATCCTATCCTATCCTCTATCCTATCCTATCCTCTATCCTATCCTATCGTCTATCCTATCCTCTATCCAATCCTATCCTCTATCCTATCCTATCGTCTACACTATCCTATCCTCTATCCTATCCTATCCTCTATCCTATCCTATCTTCTATCCTATCCTATCCTCTATCCTATCCTTTCCTGTATCCTATCCTATCCTCTATCCTATCATATCCTCTATCCTATAATATCCTCTATCCTATCCTATCCTCTATCCAATCCTCTATCCTATCGTATCGTCTATCCTGTCCTATCCTCTGTCCTAACGTATCGTCTATCCTATCCTCTATCCTATCCTATCCTCTATCCTATCCTATCCTCTATCCTATCCTATCCTCTATCCTATCCTATCCTCTATCCTATCCTATCTTCTATCCTATCCTATCCTCTATCCTATCCTTTCCTGTATCATATCCTATCCTCTATCCTCTATCCTATCCAATCCTCTGTCCTATCCTATCCTCTGTCCTATCCTATCCTCTATCCTATCATATCCTCTATCCTATAATATCCTCTATCCTATCCTATCCTCTATCCAATCCTCTATCCTATCCTATCCTCTATCCTATCCTATTCTCTATCCTATCCTATCCTCTAACCTATCCTCTCCTCTATCCTATCCTATCCTCCATCCTATCCTATCCTCTATCCTATCCTATCTTCTATCCTATCCTATCCTCTATCCTATCCTTTCCTGTATCCTATCCTATCCTCTATCCTATCATATCCTCTATCCTATAATATCCTCTATCCTATCCTATCCTCTATCCAATCCTCTATCCTATCGTATCGTCTATCCTGTCCTATCCTCTGTCCTAACGTATCGTCTATCCTATCCTCTATCCTATCCTATCCTCTATCCTATCCTATCCTCTATCCTATCCTATCCTCTATCCTATCCTATCTTCTATCCTATCCTATCCTCTATCCTATCCTTTCCTGTATCATATCCTATCCTCTATCCTCTATCCTATCCAATCCTCTGTCCTATCCTATCCTCTGTCCTATCCTATCCTCTATCCTATCATATCCTCTATCCTATAATATCCTCTATCCTATCCTATCCTCTATCCAATCCTCTATCCTATCCTATCCTCTATCCTATCCTATTCTCTATCCTATCCTATCCTCTAACCTATCCTCTCCTCTATCCTATCCTATCCTCCATCCTATCCTATATTCTATCCTATCCTATCGTCTATTCTATCCTCTATCCTTTCCTATCTTCTATCCTATCCTATCCTCTATCCTCTATCCTATCCAATCCTCTGTCCTATCCTATCCTCTATCCTATCCTATCCTCTATCCTATCCTATCGTCTATCCTATCCTCTATCCTATCCTATCCTCTTTCCAATCCTATCCTCAATCCTATCCTTTCCTGTATCCTATCCTATCCTGTATCCTCTATCCTATCCAATCCTCTATCCTATCCTATCCTCTATCCTATCCTATCCTGTATCCTATCCTATCCTCTATCCTATCCTATCCTCTATCCTATCCTATCGTCTATGCTGTCCTATCCTCTGTCCTATCCTATCCTCTATCCTATCCTCTATCCTAGCCTGTCCTCTATCGTATCCTATCCAATCCCCTATCCTATCCTCTATCCAATCCTATCCTCAATCCTATCCTTTCCTGTATCCTATCCTATCCTCTATCCTCTATCCTATCCAATCCTCTGTCCTATCCTATCCTTTATCCTATCCTATCGTGTATCATATCCTCTATCCTATCCTATCCTCTATCCTATCAAATCCCCTATCCTATCCTCTGTCATATCCTATCCTCTATCCTATCCTATCCTCTATCCTATCCTATCCTCTATCCTATCCTATCCTCTATCCTATCCTATCCTCTATCCTATCCTATCCTCTATCCTATCCTATCGTCTATCCTATCCTCTATCCTATCCTATCCTCTTTCCAATCCTATCCTCAATCCTATCCTTTCCTGTATCCTATCCTATCCTGTATCCTCTATCCTATCCTAACCTCTATCGTATCCAATCCTCTGTCCTATCCTATCCTCTATCCTATCCTATCGTGTATCCTATCCTCTATCCTATCCTATCCTCTATCCTATCAAATCCCCTATCCTATCCTCTATCCTATCATATCCTCTATCCTATAATATCCTCTATCCTATCCTATCCTCTATCCAATCCTCTATCCTATCCTATCCTCTATCCTATCCTATCTTCTATCCTATCCTATCGTCTACCCTATGAAATCCCCTATCCTATCCTCTGTCCTATCCTATCCTCTATCCTATCATATCCTGCATCGAATCCTATCCTCAATCCTATCCTTTCCTGTATCCTATCCTATCCTCTATCCTGTATCCTATGCAATCCTCTATCCTATCCTATCCTCTATCCTATCATATCCTCTACCCTATCATATCCCCTATCCTATCCTCTGTCCTATCCTATCCTCTATCCTATCCTATCCTCTATCCTATCCTATCCTCTACCCTATCCTATCCTCTATCCTATCCTATCGTCTATCCTATCCTCTATCCTATCCTATCCTCTTTCCAATCCTATCCTCAATCCTATCCTTTCCTGTATCCTATCCTATCCTGTATCCTCTATCCTATCTCTATCCTATCAAATCCCCTATCCTATCTTCTATCCTATCCTATCCTCTATCCTATCCTATCCTCTATCCTATCCTATCCTCTATCCTATCCTATCCTCTATCCTATCCTATCGTGTATCCTATCCTCTATCCTATCCTATCCTCTATCCTATCAAATCCCCTATCCTATCCTCTGTCCTATCCTATCCTCTATCCTATCCTATCCTCTATCCTATCCTATCCTCTACCCTATCCTATCCTCTATCCTATCCTATCCTCTACCCTATCCTATCCTCTATCCTATCCTATCCTCTATCCTATCCTATCTTCTATCCTATCCTATCCTCTATCCTATCCTTTCCTGTATCCTATCCTATCCTCTATCCTATCATATCCTCTATCCTATAATATCCTCTATCCTATCCTATCCTCTATCCAATCCTCTATCCTATCCTATCCTCTATCCTATCCTATCTTCTATCCTATCCTATCCTCTACCCTATGAAATCCCCTATCCTATCCTCTGTCCTATCCTATCCTCTATCCTATCATATCCTGCATCGAATCCTATCCTCAATCCTATCCTTTCCTGTATCCTATCCTATCCTCTATCCTGTATCCTATGCAATCCTCTATCCTATCCTATCCTCTATCCTATCATATCCTCTACCCTATCATATCCCCTATCCTATCCTATCCTCTATCCTATCCTATCCTCTATCCTCTATCCTATCCAATCCTCTGTCCTATCCTATCCTCTATCCTATCATATCCTCTATAATATAATATCCTCTATCCTATCCTATCCTCTATCCAATCCTCTATCCTATCCTATCCTCTATCCTATCCTATCCTCTATCCTATCCTATCCTCTATCCTATCCTATCTTCTATCCTATCCTATCCTCTACCCTATGAAATCCCCTATCCTATCCTCTGGCCTATCCTATCCTCTATCCTATCATATCCTGCATCGAATCCTATCCTCAATCCTATCCTTTCCTGTATCCTATCCTATCCTCTATCCTGTATCCTATGCAATCCTCTATCCTATCCTATCCTCTATCCTATCATATCCTCTACCCTATCATATCCCCTATCCTATCCTATCCTCTATCCTATCCTATCCTCTATCCTCTATCCTATCCAATCCTCTGTCCTATCCTATCCTCTATCCTATCATATCCTCTATAATATAATATCCTCTATCCTATCATATCCTCTATCCAATCCTCTATCCTATCCTACCCTCTATCCTATCCTTTCCTGTATCCTATCCTATCATCTATCCTCTATCCTATCCAATACTCTGTCCTATCCTATCCTCTATCCTATCCTATCCTCTGTCCTATCCTATACTCTATCCTATCATATCCTCTATCCTATAATATCCTCTATCCTATCCTATTCTCTATCCTATCCTATCCTCTAACCTATCCTCTCCTCTATCCTATCCTATCCTCTATCCTATCCTTTCCTGTATCCTATCCTATCCTCTATCCTCTATCCTATCCAATCCTCTGTCCTATCGTATCCTCTATCCTATCATATCCTCTATCCTATAATATCCTCTATCCTATCCTATCCTCTATCCTATCCTATCCTCTATCCTATCCCATCCTCTATCCTATCCTATCCTCTATCCTATCCTCTATCCTATCCTATCTTCTATCCTATCCTATCCTCTATCCTATCCTTTCCTGTATCCTATCCTATCCTCTATCCTCTATCCTATCCAATCCTCTGTCCTATCCTATCCTCTATCCTATCATATCCTCTATCCTATAATATCCTCTATCCTATCCTATCCTCTATCCAATCCTCTATCCTATCCTATCCTCTATCGTATCCAATCCTCTGTCCTATCCTATCCTCTATCCTATCCTATCGTGTATCCTATCCTCTATCCTATCCTATCCTCTATCCTATCAAATCCCCTATCCTATCCTCTGTCCTATCCTATCCTCTATCCTATCCTATCCTCTATCCTATCCTATCCTCTACCCTATCCTATCCTCTATCCTATCCTATCGTCTATCCTATCCTCTATCCTATCCTATCCTCTTTCCAATCCTATCCTCAATCCTATCCTTTCCTGTATCGTATCCTATCCTGTATCCTCTATCCTATCTCTATCCTATCAAATCCCCTATCCTATCTTCTATCCTATCCTATCCTCTATCCTATCCTATCCTCTATCCTATCCTATCCTCTATCCTATCCTATCGTCTATCCTATCCTCTATCCTATCCTATCCTCTATCCTATCCTATCCTCTATCCTATCCTATCTTCTATCCTATCCTATCCTCTACCCTGTGAAATCCCCTATCCTATCCTCTGTCCTATCCTATCCTCTATCCTATCCTCTATCCTGTATCCTATGCAATCCTCTATCCTATCCTATCCTCTATCCTATCATATCCTCTACCCTATTATATCCCCTATCCTATCCTATCCTCTATCCTATCCTATCCTGTATCCTCTATCCTATCTCTATCCTATCAAATCCCCTATCCTATCTTCTATCCTATCCTATCCTCTATCCTATCCTATCCTCTATCCTATCCTATCCTCTATCCTATCCTATCCTCTATCCTATCCTATCCTCTATCCTATCAAATCCCCTATCCTATCCTCTGTCCTATCCTATCCTCTATCCTATCCTATCGTGTATCCTTTCCTCTATCCAATCCTATCCTCTATCCTATCAAATCCCCTATCCTATCCTCTGTCCTATCCTAATCTCTACCCTATCCTATCCTCTATCCTATCCTATCCTCTATCCTATCCTATCGTCTATCCTATCCTCTATCCTATCCTATCGTCTATCCTATCCTCTATCCTATCCTATCGTCTATCCTATCCTCTATCCTATGCTATCCTCTTTCCAATCCTATCCTCAATCCTATCCTTTCCTGTATCCTATCCTATCCTGTATCCTCTATCCTATCCAATCCTCTATCCTATCCTATCCTCTATCCTATCCTATCCTCTATCCTATCCTTTCCTCTATCCTATCCTATCTTCTATCCTATCCGATCCACTATCCTATCCTATCTTCTATCCTATCTGATCCTCTATCCTATCAAATCCCCTATCCTATCCTCTGTCCTATCCTAACCTCTATCCTATCCTATCCTCTATCCTATCCTATCCTCTATCCTATCCTATCGTCTATCCTATCCTATCGTCTATCCTATCCTCTATCCTATCCTATCGTCTATCCTATCCTCTATCCTATCCTATCGTCTATCCTATCCTCTATCCTATGCTATCCTCTTTCCAATCCTATCCTCAATCCTATCCTTTCCTGTATCCTATCCTATCCTGTATCCTCTATCCTATCCAATCCTCTATCCTATCCTATATCCTATCCTATCCTCTATCCTATCCTTTCCTCTATCCTATCCTATCTTCTATCCTATCCGATCCACTATCCTATCCTATCTTCTATCCTATCTGATCCTCTATCCTATCAAATCCCCTATCCTATCTTCTATCCTATCCTATCCTCTATCCTATCCTATCCTCTATCCTATCCAATCCTCTATCCTATCCTATCCTCTATCCTATCCTTTCCTCTATCCTATCCTATCTTCTATCCTATCCGATCCACTATCCTATCCTATCTTCTATCCTATCTGATCCTCTATCCTATCAAATCCCCTATCCTATCCTCTGTCCTATCCTCTCCTCTATCCTATCCTATCGTGTATCCTATCCTCTATCCTATCCTATCCTCTATCCTATCCTATCCTCTATCCTATCCTATCGTCTATCCAATCCTCTATCCTATCCTATCCTCTATCCTATCCTATCCTCTATCCTATCCTATCGTCTATCCTATCCTCTATCCTATCCTATCCTCTATCCTATCCTATCCTCTATCCTATCCTATCCTCTATCCTATCCTATCCTCTATCCTATCCTATCTTCTATCCTATCCTATCCTCTATCCTATCCTTTCCTGTATCCTATCCTATCATCTATCCTCTATCCTATCCAATACTCTGTCCTATCCTATCCTCTATCCTATCATATCCTGCATCGAATCCTATCCTCAATCCTATCCTTTCCTGTATCCTATCATATCCTCTATCCTCTATCCTATGCAATCCTGTATCCTATCCTATCCTCTATCCTATCCTATCCTCTATCCTATCCTATCCTCTAACCTATCCTCTCCTCTATCCTATCCTATCCTCTATCCTATCCTATCCTCTATCCTATCCTATCGTCTATCCTATCCTCTATCCTATCCTATCTTCTATCCTATCCTATCCTCTATCCTATCCTTTCCTGTATCCTATCCTATCCTCTAGCCTCTATCCTATCCTATCCTCTATCCTATCATATCCTCTATCCTATAATATCCTCTATCCTATCCTATTCTCTATCCTATCCTATCCTCTAACCTATCCTCTCCTCTATCCTATCCTATCCTCTATCCTATCCTATCCTCTATCCTATCCTATCGTCTATCCTATCCTCTATCCTATCCTATCCTCTATCCTATCCTATCCTCTATCCTATCCTTTCCTGTATCCTATCCTATCCTCTATCCTCTATCCTATCCAATCCTCTGTCCTATCCTATCCTCTATCCTATCATATCCTCTATCCTATAATATCCTCTATCCTATCCTATCCTCTATCCAATCCTCTATCCTATCCTAACCTCTATCGTATCCAATCCTCTGTCCTATCCTATCCTCTATCCTATCCTATCGTGTATCCTATCCTCTATCCTATCCTATCCTCTATCCTATCAAATCCCCTATCCTATCCTCTGTCCTATCCTATCCTCTATCCTATCCTATCCTCTATCCTATCCTATCCTCTACCCTATCCTATCCTCTATCCTATCCTATCGTCTATCCTATCCTCTATCCTATCCTATCCTCTTTCCAATCCTATCCTCAATCCTATCCTTTCCTGTATCCTATCCTATCCTGTATCCTCTATCCTATCTCTATCCTATCAAATCCCCTATCCTATCTTCTATCCTATCCTATCCTCTATCCTATCCTATCCTCTATCCTATCCTATCCTCTATCCTATCCTATCCTCTATCCTATCCTATCGTGTATCCTATCCTCTATCCTATCCTATCCTCTATCCTATCAAATCCCCTATCCTATCCTCTGTCCTATCCTATCCTCTATCCTATCCTATCCTCTATCCTATCCTATCCTCTACCCTATCCTATCCTCTATCCTATCCTATCCTCTACCCTATCCTATCCTCTATCCTATCCTATCCTCTATCCTATCCTATCTTCTATCCTATCCTATCCTCTATCCTATCCTTTCCTGTATCCTATCCTATCCTCTATCCTATCATATCCTCTATCCTATAATATCCTCTATCCTATCCTATCCTCTATCCAATCCTCTATCCTATCCTATCCTCTATCCTATCCTATCTTCTATCCTATCCTATCCTCTACCCTATGAAATCCCCTATCCTATCCTCTGTCCTATCCTATCCTCTATCCTATCATATCCTGCATCGAATCCTATCCTCAATCCTATCCTTTCCTGTATCCTATCCTATCCTCTATCCTGTATCCTATGCAATCCTCTATCCTATCCTATCCTCTATCCTATCATATCCTCTACCCTATCATATCCCCTATCCTATCCTATCCTCTATCCTATCCTATCCTCTATCCTCTATCCTATCCAATCCTCTGTCCTATCCTATCCTCTATCCTATCATATCCTCTATAATATAATATCCTCTATCCTATCCTATCCTCTATCCAATCGTCTATCCTATCCTATCCTCTATCCTATCCTTTCCTGTATCCTATCCTATCATCTATCCTCTATCCTATCCAATACTCTGTCCTATCCTATCCTCTATCCTATCCTATCCTCTGTCCTATCCTATACTCTATCCTATCATATCCTCTATCCTATAATATCCTCTATCCTATCCTATTCTCTATCCTATCCTATCCTCTAACCTATCCTCTCCTCTATCCTATCCTATCCTCTATCCTATCCTTTCCTGTATCCTATCCTATCCTCTATCCTCTATCCTATCCAATCCTCTGTCCTATCGTATCCTCTATCCTATCATATCCTCTATCCTATAATATCCTCTATCCTATCCTATCCTCTATCCTATCCTATCCTCTATCCTATCCCATCCTCTATCCTATCCTATCCTCTATCCTATCCTCTATCCTATCCTATCTTCTATCCTATCCTATCCTCTATCCTATCCTTTCCTGTATCCTATCCTATTCATCCTCTATCCTATCCTATCCTCTATCCTATCAAATCCCCTATCCTATCCTCTGTCCTATCCTATCCTCTATCCTATCCTATCCTCTATCCTATCCTATCCTCTACCCTATCCTATCCTCTATCCTATCCTATCGTCTATCCTATCCTCTATCCTATCCTATCCTCTTTCCAATCCTATCCTCAATCCTATCCTTTCCTGTATCCTATCCTATCCTGTATCCTCTATCCTATCTCTATCCTATCAAATCCCCTATCCTATCTTCTATCCTATCCTATCCTCTATCCTATCCTATCCTCTATCCTATCCTATCCTCTATCCTATCCTATCCTCTATCCTATCCTATCCTCTATCCTATCCTATCCTCTATCCTATCCTATCCTCTATCCTATCCTATCTTCTATCCTATCCTATCCTCTACCCTATGAAATCCCCTATCCTATCCTCTGTCCTATCCTATCCTCTATCCTATCATATCCTGCATCGAATCCTATCCTCAATCCTATCCTTTCCTGTATCCTATCCTATCCTCTATCCTGTATCCTATGCAATCCTCTATCCTATCCTATCCTCTATCCTATCATATCCTCTGCCCTATCATATCCCCTATCCTATCCTATCCTCTATCCTATCCTATCCTCTATCCTCTATCCTATCCAATCCTCTGTCCTATCCTATCCTCTATCCTATCATATCCTCTATAATATAATATCCTCTATCCTATCCTATCCTCTATCCAATCCTCTATCCTATCCTATCCTCTATCCTATCCTTTCCTGTATCCTATCCTATCATCTATCCTCTATCCTATCCAATACTCTGTCCTATCCTATCCTCTATCCTATCCTATCCTCTGTCCTATACCTATACTCTATCCTATCATATCCTCTATCCTATAATATCCTCTATCCTATCCTATTCTCTATCCTATCCTATCCTCTAACCTATCCTCTCCTCTATCCTATCCTATCCTCTATCCTATCCTTTCCTGTATCCTATCCTATCCTCTATCCTCTATCCTATCCAATCCTCTGTCCTATCGTATCCTCTATCCTATCATATCCTCTATCCTATAATATCCTCTATCCTATCCTATCCTCTATCCTATCCTATCCTCTATCCTATCCCATCCTCTATCCTATCCTATCCTCTATCCTATCCTCTATCCTATCCTATCTTCTATCCTATCCTATCCTCTATCCTATCCTTTCCTGTATCCTATCCTATCCTCTATCCTCTATCCTATCCAATCCTCTGTCCTATCCTATCCTCTATCCTATCATATCCTCTATCCTATAATATCCTCTATCCTATCCTATCCTCTATCCAATCCTCTATGCTATCCTATCCTCTATCGTATCCAATCCTCTGTCCTATCCTATCCTCTATCCTATCCTATCGTGTATCCTATCCTCTATCCTATCCTATCCTCTATCCTATCAAATCCCCTATCCTGTCCTCTGTCCTATCCTATCCTCTATCCTATCCTATCCTCTATCCTATCCTATCCTCTACCCTATCCTATCCTCTATCCTATCCTATCGTCTATCCTATCCTCTATCCTATCCTATCCTCTTTCCAATCCTATCCTCAATCCTATCCTTTCCTGTATCGTATCCTATCCTGTATCCTCTATCCTATCTCTATCCTATCAAATCCCCTATCCTATCTTCTATCCTATCCTATCCTCTATCCTATCCTATCCTCTATCCTATCCTATCCTCTATCCTATTTTTTTTTTTTTCCGAGGAGGTAATCTCGTTACGGATACCCGAACCCCCCCGGGGGGGGGGTGGTCCGGGTTATGTGGGACTCCTCGGCTGGTTGGTGCAACGCCGAGTATACCCACTAACTCCTCCCCGTCCGTCCCTAGACTCCTGGGGGCACCCGTGCTCTGCGCGCGCATGTCAATCCGGTGTGCCCCCGCCTTAGCATACCACCCAGGGGGGGACGCGGCCCCCTCCCGTACCTACTCTATCCGAAGGCACCACGCAACGGACGACGTGGCGCCTTCCCCCCTGTTAGGCCGCCCGATGAGCATCCGAGCCCCCGCTCGAGATGCCCGGCGGCCTCCGGGGACGCCGTTGGTGACCGAGTGTAAGGGGATATCCGATCCCCCGCCTCGAGATCATCAAGGGCGTCCCCGCTCGCGTCAGAGGCGTCGCAACGGGGGTACGCCCCCGGGGCGTACCCTGCGCCGCCTCCCCCCCCTTCGGCCGGGATCGTGATTACGCTCCCGATCCCGTTCCGCAGCCTCCTTCCGCAGCATAACCCGCTCGCAGAAGGAAGCGAACCCCCTCCACGCCTCCTCGCCACCGGCTGCCGCAGCGACGACAGCCGGGAGCGAGAGGTCGTGGCCCACCGCGCGCCGCAGGGATCCTATCCTCTATCCTATCCTATCGTCTATCCTATCCTCTATCCTATCCTATCCTCTATCCTATCCTATCCTCTATCCTATCCTATCTTCTATCCTATCCTATCCTCTACCCTGTGAAATCCCCTATCCTATCCTCTGTCCTATCCTATCCTCTATCCTATCCTCTATCCTGTATCCTATGCAATCCTCTATCCTATCCTATCCTCTATCCTATCATATCCTCTACCCTATTATATCCCCTATCCTATCCTATCCTCTATCCTATCCTATCCTGTATCCTCTATCCTATCTCTATCCTATCAAATCCCCTATCCTATCTTCTATCCTATCCTATCCTCTGTCCTATCCTAATCTCTACCATATCCTATCCTCTATCCTATCCTATCCTCTATCCTATCCTATCGTCTATCCTATCCTCTATCCTATCCTATCGTCTATCCTATCCTCTATCCTATCCTATCCTCTTTCCAATCCTATCCTCTATCCTATCCTATCCTCTATCCTATCCTATCCTCTATCCTATCCTATCTTCTATCCTATCCTATCCTCTACCCTGTGAAATCCCCTATCCTATCCTCTGTCCTATCCTATCCTCTATCCTATCCTCTATCCTGTATCCTATGCAATCCTCTATCCTATCCTATCCTCTATCCTATCATATCCTCTACCCTATTATATCCCCTATCCTATCCTATCCTCTATCCTATCCTATCCTGTATCCTCTATCCTATCTCTATCCTATCAAATCCCCTATCCTATCTTCTATCCTATCCTATCCTCTATCCTATCCTATCCTCTATCCTATCCTATCCTCTATCCTATCCTATCCTCTATCCTATCAAATCCCCTATCCTATCCTCTGTCCTATCCTATCCTCTATCCTATCCTATCGTGTATCCTATCCTCTATCCTATCCTATCCTCTATCCTATCCTATCCTCTATCCTATCCTATCGTCTATCCTATCCTCTATCCTATCCTATCCTCTATCCTATCCTATCGTCTATCCTATCCTATCCTATCCTCTACCCTATCCTATCTTCTATCCTATCCTATCCTCTACCCTATGAAATCCCCTATCCTATCCTCTGTACTATCCTATCCTCTATCCTATCATATCCTGCATCGAATCCTATCATCTATCCTCTATCCTATCCAATCCTCTGTCCTATCCTACCCTCTATCCTAT
This sequence comes from Halictus rubicundus, assembly GCF_050948215.1. Taxonomy (NCBI): domain Eukaryota; kingdom Metazoa; phylum Arthropoda; class Insecta; order Hymenoptera; family Halictidae; genus Halictus; species Halictus rubicundus. The sequence continues at coordinate 257,547 of NW_027488822.1, read as the reverse complement.
CCTATCGTGTATCCTATCCTCTATCCTATCCTATCCCCTATCCTATCAAATCCCCTATCCTATCCTCTGTCCTATCCTATCCTCTATCCTATCCTATCCTCTATCCTAACCTATCGTCTATCCTATCCTCTATCCTATCCTATCCTCTATCCAATCCTATCCTCAATCCTATCCTTTCCTGTATCCTATCCTATCCTGTATCCTCTATCCTATCCAATCCTCTATCCTATCGTATCCTCTACCCTATCATATCCTCTATCCTATCCTATCCTCTATCCTATCCTATCCTCTATCCTATCCTATCCTCTATCCTATCCTATCCTCTATCCTATCCTATCCTCTATCCTATCAAATCCTGTATCCTATCCTCTGTCCTATCCTATCCTCTATCCTATCCTATCCTCTATCCTATCCTATCCTCTATCCTATCAAATCCTGTATCCTATCCTCTGTCCTATCCTATCCTCTATCCTATCCTATCCTCTTTCCTATCCTATCGTCTATCCTATCCTCTATCCTATCCTATCTTCTATCCTATCCTATCCTCTACCCTATGAAATCCCCTATCCTATCCTCTGTCCTATCCTATCCTCTATCCTATCATATCCTGCATCGAATCCTATCCTCAATCCTATCCTTTCCTATATCCTATCCTATCCTCTATCCTATAATATCCTCTATCCTATCCTATCTTCTATCCTATCCTATCCTCTACCCTATGAAATCCCCTATAATATCCTCTGTCCTATCCTATCCTCTATCCTATCATATCCTGCATCGAATCCTATCCTCTATCCTATCATATCCTGCATCGAATCCTATCCTCAATCCTATCCTTTCCTGTATCCTATCCTATCCTCTATCCTCTATCCTATGCAATCCTCTATCCTATCCTATCCTCTATCCTATCATATCCTCTACCCTATCATATCCCCTATCCTATCCTATCCTCTATCCTATCCTATCCTCTATCCTCTATCCTATCCAATCCTCTGTCCTATCCTATCCTCTATCCTATCATATCCTCTATCCTATAATATCCTCTATACAATCCTATCCTCAATCCTATCCTTTCCTGTATCCTATCCTATCCTCTATCCTCTATCCTATCTTATCGTGTATCCTATCCTCTATCCTATCCTATCCTCTATCCTATCAAATCCTGTATCCTATCCTCTGTCCTATCCTATCCTCTATCCTATCCTATCCTCTATCCTATCCTATCGTCTATCCTATCCACTATCCTATCCTATCCTCTATCCAAACCTATCCTCAATCCTATCCTTTCCTGTATCCTATCCTATCATGTATCCTCTATCCTATCCAATCCTCTATCCTATCATATCCTCTACCCTATCATATCCCCTATCCTATCCTATCCTCTATCCTATCCTTTCCTGTATCCTATCCTATCCACTATCCTCTATCCTATCCAATTCTCTGTCCTATCCTATCCTCTATCCTATCATATCCTCTATCCTATATTAAATCATCTATCCTATCCTATCCTCTATCCAATCCTCTATCCTATCCTCTATCCTAGCCTATCCTCTATCCTATCCTATCCAATCCTATCCTCAATCCTATCCTTTCCTGTATCCTATCCTATCCTCTATCCTCTATCCTATCCTATTCTCCACCCTATCATACCCTCTATCCTATAATATCCTCTATCCTATCCTATCCTCTACCCAATCCTCTGTCGTATCCTATCCTCTATCCTATCCTATCCTCTATCCTATCCTATCCTCTATCCTACCCTATCCTCTATCCTATCCTATCCTCTACCCTATGAAATCCCCTATCCTATCCTCTGTCCTATCCTACCCTCTATCCTATCATATCCTGCATCGAATCATATCCTCAACCCTATCCTTTCCTGTATCCTATCCTATCCTCTATCCTCTATCCTATGCAATCCTCTATCCTATCCTATCATCTATCCTATCATATCCTCTACCCTATCATATCCCCTATCCTATCCTCTCCTCTATCCTATCCTATCCTGTATCCTCTATCCTATCCAATCCTCTGTCCCATCCTATCCTCTATCCTATCATATCCTCTATCCTATAATATCCTCTGTCCTATCCTATCCTCTATCCAATCCTCTATCCTATCCTATCCTCTATCCTATCCTATCCTCTATCCTATCCTATCGTGTATCCTATCCTCTATCCTATCCTATCCTCTATCCTATCAAATCCTGTATCCTATCCTCTGTCCTATCCTATCCTCTATCCTATCCTATCCTCTATCCTATCATATCCTCTACCCTATCATATCCCCTATCCTATCCTATCCTCTATCCTATCCTATACTCTATCCTCTATCCTATTCAATCCTCTGTCCTATCCTATCCTCTATCCTATCATATCCTCTATCCTATAATATCCTCTATCCTATCCTATCCTCTATCCAATCCTCTATCCTATCCTATCATCTATCCTAGCCTATCCTCTATCCGATCCTATCCTCTATCCTATCCTATCCTCTATCCTATCCGATCCTCTATCCTGTCCTATCCTCTATAATATCGTATCCTCTATCCTATCCTATCCTCTATCCTATCCTATCCTCTATCCTATCCTATCCTCTATCCTATCCTATCCCCTATCCTATCCTATCCTGTATCCTATCCTATCCTCTATCCTATCCTCTATCCTATCCTCTATCCTATCCTATCCTCTATCCTATCCTATCCTCTATCCTATCCTATCCCCTATCGTCTTCTATCCTCTATGCTATCCTATACTCTATCGTATCCTATCCTCTATCCTATCCTATCCTCTATCCTATACTAGCCTATATCCTATCCTATCCTATCCTATCCTCTATCCGATCCTATCCTCTATCCTATCCTATCCCCTATCGTCACCTATCCTCTATGCTACCCTATCCTCTATCCTATCCTATTCTCTATCCTTTCCTATCCTCTATCCTATCCAATATCCTATCCTATCCTCTATCATATCCAATCCCCTATTATATCCTATCCTCTATCCTATCCAATCCTATATCCTGTACTCTATCGTATCCTATCATCTATCCTATCCTATCCTCTATAATATCGTATCCTCTATCATATCCTATCCAATTCTCTATCCTATCCTATCCTCTGTCCTATTCTATCAACTATCCTATCCAATCCCCTAACCTATCGTCTATCCTATCCTATCCTCTATCCTATCCTATCCTCTATCCTATTCTATCAACTATCCTATCCTATCCTCTATCCTATTCTATCAACTATCCTATTCTAACCCCTATCCTATCGTCTATCCTATCCTATCAACTATCCTTTCCTATCCTCTATCCTATCCAATCCCCTATCCTATCCTATATTCGATCCTCTCCACTATAATATCGTATCGTCTACCCTATCCTCTGCTCTATCCTATAATATCTTCCATCCAATCCTATACTATATCCTACCCTATCCTCTATCCTATCCTATCCTCTATCATATCCTATCCTCTTTCCTATAATATCATCTATCCTATCCTATCCTCTATCCTATCAAATCCTGTATCCTATCCTCTGTCCTATCCTATCCTCTATCCTATCCTATCCTCTATCCTATCCTACCCTCTATCCTATCCTATCGTCTATCCTATCTTCTGTCCTATCCTCTATCCTATCCTATCCTCTATCCTATCCTATCCTCTATCCTATCCTATCCTCTATCCTATCCTATGATCTATCCTATCCTATCCTCTATCCTATCCTATCCTCTATCGTATCCTATCCTCTAACCTAACCAATACCCAACCCAACCTCTATCGTATCTAATCCCCAATCCTATCCTATCCTATAATATCATCTATCCGATCCTATTCTCTATCCTATGCTATCCTATCCTCTATCGTATCCTATCCCCTATCATATCCAATCCTATATCCTATCTTATCCTCAATCCTATTCTATCCTCTATCCTATCCTATCCTCTATCCTATCCTATCCTCAATCCTATCCTATCCTCTATCCTATCCAATTCCATATCCTATCCTCTATACTATACTATCCTCTATCCTATCCTATCAACTATACTATCCTGTCCACAATCCCATCCTATCCTCTATTATATGCTATACTGTATCCTCTATCCTATCCTCTACAATATCGTATCCACTGTCATATCCTATCCTCTTTCCTATAATATCATCTACCCTATCCTATCCTCTATCATATCCAATCCCCTATCCTATCCTCTATCCTATCCTATCCACTATCCTATCCTATTCTCTATAATATCCCCTGTCCTATTATATCCTCTATCCTATCCAATCCCCTATCCTATCCTCTATCCGATCCAATCTCCTATCTTATCCCCTATCCTGTCCTATCCTCTATCCTATCCAATGCCCAATCCTATCCTATCCTATCCTCAATCCTATCCTATCCTCTATGCTATCCTATGCTCTATCCTATCCTATGGTCTATCCTATCCTATCCTCTATCATATCCTATCCTCTTTCCTATATTATCATCTATCCTATCCTATGCTCTATCCTATCCTATCCTCTATCATATCCTATCCTCTTTCCTATAATATCATCTATCCTATCCTATCCTCTATCCTATACCATCTTCAATCCTATCCTATCCTCTATCCTATCCAATCCCCTATCATATCCTCTGTCCTATCCTCTATCCTATCCTATCCTCTATACTATACTATCCTCTATACTATACTATCCTCTATCCTATCCTATCCCCAATCCTATCCTATCCTCTAGCCTATCCTATCCTCTATCATATCCTCTCCCCTTTCCTATAATATCATCTATCCTATCCTATCCTCTATCCTATCCTATCCTCTATCCTATACTATCCTCTATCCTATCCTATCCTCTATCCTATCCTATCGTCTATCGTATCCTATCCTCTAACCTAACCAATCCCCTATCCTATCCTCTATCGTATCCAATCCCCAATTCTATCATATCCTACATCCTATAATATCATCTATCCTATCCTATTCTCTATCCTATCCTATCCTATCCTCTATCGTATCCTATCGCCTATCTTATCCAATCCTATATCCTATCCTCGATCCTATCCTATCCTAAATCCTATCCTATCCTCAATCCTATTCGATCCTCTATCATATCCTATCCTCTATCCTATCCAATACCCTATCCTATCCTCTGTCCTATCCTCTATCGTATCCTATCCTCTATACTATCCTATCCTCTTTTCTATCCTATCCTGAATCCTATCCTATCCTCTATCCTATCCAATCCCCTATCCTATTCTCTATCCTATCCTATCCTCTATCCTATCTTATCCTCAATCCTATTCTATACTCTATCCTATCCTATCCTTTATACTATCCAATCCTCTATCGTATCCTCTACCCTATCCTATCCTCTATACTATCCTATCCTCTACAATACCGTATCCTCTATCATATCCTATCCTCTTTCCAATAATATTATATCCTCTATCCTATCCAATCCCCTATCCTATCCTCTATCCTATCCTATCCTCTATCCTATCCTATCCTGTATCCTAACCTATCCTCTATCCTATCCTATCCTCTATCCTATCCTATCCTCTATCCTATCCTATCCTATCCTCTATCCTATCCTATCCTCTATCCTATCCAATCCCATATCCTATCCTCTATACTATACTATCCTCTATCCTATCCTATCCCCTATACTGTCCTGTCCACAATCCTATCCTATCCTCTATTATATGCTATACTGTATCCTATCCTATCCTCTATAATATCGTATCCTTCATCATATCCTATCCTCTATCCTATCCTACCCTCTATCCTATCCAATCCCCTATCCTATCCTCTGTCCTATCCTCTATCCTATCCTATCCTCTATCCTATCCTATCCTTTATACTATCCAATCCTGTATCGTATCCTCTATCCTACCCTATCCTCTATCCTACCCTATCCTCTATCCTATCCTATCCTCTACAATATCGTATCCTCTATCCTATAATATCCTCTATCCTATCCACTCCTCTATCCTATACTCTATCCTATCCTCTATGCTATCCTATCCTCTATCCTATCATATCCTTTATCCTATCCTATCCTTAATCCTATCCTATCCTTAATCCTATCCTATCTTCTATCGTATCCTATCCTCTATACTATCCTATTCTCTATCCTATAATATCATCTATCCTATCCTATCCTCAACCCTATCCTATACTCAATCCTATCCTATACTCTATTATATCCTATCCTCAATTCTATCCTATCCTCTATCCTATCCAATCCCCTATCCTATCCTCTACAATATCGTATCCCCTATCATATCCTATCCTCTTTCCCATAATATCACCTATCCTATCCTATTCTCTATCCTATCCTATCCTCTATCCTATACTATCGTCTATCGTATCCTATCCTCTATCCTATCCAACCCCCTATCCTATCCTCTATCCTGACCTATCCTCTATCCTATCCTATCCTCTATCCTATCCTATCCTCTATAATATCGTATCCTCTATCATATCCTATCCTCTTTCCTATAATATCATCTATCCTATCCTATCCTATCCTCTATCCTATCCAATCCCCTACCCTATCCTCTATCCTATCTTATCCTCAATCCTATTCTATCCTCTATTCTATCCGATCCTCTATCCTATGTTATCCTCAATCCTCTTCTATCCTCTATCCTATCCTATCCTCTATCCTATCCTATCCTCAATCCTATCCTATCCTCTATCCTATCCAATCCCCTATCCTATCCTCTGTCCTATCCTCTATCCTATCCTATCCTTTATACTATACAATCCTCTATCGTATCCTCTATCCTACCCTATCCACTATCCTACCCTATCCTCTATCCTATCCTATCCTCTACAATATCGTATCCTCTATCATATCCTATCCTCTTTCCCATAATATCATCTATCCTATCCTATTCTCTATCCTATCCTATCCTCTATCCTATCCTATCCTCTATCCTATCCTATCCTCAATCCAATCCTATCCTCTATCCTATCCTACCCTCTATCCTATCCTCTCCTGTATCCTATCCTATCCTCTATCCTATCCTATCCTCTATCCTATCCTATCCTCTATCCTATCAAATCCCCTATCCTATCCTCTATCCTATCCTATCCTCTATCCAATCCTCTATCCTATCCTATCCTCTATCCTATCCTATCGTCTATCCTATCCTCTATCCTATCCTATCCCCTATCCAATCCTATCCTCAATCCTATCCTTTCCTGTATCCTATCCTATCCTGTATCCTCTATCCTATCGTATCCTCTACCCTATCATATCCTCTATCCTATTCTATCCTCTATCCTATCCTATCGTCTATCCTATCCTCTATCCTATCCTATCGTCTATCCTATCCTCTATCCTATCCTATCCTCTATCCTATCCTATCCTCTATCCTATCCTCTCCTGTATCCTATCCTGTCCTCTATACTATCCAATCCTCTATCCTATCCTATCCTCAATACTATCCTATCCTCTATCCTATCCTATCGTCTATCCTATCCTATCCTATCCTCTATCCTATCAAATCCCCTATCCCATCAAATCCTCTATCCTATCAAATCCCCTATCCTATCAAATCCTCTATCCTATCCTCTATCCTATCCTATCCTCTATCCTATCCTATCGTGTATCCTATCCTCTATACTATCAAATCCCCTATCCTATCCTCTGTCCTATCCTATCCTCTATCCTATCCTATCCTCTATCCTATCCTATCCTCTGTCCTATCCTATCCTCTATCCTATCCTATCGTGTATCCTATCCTCTATCCTATCAAATCCCCTATCCTATCCTCTGTCCTATCCTATCCTCTATCCTATCCTATCCTCTATCCTATCCTATCCTCTATCCTATCCTATCCTTAATCCTATCCTATCTTCTATCGTATCCTATCCTCTATACTATCCTATTCTCTATCCTATAATATCATCTATCCTATCCTATCCTCAACCCTATCCTATACTCAATCCTATCCTATACTCTATTATATCCTATCCTCAATTCTATCCTATCCTCTATCCTATCCAATCCCCTATCCTATCCTCTACAATATCGTATCCCCTATCATATCCTATCCTCTTTCCCATAATATCACCTATCCTATCCTATTCTCTATCCTATCCTATCCTCTATCCTATACTATCGTCTATCGTATCCTATCCTCTATCCTATCCAACCCCCTATCCTATCCTCTATCCTGACCTATCCTCTATCCTATCCTATCCTCTATCCTATCCTATCCTCTATAATATCGTATCCTCTATCATATCCTATCCTCTTTCCTATAATATCATCTATCCTATCCTATCCTATCCTCTATCCTATCCAATCCCCTACCCTATCCTCTATCCTATCTTATCCTCAATCCTATTCTATCCTCTATTCTATCCGATCCTCTATCCTATGTTATCCTCAATCCTCTTCTATCCTCTATCCTATCCTATCCTCTATCCTATCCTATCCTCAATCCTATCCTATCCTCTATCCTATCCAATCCCCTATCCTATCCTCTGTCCTATCCTCTATCCTATCCTATCCTTTATACTATACAATCCTCTATCGTATCCTCTATCCTACCCTATCCACTATCCTACCCTATCCTCTATCCTATCCTATCCTCTACAATATCGTATCCTCTATCATATCCTATCCTCTTTCCCATAATATCATCTATCCTATCCTATTCTCTATCCTATCCTATCCTCTATCCTATCCTATCCTCTATCCTATCCTATCCTCAATCCAATCCTATCCTCTATCCTATCCTACCCTATATCCTATCCTCTCCTGTATCCTATCCTATCCTCTATCCTATCCTATCCTCTATCCTATCCTATCCTCTATCCTATCCTATCCTCTATCCTATCAAATCCCCTATCCTATCCTCTATCCTATCCTATCCTCTATCCAATCCTCTATCCTATCCTATCCTCTATCCTATCCTATCGTTTATCCTATCCTCTATCCTATCCTATCCCCTATCCAATCCTATCCTCAATCCTATCCTTTCCTGTATCCTATCCTATCCTGTATCCTCTATCCTATCGTATCCTCTACCCTATCATATCCTCTATCCTATTCTATCCTCTATCCTATCCTATCGTCTATCCTATCCTCTATCCTATCCTATCGTCTATCCTATCCTCTATCCTATCCTATCCTCTATCCTATCCTATCCTCTATCCTATCCTCTCCTGTATCCTATCCTATCCTCTATACTATCCAATCCTCTATCCTATCCTGTCCTCAATACTATCCTATCCTCTATCCTATCCTATCGTCTATCCTATCCTATCCTATCCTCTATCCTATCAAATCCCCTATCCCATCAAATCCTCTATCCTATCAAATCCCCTATCCTATCAAATCCTCTATCCTATCCTCTATCCTATCCTATCCTCTATCCTATCCTATCGTGTATCCTATCCTCTATACTATCAAATCCCCTATCCTATCCTCTGTCCTATCCTATCCTCTATCCTATCCTATCCTCTATCCTATCCTATCCTCTGTCCTATCCTATCCTCTATCCTATCCTATCGTGTATCCTATCCTCTATCCTATCAAATCCCCTATCCTATCCTCTGTCCTATCCTATCCTCTATCCTATCCTATCCTCTATCCTATCCTATCCTCTATCCTATCCTATCTTCTATCCTATCCTATCCCCTATACTATCAAATCCTCTATCCTATCCTCTATCCTATCCTATCCTCTATCCTATCCTATCGTGTATCTTATCCTCTATACTATCAAATCCCCTATCCTATCCTCTGTCCTATCCTATCCTCTATCCTATCCTATCCTCTATCCTATCCTATCCTCTGTCCTATCCTATCCTCTATCCTATCCTATCGTGTATCCTATCCTCTATCCTATCAAATCCCCTATCCTATCCTCTGTCCTATCCTATCCTCTATCCTATCCTATCCTCTATCCTATCCTATCCTCTATCCTATCCTATCTTCTATCCTATCCTATCCCCTATACTATCAAATCCTCTATCCTATCCTCTATCCTATCCTATCCTCTATCCTATCCTATCGTGTATCTTATCCTCTATACTATCAAATCCCCTATCCTATCCTCTGTCCTATCCTATCCTCTATCCTATCCTATCCTCTATCCTATCCTATCCTCTGTCCTATCCTATCCTCTATCCTATCCTATCGTGTATCCTATCCTCTATCCTATCAAATCCCCTATCCTATCCTCTATCCTATCCTATCCTCTATCCTATCCTATCCTCTATCCTATCCTATCCTCTATCCTATCCTATCCTCTATCCTATCCTATCCTCTATCCTATCCTATCCTCTATCCTATCCTATCCTCTATCCTATCCTATCCTCTATCCTATCCTATCCTCTATCCTATCCTCTATTCTATCCTATCCTCTATCCTATCCTATCCACTATCCTATCCTATCCTCTATCCTATCCTATCCTCTATCCTATCAAATCCCCTATCCTATCCTCTATCCTATCCTATCCTGTATCCTATCCTATACTCTATCCTCTATCGTATCCAATCCTCTATCCTATCCTATCCTCTATTCTATCCTCTATCCTATCCTATCCTCTATAATATCGTACATTCTATCCTATAATATCGTCTATCCGATCCTATTCTCTATCCTATCCTCTATCCTATCCTATCCTCTATCCTATCCTATCCTCTATCCTATCCTATCTTCTATCCTATCCTATCCTCTATCCTATCAAATCCCCTATCCTATCCTCTATCCTATCCTATCGTCTATCCTATCCTCTATCCAATCCTATCCTCTATCCTATCCTATCCTCTATCCAATCCTCTATCCTATCCTATCCTCTATCCTATCCTATCGTCTATCCTGTATTATCCTCTATCCTATCCTATCCTCTATCCTATCCTCTATCCTAGCCTATCCTCTATCCTATCCTATCCAATCCCCTATCCTATCCTCTATCCAATCCTATCCTCAATCCTATCCTTTCCTTTATCCTATCCTATCCTCTATCCTCTATCCTCTATCCTATCCAATCCTCTGTCCTATCCTATCCTCTATCCTATCGAATCCCCTATCCTATCCTCTGTCCTATCCTATCCTCTATCCTATCCTATCCTCTGTCCTATCCTATCCTCTATCCTATCAAATCCCCTATCCTATCCTCTGTCCTATTCCTATCCTCTAATCCTATCCTATCCTCTATCCTATCCTATCGTCTATCCTATCCTCTATCCTATCCTATCGTCTATCCTATCCTCTATCCTATCCTATCCTCTATCCTATCCTATCCTCTATCCTATCCTCTCCTGTATCCTATCCTATCCTCTATCCTATCCTATCCTCTATCCTATCCTATCCTCTATCCTATCCTATCCTCTATCCCATCCTATCCTCTATCCTATCCTATCCTCTATCCTATCCTATCCTCTATCCTATCCTATCCTCTATCCTATCCTATCCTCTATCCTATCCTATCCTCTATCCTATCCTATCGTCTATCCTATCCTCTATCCTATCCTATCCCCTATCCAATCCTATCCTCAATCCTATCCTTTCCTGTATCCTATCCTATCCTGTATCCTCTATCCTATCGTATCCTCTACCCTATCATATCCTCTATCCTATCCTATCCTCTATCCTATCCTATCCTCTATCCTATCCTATCCTCTTTCCTATCCTATCTTCTATCCTATCCTATCCTCTATCCTATCAAATCCCCTATCCTATCCTCTATCCTATCCTATCCTCTATCCTATCCTATCCTCTATCCTATCCTATCCTCTATCCTATCCTATCCTCTATCCTATCAAATCCCCTATCCTATCCTCTATCCTATCCTATCCTCTATCCAATCCTCTATCCTATCCTATCCTCTATCCTATCCTATCGTTTATCCTATCCTCTATCCTATCCTATCCCCTATCCAATCCTATCCTCAATCCTATCCTTTCCTGTATCCTATCCTATCCTGTATCCTCTATCCTATCGTATCCTCTACCCTATCATATCCTCTATCCTATTCTATCCTCTATCCTATCCTATCGTCTATCCTATCCTCTATCCTATCCTATCGTCTATCCTATCCTCTATCCTATCCTATCCTCTATCCTATCCTATCCTCTATCCTATCCTCTCCTGTATCCTATCCTATCCTCTATACTATCCAATCCTCTATCCTATCCTATCCTCAATACTATCCTATCCTCTATCCTATCCTATCGTCTATCCTATCCTATCCTATCCTCTATCCTATCAAATCCCCTATCCCATCAAATCCTCTATCCTATCAAATCCCCTATCCTATCAAATCCTCTATCCTATCCTCTATCCTATCCTATCCTCTATCCTATCCTATCGTGTATCCTATCCTCTATACTATCAAATCCCCTATCCTATCCTCTGTCCTATCCTATCCTCTATCCTATCCTATCCTCTATCCTATCCTATCCTCTGTCCTATCCTATCCTCTATCCTATCCTATCGTGTATCCTATCCTCTATCCTATCAAATCCCCTATCCTATCCTCTGTCCTATCCTATCCTCTATCCTATCCTATCCTCTATCCTATCCTATCCTCTATCCTATCCTATCTTCTATCCTATCCTATCCCCTATACTATCAAATCCTCTATCCTATCCTCTATCCTATCCTATCCTCTATCCTATCCTATCGTGTATCTTATCCTCTATACTATCAAATCCCCTATCCTATCCTCTGTCCTATCCTATCCTCTATCCTATCCTATCCTCTATCCTATCCTATCCTCTGTCCTATCCTATCCTCTATCCTATCCTATCGTGTATCCTATCCTCTATCCTATCAAATCCCCTATCCTATCCTCTGTCCTATCCTATCCTCTATCCTATCCTATCCTCTATCCTATCCTATCCTCTATCCTATCCTATCTTCTATCCTATCCTATCCCCTATACTATCAAATCCTCTATCCTATCCTCTATCCTATCCTATCCTCTATCCTATCCTATCGTGTATCTTATCCTCTATACTATCAAATCCCCTATCCTATCCTCTGTCCTATCCTATCCTCTATCCTATCCTATCCTCTATCCTATCCTATCCTCTGTCCTATCCTATCCTCTATCCTATCCTATCGTGTATCCTATCCTCTATCCTATCAAATCCCCTATCCTATCCTCTATCCTATCCTATCCTCTATCCTATCCTATCCTCTATCCTATCCTATCCTCTATCCTATCCTATCCTCTATCCTATCCTATCCTCTATCCTATCCTATCCTCTATCCTATCCTATCCTCTATCCTATCCTATCCTCTATCCTATCCTATCCTCTATCCTATCCTCTATTCTATCCTATCCTCTATCCTATCCTATCCACTATCCTATCCTATCCTCTATCCTATCCTATCCTCTATCCTATCAAATCCCCTATCCTATCCTCTATCCTATCCTATCCTGTATCCTATCCTATACTCTATCCTCTATCGTATCCAATCCTCTATCCTATCCTATCCTCTATTCTATCCTCTATCCTATCCTATCCTCTATAATATCGTACATTCTATCCTATAATATCGTCTATCCGATCCTATTCTCTATCCTATCCTCTATCCTATCCTATCCTCTATCCTATCCTATCCTCTATCCTATCCTATCTTCTATCCTATCCTATCCTCTATCCTATCAAATCCCCTATCCTATCCTCTATCCTATCCTATCGTCTATCCTATCCTCTATCCAATCCTATCCTCTATCCTATCCTATCCTCTATCCAATCCTCTATCCTATCCTATCCTCTATCCTATCCTATCGTCTATCCTGTATTATCCTCTATCCTATCCTATCCTCTATCCTATCCTCTATCCTAGCCTATCCTCTATCCTATCCTATCCAATCCCCTATCCTATCCTCTATCCAATCCTATCCTCAATCCTATCCTTTCCTTTATCCTATCCTATCCTCTATCCTCTATCCTCTATCCTATCCAATCCTCTGTCCTATCCTATCCTCTATCCTATCGAATCCCCTATCCTATCCTCTGTCCTATCCTATCCTCTATCCTATCCTATCCTCTGTCCTATCCTATCCTCTATCCTATCAAATCCCCTATCCTATCCTCTGTCCTATTCCTATCCTCTAATCCTATCCTATCCTCTATCCTATCCTATCGTCTATCCTATCCTCTATCCTATCCTATCGTCTATCCTATCCTCTATCCTATCCTATCCTCTATCCTATCCTATCCTCTATCCTATCCTCTCCTGTATCCTATCCTATCCTCTATCCTATCCTATCCTCTATCCTATCCTATCCTCTATCCTATCCTATCCTCTATCCCATCCTATCCTCTATCCTATCCTATCCTCTATCCTATCCTATCCTCTATCCTATCCTATCCTCTATCCTATCCTATCCTCTATCCTATCCTATCCTCTATCCTATCCTATCGTCTATCCTATCCTCTATCCTATCCTATCCCCTATCCAATCCTATCCTCAATCCTATCCTTTCCTGTATCCTATCCTATCCTGTATCCTCTATCCTATCGTATCCTCTACCCTATCATATCCTCTATCCTATCCTATCCTCTATCCTATCCTATCCTCTATCCTATCCTATCCTCTTTCCTATCCTATCTTCTATCCTATCCTATCCTCTATCCTATCAAATCCCCTATCCTATCCTCTATCCTATCCTATCCTCTATCCTACCCTATCCTCTATCCTATCCTATCCTCTATACTATCCAATCCTCTATCCTATCCTATCCTCAATACTATCCTATCCTCTATCCTATCCTATCGTCTATCCTATCCTACCCTATCCTCTATCCTATCAAATCCCCTATCCTATCAAATCCTCTATCCTATCAAATCCCCTATCCTATCAAATCCTCTATCCTATCCTCTATCCTATCCTATCCTCTATCCTATCCTATCGTGTATCCTATCCTCTATCCTATCAAATCCCCTATCCTATCCTCTGTCCTATCCTATCCTCTATCCTATCCTATCCTCTATCCTATCCTATCCTCTATCCTATCCTATCTTCTATCCTATCCTATCCCCTATCCTATCAAATCCCCTATCCTATTCTCTATCCTATACTATCCTATCCTATCCTCTATCCTATCCTATCCTCTATCCTATCAAATCCTCTATCCTATCCTCTCCTCTATCCTATCCAATGCTCTATCCTATCCAATCCTCTATCCTATCCTATCCTCTATCCTATCCTATCGTCAATCCTGTCCTATCCTCTATCCTATCCTATCCTCTATCCTATCCTCTATCCTAGCCTATCCTCTATCCTATCCAATCCAATCCCCTATCCTATCCTCTATCCAATCCTATCCTCAATCCTATCCTTTCCTGTATCCTATCCTATCTTCTATTCTATCCTATCCTCTATCCAATCCTATCCTCAATCCTATCCTTTCCTGTATCCTATCCTCTATCCTCTATCCTATCCTATTCTCTACCCTATCATATCCTCTATCCTATAATATCCTCTATCCTATCCTATCCTCTATCCTATCATATCCTCTACCCTACCCTATCCTCTATCCTATCCTATCCTCTATCCTATCCTTTCCTCTATCCTATCCTATCGTCTATCCTATCCTCTATCCTATCCTATCCCCTATCCAATCCTATCCTCAATCCTATCAAATCCCCTATCCTATCCTCTATCCTATACTATCCTATCCTATCCTCTATCCTATCCTATCTTCTATCCTATCCTATCCTCTATCCTATCCTATCTTCTATCCTATCCTATCCTCTATCCTATCAAATCCCCTATCCTATCCTCTATCCTATCCTATCCTCTATCCTATCAAATCCTCTATCCTATCCTCTCCTCTATCCTATCCAATCCTCTATCCTATCCTATCCTCTATCCTATCCTATCGTCAATCCTGTCCTATCCTCTATCCTATCCTATCCTCTATCCTATCCTCTATCCTAGCCTATCCTCTATCCTATCCAATCCAATCCCCTATCCTATCCTCTATCCAATCCTATCCTCAATCCTATCCTTTCCTGTATCCTATCCTATCTTCTATTCTATCCTATCCTCTATCCAATCCTATCCTCAATCCTATCCTTTCCTGTATCCTATCCTCTATCCTCTATCCTATCCTATTCTCTACCCTATCATATCCTCTATCCTATAATATCCTCTATCCTATCCTATCCTCTATCCTATCATATCCTCTATCCTACCCTATCCTCTATCCTATCCTATCCTCTATCCTATCCTATCCTCTATCCTATCCTCTATCCTATCCTCTATGCTATCCTCTATCCTATCCTATCTTCTATCCTATCCTATCCTCTATCCTATCAAATCCCCTATCCCATCAAATCCTCTATCCTATCAAATCCCCTATCCTATCAAATCCTCTATCCTATCCTCTATCCTATCCTATCCTCTATCCTATCCTATCGTGTATCCTATCCTCTATACTATCAAATCCCCTATCCTATCCTCTGTCCTATCCTATCCTCTATCCTATCCTATCCTCTATCCTATCCTATCCTCTGTCCTATCCTATCCTCTATCCTATCCTATCGTGTATCCTATCCTCTATCCTATCAAATCCCCTATCCTATCCTCTGTCCTATCCTATCCTCTATCCTATCCTATCCTCTATCCTATCCTATCCTCTATCCTATCCTATCTTCTATCCTATCCTATCCCCTATACTATCAAATCCTCTATCCTATCCTCTATCCTATCCTATCCTCTATCCTATCCTATCGTGTATCTTATCCTCTATACTATCAAATCCCCTATCCTATCCTCTGTCCTATCCTATCCTCTATCCTATCCTATCCTCTATCCTATCCTATCCTCTGTCCTATCCTATCCTCTATCCTATCCTATCGTGTATCCTATCCTCTATCCTATCAAATCCCCTATCCTATCCTCTGTCCTATCCTATCCTCTATATTATCCTATCCTCTATCCTATCCTATCCTCTATCCTATCCTATCTTCTATCCTATCCTATCCCCTATACTATCAAATCCTCTATCCTATCCTCTATCCTATCCTATCCTCTATCCTATCCTATCGTGTATCTTATCCTCTATACTATCAAATCCCCTATCCAATCCTCTGTCCTATCCTATCCTCTATCCTATCCTATCCTCTATCCTATCCTATCCTCTGTCCTATCCTATCCTCTATCCTATCCTATCGTGTATCCTATCCTCTATCCTATCAAATCCCCTATCCTATCCTCTATCCTATCCTATCCTCTATCCTATCCTATCCTCTATCCTATCCTATCCTCTATCCTATCCTATCCTCTATCCTATCCTATCCTCTATCCTATCCTATCCTCTATCCTATCCTATCCTCTATCCTATCCTATCCTCTATCCTATCCTATCCTCTATCCTATCCTATCCTCTATCCTATCCTCTATTCTATCCTATCCTCTATCCTATCCTATCCACTATCCTATCCTATCCTCTATCCTATCCTATCCTCTATCCTATCAAATCCCCTATCCTATCCTCTATCCTATCCTATCCTGTATCCTATCCTATACTCTATCCTCTATCGTATCCAATCCTCTATCCTATCCTATCCTCTATTCTATCCTCTATCCTATCCTATCCTCTATAATATCGTACATTCTATCCTATAATATCGTCTATCCGATCCTATTCTCTATCCTATCCTCTATCCTATCCTATCCTCTATCCTATCCTATCCTCTATCCTATCCTATCTTCTATCCTATCCTATCCTCTATCCTATCAAATCCCCTATCCTATCCTCTATCCTATCCTATCGTCTATCCTATCCTCTATCCAATCCTATCCTCTATCCTATCCTATCCTCTATCCAATCCTCTATCCTATCCTATCCTCTATCCTATCCTATCGTCTATCCTGTATTATCCTCTATCCTATCCTATCCTCTATCCTATCCTCTATCCTAGCCTATCCTCTATCCTATCCTATCCAATCCCCTATCCTATCCTCTATCCAATCCTATCCTCAATCCTATCCTTTCCTTTATCCTATCCTATCCTCTATCCTCTATCCTCTATCCTATCCAATCCTCTGTCCTATCCTATCCTCTATCCTATCGAATCCCCTATCCTATCCTCTGTCCTATCCTATCCTCTATCCTATCCTATCCTCTGTCCTATCCTATCCTCTATCCTATCAAATCCCCTATCCTATCCTCTGTCCTATTCCTATCCTCTAATCCTATCCTATCCTCTATCCTATCCTATCGTCTATCCTATCCTCTATCCTATCCTATCGTCTATCCTATCCTCTATCCTATCCTATCCTCTATCCTATCCTATCCTCTATCCTATCCTCTCCTGTATCCTATCCTATCCTCTATCCTATCCTATCCTCTATCCTATCCTATCCTCTATCCCATCCTATCCTCTATCCTATCCTATCCTCTATCCTATCCTATCCTCTATCCTATCCTATCCTCTATCCTATCCTATCCTCTATCCTATCCTATCCTCTATCCTATCCTATCGTCTATCCTATCCTCTATCCTATCCTATCCCCTATCCAATCCTATCCTCAATCCTATCCTTTCCTGTATCCTATCCTATCCTGTATCCTCTATCCTATCGTATCCTCTACCCTATCATATCCTCTATCCTATCCTATCCTCTATCCTATCCTATCCTCTATCCTATCCTATCCTCTTTCCTATCCTATCTTCTATCCTATCCTATCCTCTATCCTATCAAATCCCCTATCCTATCCTCTATCCTATCCTATCCTCTATCCTACCCTATCCTCTATCCTATCCTATCCTCTATACTATCCAATCCTCTATCCTATCCTATCCTCAATACTATCCTATCCTCTATCCTATCCTATCGTCTATCCTATCCTACCCTATCCTCTATCCTATCAAATCCCCTATCCTATCAAATCCTCTATCCTATCAAATCCCCTATCCTATCAAATCCTCTATCCTATCCTCTATCCTATCCTATCCTCTATCCTATCCTATCGTGTATCCTATCCTCTATCCTATCAAATCCCCTATCCTATCCTCTGTCCTATCCTATCCTCTATCCTATCCTATCCTCTATCCTATCCTATCCTCTATCCTATCCTATCTTCTATCCTATCCTATCCCCTATCCTATCAAATCCCCTATCCTATCCTCTATCCTATACTATCCTATCCTATCCTCTATCCTATCCTATCCTCTATCCTATCAAATCCTCTATCCTATCCTCTCCTCTATCCTATCCAATGCTCTATCCTATCCTATCCTCTATCCTATCCTATCCTCTATCCTATCCTATCGTCAATCCTGTCCTATCCTCTATCCTATCCTATCCTCTATCCTATCCTCTATCCTAGCCTATCCTCTATCCTATCCAATCCAATCCCCTATCCTATCCTCTATCCAATCCTATCCTCAATCCTATCCTTTCCTGTATCCTATCCTATCTTCTATTCTATCCTATCCTCTATCCAATCCTATCCTCAATCCTATCCTTTCCTGTATCCTATCCTCTATCCTCTATCCTATCCTATTCTCTACCCTATCATATCCTCTATCCTATAATATCCTCTATCCTATCCTATCCTCTATCCTATCATATCCTCTACCCTACCCTATCCTCTATCCTATCCTATCCTCTATCCTATCCTTTCCTCTATCCTATCCTATCGTCTATCCTATCCTCTATCCTATCCTATCCCCTATCCAATCCTATCCTCAATCCTATCAAATCCCCTATCCTATCCTCTATCCTATACTATCCTATCCTATCCTCTATCCTATCCTATCTTCTATCCTATCCTATCCTCTATCCTATCCTATCTTCTATCCTATCCTATCCTCTATCCTATCAAATCCCCTATCCTATCCTCTATCCTATCCTATCCTCTATCCTATCAAATCCTCTATCCTATCCTCTCCTCTATCCTATCCAATCCTCTATCCTATCCTATCCTCTATCCTATCCTATCGTCAATCCTGTCCTATCCTCTATCCTATCCTATCCTCTATC
Organism: Halictus rubicundus; assembly: GCF_050948215.1. Lineage (NCBI taxonomy): Eukaryota > Metazoa > Arthropoda > Insecta > Hymenoptera > Halictidae > Halictus > Halictus rubicundus. Next base: position 237,567 of record NW_027488822.1, on the reverse strand, counting down.
CTATCCTCTATCCTAGCCTATCCTCTATCCTATCCAATCCAATCCCCTATCCTATCCTCTATCCAATCCTATCCTCAATCCTATCCTTTCCTGTATCCTATCCTATCTTCTATTCTATCCTATCCTCTATCCAATCCTATCCTCAATCCTATCCTTTCCTGTATCCTATCCTCTATCCTCTATCCTATCCTATTCTCTACCCTATCATATCCTCTATCCTATAATATCCTCTATCCTATCCTATCCTCTATCCTATCATATCCTCTATCCTACCCTATCCTCTATCCTATCCTATCCTCTATCCTATCCTATCCTCTATCCTATCCTCTATCCTATCCTCTATGCTATCCTCTATCCTATCCTATCTTCTATCCTATCCTATCCTCTATCCTATCCTTTCCTGTATCCTATTCTATCGTCTATCCTCTATCCTATCCAATCCTCTGTCCTATCCTATCCTCTATCCTATCATATCCTCTATCCTATAATATCCTCTATCCTATCCTATCCTCTATCCAACCCTCTATCCTATCCTATCCACTATCCTATCCTATCCTCTATCCTATCCTATCGTCTATCCTCAATCCTATCCCTTCCTGTATCCTATCCAATCCTCTATCCTATCCTATCCTCTATCCTATCCTGTCCTCTATGCTATCCTATCCTCTATCCTATCCTCTATCCTATCCTATCCGCTATCCTATCCTATCGTCTATCCTATCCTCTATCCTATCCTATCCTCTATCCTATCCTATCTTCTATCCTTTCCTATCCTCTATCCTATCCTATGCTCTATCCTATCCTATCCTCTATCCTAACCTATTCTCTATCCTATCCTCTATCCTATCCTATCCTCTATCCTATCCTATCCTCTATCCTATCCTATCCTCTATCCTATCCTATCCTCTATCCTATCCTATCCTCTATCCTATCCTATCCTCTATCCTATCCTATCCTCTATCCTATTTTTTTTTTTTTTTTCCGAGGAGGTAATCTCGTTACGGATACCCGAACCCCCCCGGGGGGGGGGTGGTCCGGGTTATGTGGGACTCCTCGGCTGGTTGGTGCAACGCCGAGTATACCCACTAACTCCTCCCCGTCCGTCCCTTGACTCCTGGGGGCACCCGTGCTCTGCGCGCGCATGTCAATCCGGTGTGCCCCCGCCTTAGCATACCACCCGGGGGGGGGGGGGACGCGGCCCCCTCCCGTACCTACTCTATCCGAAGGCACCACGCAACGGACGACGTGGCGCCTTCCCCCCCTGTTAGGCCGCCCGATGAGCATCCGGGCCCCCGCCCGAGATGCCCGGCGGCCTCCGGGGACGCCGTTGGTGACCGAGTGTAAGGGGATATCCGATCCCCCGCCTCGAGATCATCAAGGGCGTCCCCGCTCGCGTCAGAAGCGTCGCAACGGGGGTACGCCCCCGGGGCGTACCCTGCGCCGCCTCCCCCCCCCTTCGGCCGGGATCGTGATTACGCTCCCGATCCCGTTCCGCAGCCTCCTTCCGCAGCATAACCCGCTCGCAGAAGGAAGCGAACCCCCTCCACGCCTCCTCGCCACCGGCTGCCGCAGCGACGACAGCCGGGAGCGAGAGGTCGTGGCCCACCGCGCGCCGCAGGGCACGGCGCTCTCCCCCCCATGCCGGACACTCCTCCAGAGTGTGTTGCGCCGTGTCCCGCGGATCCTATCCTCTATCCTATCCTATCCTCTATCCTATCCTCTATCCTATCCTCTATCCTATCCTCTATGCTATCCTCTATCCTATCCTATCTTCTATCCTATCCTATCCTCTATCCTATCCTTTCCTGTATCCTATCCTATCGTCTATCCTCTATCCTATCCAATCCTCTGTCCTATCCTATCCTCTATCCTATCATATCCTCTATCCTATAATATCCTCTATCCTATCCTATCCTCTATCCAACCCTCTATCCTATCCTATCCTCTATCCTATCCTATCGTCTATCCTCAATCCTATCCCTTCCTGTATCCTATCCAATCCTCTAAGCTATCCTATCCTCTATCCTATCCTGTCCTCTATGCTATCCTATCCTCTATCCTATCCTCTATCCTAGCCTATCCTCTATCCTATCCTGTCCAATCCCCTATCCTATGCTCTATCCTATCCTACCCTCTATAATATCGTATACTCTATCATATCCTATCCTCTATCCTATAATATCATCTATCCGTTACTATTCTCTATCCTAACCTATTCTCTATCCTATACTCTATCCTATCCTATCCTCTATCCTATCCTATCCTCTATCCTATCCTATCCTCTATCCTATCCTATCCTCTATCCTATCCTATCTTCTATCCTATCCTATGCTCTATCCTATCCTATCCTCTATCCTAACCTATTCTCTATCCTATCCTCTATCCTATCCTATCCTCTATCCTATCCTATCATCTATCCTATCCTATCCTCTATCCTATCCTATCCTCTATCCTATCCTCTATCCTATCCTCTATCCTATCCTCTATCCTATCCTCTATGCTATCCTCTATCCTATCCTATCTTCTATCCTATCCTATCCTCTATCCTATCCTTTCCTGTATCCTATCCTATCGCCTATCCTCTATCCTATCCAATCCTCTGTCCTATCCTATCCTCTATCCTATCATATCCTCTATCCTATAATATCCTCTATCCTATCCTATCCTCTATCCAACCCTCTATCCTATCCTATCCTCTATCCTATCCTATCCTCTATCCTATCCTATCGTCTATCCTGTCCTATCCTCTGTCCTATCGTATCCTCTATCCTATCCTCTATCCTATCCTATCCTCAATCCTATCCTATCCTCTATCCTATCCTATCCTCTATCCTATCCTTTCCTGTATCCTATCCTATCGTCTATCCTCTATCCTATCCAATCCTCTGTCCTATCCTATCCTCTATCCTATCATATCCTCTATCCTATAATATCCTCTATCCTATCCTATCCTCTATCCAACCCTCTATCCTATCCTATCCTCTATCCTATCCTATCCTCTATCCTATCCTATCGTCTATCCTGTCCTATCCTCTATCCTATCCTATCTTCTATCCTATCCTCTATCCTATCCTATCCTCTATCCTATCCTATCATCTATCCTATCCTATCCTCTATCCTATCCTCTATCCTATCCTCTATCCTATCCTCTATGCTATCCTCTATCCTATCCTATCTTCTATCCTATCCTATCCTCTATCCTATCCTTTCCTGTATCCTATCCTATCGTCTATCCTCTATCCTATCCAATCCTCTGTCAAATCCTATCCTCTATCCTATCATATCCTCTATCCTATAATATCCTCTATCCTATCCTATCCTCTATCCAATCCTCTATCGTATCCTATCCTCTATCCTATCCAATCCTCTGTCCTATCCTATCCTCTATCCTATCCTATCGTGTATCCTATCCTCTATCCTATCCTATCGTGTATCCTATCCTCTATCCTATCCTATCCTCTATCCTATCAAATCCCCTATCCTATCCTCTGTCCTATCCTATCCTCTATCCTATCATATCCTGCATCGAATCCTATCCTCAATCCTATCCTTTCCTGTATCCTATCCTATCCTCTATCCTGTATCCTATGCAATCCTCTATCCTATCCTATCCTCTATCCTATCATATCCTCTACCCTATCATATCCCCTATCCTATCCTATCCTCTATCCTATCCTATCCTCTATCCTCTATCCTATCCAATCCTCTGTCCTATCCTATCCTCTATCCTATCATATCCTCTATAATATAATATCCTCTATCCTATCCTATCCTCTATCCAATCCTCTATCCTATCCTATCGTGTATCCTATCCTCTATCCTATCCTATCCTCTATCCTATCAAATCCCCTATCCTATCCTCTGTCCTATCCTATCCTCTATCCTATCATATCCTGCATCGAATCCTATCCTCAATCCTATCCTTTCCTGTATCCTATCCTATCCTCTATCCTGTATCCTATGCAATCCTCTATCCTATCCTATCCTCTATCCTATCATATCCTCTACCCTATCATATCCCCTATCCTATCCTATCCTCTATCCTATCCTATCCTCTATCCTCTATCCTATCCAATCCTCTGTCCTATCCTATCCTCTATCCTATCATATCCTCTATAATATAATATCCTCTATCCTATCCTATCCTCTATCCAATCCTCTATCCTATCCTATCTTCTATCCTATCCTATCCTCTATCCTATCCTTTCCTGTATCCTATCCTATCGTCTATCCTCTATCCTATCCAATCCTCTGTCAAATCCTATCCTCTATCCTATCATATCCTCTATCCTATAATATCCTCTATCCTATCCTATCCTCTATCCAATCCTCTATCGTATCCTATCCTCTATCCTATCCAATCCTCTGTCCTATCCTATCCTCTATCCTATCCTATCGTGTATCCTATCCTCTATCCTATCCTATCGTGTATCCTATCCTCTATCCTATCCTATCCTCTACCCTATGAAATCCCCTATCCTATCCTCTGTCCTATCCTCTCCTCTATCCTAACATATCCTGCATCGAATCCTATCCTCAATCCTATCCTATCCTCTATCCTCTATACTATCCTATCCTCTATCCTATCCTATCCTCTATCCTATACTATCCTCTATCCTATCCTATCCTCTATCCTATCCTATCCTCTATCCTATTCTATCCTCTATCCTATCCTATCCTCTATCCTATCCTATCCTCTATCCTATCCTATCCTCTATCCTATCCTATCCTCTATCCTATCCTATCCTCTATCCTATCCTATCCTCTATCCTATACTATCCTCTATCCTATCCTATCGTCTATCCTATCCTCTATCCTATCCTATCCTCTATCCTATCCTATCCTCTATCCTATCCTATCTTCTATCCTATCCTATCCTCTACCCTATGAAATCCCCTATCCTATCCTCTGTCCTATCCTCTCCTCTATCCTAACATATCCTGCATCGATTCCTATCCTCAATCCTATCCTATCCTCTATCCTCTATACTATGCAATCCTCTATAATATCCTATCCTCTATCCTATCATATCCTCTACCCTATCATATCCCCTATCCTATCCTATCCTCTATTTTATCCTATCCTCTATCCTCTATCCTATCCAATCCTCTGTCCTATCCTATCCTCTATCCTATCATATCCTCTATCCTATAATATCCTCTATCCTATCCTATCCTCTATCCAATCCTCTATCCTATCCTATCCTCTATCCTATCCTACCCTCTATCCTATCCTCTCGTCTATCCTGTCCTATCCTCTATCCTATCCTATCCTCTATCCTATCCTCTATCCTATCCTATCCAATCCCCTATCCTATCCTCTATCCAATCCTATCCTCAATCCTATCCTTTCCTGTATCCTATCCTATCCTCTATCCTCTGTCCTATCCAATCCTCTGTCCTATCCTATCCTCTATCCTATACTATCCTCTATCCTATCCTATCCTCTATCCTATCCTATCCTCTATCCTATTCTATCCTCTATCCTATCCTATCCTCTATCCTATCCTATCCTCTATCCTATCCTATCCTCTATCCTATCCTATCCTCTATGCTATCCTATCCTCTATCCTATACTATCCTCTATCCTATCCTATCGTCTATCCTATCCTCTATCCTATCCTATCCTCTATCCTATCCTATCCTCTATCCTATCCTATCTTCTATCCTATCCTATCCTCTACCCTATGAAATCCCCTATCCTATCCTCTGTCCTATCCTCTCCTCTATCCTATCATATCCTGCATCGAATCCTATCCTCAATCCTATCCTATCCTCTATCCTCTATACTATGCAATCCTCTATAATATCCTATCCTCTATCCTATCATATCCTCTATCCTATCCTATCTTCTATCCTTTCCTATCCTCTATCCTATCAAATCCCCTATCCTATCCTCTATCATATCCTATCCTATATCCTATCCAATCCTCTATCCTATCCTATCATCTATCCTCAATCCTATCCTTTCCTGTATCCTATCCAATCCTCTATCCTATCCTATCCTCTATCCTATCCTGTAATCTATGCTATCCTATCCTCTATCCTATCCTCTATCCTAGCCTATCCTCTATCCTATCCTGTCCAATCCCCTATCCTATGCTCTATCCTATCCTTTCCTGTATCCTATCCTATCATCTATCCTCTATCCCATCCAATACTCTGTCCTATCCTATCCTCTATCCTATCCTATCCTCTATCCTATACTATCCTCTATCCTATCCTATCCTCTATCCTATCCTATCCTCTATCCTATTCTATCCTCTATCCTATCCTATCCTCTATCCTATCCTATCCTCTATCCTATCCTATCCTCTATCCTATCCTATCTTCTATCCTATCCTATCCTCTACCCTATGAAATCCCCTATCCTATCCTCTGTCCTATCCTCTCCTCTATCTTATCATATCCTGCATCGATTCCTATCCTCAATCCTATCCTATCCTCTATCCTCTATACTATGCAATCCTCTATAATATCCTATCCTCTATCCTATCATATCCTCTACCCTATCATATCCCCTATCCTATCCTATCCTCTATTTTATCCTATCCTCTATCCTCTATCCTATCCAATCCTCTGTCCTATCCTATCCTCTATCCTATCATATCCTCTATCCTATAATATCCTCTATCCTATCCTATCCTCTATCCAATCCTCTATCCTATCCTATCCTCTATCCTATCCTACCCTCTATCCTATCCTCTCGTCTATCCTGTCCTATCCTCTATCCTATCCTATCCTCTATCCTATCCTATCCTCTATCCTATCCTCTATCCTAGCCTATCCTCTATCCTATCCTATCCAATCCCCTATCCTATCCTCTATCCAATCCTATCCTCAATCCTATCCTTTCCTGTATCCTATCCTATCCTCTATCCTCTATCCTATCCAATCCTCTGTCCTATCCTATCCTCTATCCTATCCTATCATGCATCCTATCCTCTATCCTATCCTATCTTCTATCCTATCCTATCCTCTATCCTATCCTATCATCTATCCTCTATCCTATCCAATACTCTGTCCTATCCTATCCTCTATCCTATCCTATCCTCTATCCTATACTATCCTCTATCCTATCCTATCCTCTATCCTATCCTATCCTCTATCCTATTCTATCCTCTATCCTATCCTATCCTCTATCCTATCCTATCCTCTATCCTATCCTATCCTCTATCCTATCCTATCCTCTATCCTATCCTATCCTCTATCCTATACTATCCTCTATCCTATCCTATCGTCTATCCTATCCTCTATCCTATCCTATCCTCTATCCTATCCTATCCTCTATCCTATCCTATCTTCTATCCTATCCTATCCTCTACCCTATGAAATCCCCTATCCTATCCTCTGTCCTATCCTCTCCTCTATCCTATCATATCCTGCATCGAATCCTATCCTCAATCCTATCCTATCCTCTATCCTCTATACTATGCAATCCTCTATAATATCCTATCCTCTATCCTATCATATTCTCTACCCTATCATATCCTCTATCCTATCCAATCCTCTGTCCTATCCTATCCTCTATCCTATCCTATCCTCTATCCTATCCTATCGTCTATCCTATCCTCTATCCTATCCTATCCTCTTTCCAATCCTATCCACAATCCTATCCTTTCCTGTATCCTATCCTATCCTGTATCCTCTATCCTATCCAATCCTCTATCCTATCCTATCCTCTATCCTATCCTTTCCTGTATCCTATCCTATCCTCTATCCTCTATCCTATCCAATCCTCTGTCCTATCCTATCCTCTATCCTATCATATCCTCTATCCTATAATATCCTCTATCCTATCCTCTATCCTATCCTATCCTCTATCCTATCCTTTTTTTTTTTTTTTTTTTTTTCGAGGAGGTAATCTCCTTACGGATACCCGAACCCCCCCGGGGTGGGGGGTGGTCCGGGTTATGTGGGACTCCTCGGCTGGTTGGTGCAACGCCGAGTATACCCACTAACTCCTCCCCGTCCGTCCCTAGACTCCTGGGGGCACCCGTGCTCTGCGCGCGCATGTCAATCCGGTGATCCTCTATCCTATCCTATCCTCTATCCTATCCTATCCTCTATCCTATCCTATCGTCTATCCTATCCTCTATCCTATCCTATCCTCTATCCTATCCTATCTTCTATCCTTTCCTATCCTCTATCCTATCAAATCCCCTATCCTATCCTCTATCATATCCTATCCTATATCCTATCCAATCCTCTATCCTATCCTATCATCTATCCTCAATCCTATCCTTTCCTGTATCCTATCCAATCCTCTATCCTATCCTATCCTCTATCCTATCCTGTAATCTATGCTATCCTATCCTCTATCCTATCCTCTATCCTAGCCTATCCTCTATCCTATCCTGTCCAATCCCCTATCCTATGCTCTATCCTATCCTTTCCTGTATCCTATCCTATCATCTATCCTCTATCCTATCCAATACTCTGTCCTATCCTATCCTCTATCCTATCCTATCCTCTATCCTATCCTATCCTCTATCCTATCCTATCCTCTATCCTATCCTATCCTCTATAATATACTATCCTCTATCCTATCCTATCGTCTATCCTATCCTCTATCATATCCTATCCTCTATCCTATCCTATCCTCTATCCTATCCTATCTTCTATCCTATCCTATCCTCTACCCTATGAAATCCCCTATCCTATCCTCTGTCCTATCCTCTCCTCTATCTTATCATATCCTGCATCGATTCCTATCCTCAATCCTATCCTATCCTCTATCCTCTATACTATGCAATCCTCTATAATATCCTATCCTCTATCCTATCATATCCTCTACCCTATCATATCCCCTATCCTATCCTATCCTCTATTTTATCCTATCCTCTATCCTCTATCCTATCCAATCCTCTATCCTATACTATCCTCTATCCTATCCTATCCTCTATCCTATCCTATCCTCTGTCCCATCCTATCCTCTATCCTATCCTCTATCCTAGCCTATCCTCTATCGTATCATATCCAATCCCCTATCCTATCCTCTATCCAATCCTATCCTCAATCCTATCCTTTCCTGTATCCTATCCTATCCTCTATCCTCTATCCTATCCAATCCTCTGTCCTATCCTATCCTTTATCCTATCCTATCGTGTATCCTATCCTCTATCCTATCCTATCCTCTATCCTATCAAATCCCCTATCCTATCCTCTGTCCTATCCTATCCTCTATCCTATCCTATCCTCTATCCTATCCTATCCTCTATCCTATCCTATCTTCTATCCTTTCCTATCCTCTATCCTATCAAATCCCCTATCCTATCCTCTATCATATCCTATCCTATATCCTATCCAATCCTCTATCCTATCCTATCATCTATCCTCAATCCTATCCTTTCCTGTATCCTATCCAATCCTCTATCCTATCCTATCCTCTATCCTATCCTGTAATCTATGCTATCCTATCCTCTATCCTATCCTCTATCCTAGCCTATCCTCTATCCTATCCTGTCCAATCCCCTATCCTATGCTCTATCCTATCCTTTCCTGTATCCTATCCTATCATCTATCCTCTATCCTATCCAATACTCTGTCCTATCCTATCCTCTATCCTATCCTATCCTCTATCCTATACTATCCTCTATCCTATCCTATCCTCTATCCTATCCTATCCTCTATCCTATACTATCCTCTATCCTATCCTATCGTCTATCCTATCCTCTATCATATCCTATCCTCTATCCTATCCTATCCTCTATCCTATCCTATCTTCTATCCTATCCTATCCTCTACCCTATGAAATCCCCTATCCTATCCTCTGTCCTATCCTCTCCTCTATCTTATCATATCCTGCATCGATTCCTATCCTCAATCCTATCCTATCCTCTATCCTCTATACTATGCAATCCTCTATAATATCCTATCCTCTATCCTATCATATCCTCTACCCTATCATATCCCCTATCCTATCCTATCCTCTATCCTATCCTATCCTCTATCCTATCCTATCTTCTATCCTATCCTATCCTCTACCCTATGAAATCCCCTATCCTATCCTCTGTCCTATCCTCTCCTCTATCCTATCATATCCTGCATCGAATCCTATCCTCTATCCTATCCTATCCTCTATCCTCTATACTATGCAATCCTCTATAATATCCTATCCTCTATCCTATCATATCCTCTACCCTATCATATCCCCTATCCTATCCTATCCTCTATCCTATCCTATCCTCTATCCTCTATCCTATCCAATCCTCTGTCCTATCCTATCCTCTATCCTATCCTATCCTCTATCCTATCCTATCGTCTATCCTATCCTCTATCCTATCCTATCCTCTTTCCAATCCTATCCACAATCCTATCCTTTCCTGTATCCTATCCTATCCTGTATCCTCTATCCTATCCAATCCTCTATCCTATCCTATCCTCTATCCTATCCTTTCCTGTATCCTATCCTATCCTCTATCCTCTATCCTATCCAATCCTCTGTCCTATCCTATCCTCTATCCTATCATATCCTCTATCCTATAATATCCTCTATCCTATCCTCTATCATATCCTATCCTCTATCCTATCCTATCCTCTATCCTATCCTATCCTCTATCCTATCCTATCGTCTATCCTATCCTCTATCCTATCCTATCCTCTATCCTATCCTATCCTCTATCCTATCCTATCCTCTATCCTATCCTATCCTCTATCCTATCCTATCCTCTATCCTATTCTATTCTCTATCCTACCCTATCCTCTATCCTATCCTATCCTCTATCCTATCCTATCCTCTATCCTATCCTATCCTCTATCCTCTATCCTATCCAATCCTCTGTCCTATCCTATCCTCTATCCTATCATATCCTCTATATTATAATATCCTCTATCCTATCCTATCCTCTATCCAATCCTCTATCCTATCCTATCCTCTATCCTATCCTACCCTCTATCCTATCCTCTCGTCTATCCTGTCCTATCCTCTATCCTATCCTATCCTCTATCCTATCCTCTATCCTAGCCTATCCTCTATCCTATCCTATCCAATCCCCTATCCTACCCAATCCCCTATCCTATCCTCTATCCAATCCTATCCTCAATCCTATCCTTTCCTGTATCCTATCCTATCCTCTATCCTATCCAATCCTCTGTCCTATCCTATCCTCTATCCTATCATATCGTGTATCCTATCCTCTATCCTATCAAATCCCCTATCCTATCCTCTGTCCTATCCTATCCTCTATCCTATCATATCGTGTATCCTATCCTCTATCCTATCAAATCCCCTATCCTATCCTCTGTCCTATCCTATCCTCTATCCTATCCTATCCTCTATCTTATACTATCCTCTATCCTATCCTATCCTCTATCCTATCCTATCCTCTATCCTATACTATCCTCTATCCTATCCTATCCTCTATCCTATCCTATCCTCTGTCCCATCCTATCCTCTATCCTATCCTCTATCCTAGCCTATCCTCTATCGTATCATATCCAATCCCCTATCCTATCCTCTATCCAATCCTATCCTCAATCCTATCCTTTCCTGTATCCTATCCTATCCTCTATCCTCTATCCTATCCAATCCTCTGTCCTATCCTATCCTTTATCCTATCCTATCGTGTATCCTATCCTCTATCCTATCCTATCCTCTATCCTATCAAATCCCCTATCCTATCCTCTGTCCTATCCTATCCTCTATCCTATCCTATCCTCTATCCTATCCTATCCTCTATCCTATCCTATCCTCTATCCTATCCTATCCTCTATCCTATCCTATCGTCTATCCTATCCTCTATCCTATCCTATCCTCTTTCCAATCCTATCCTCAATCCTATCCTTTCCTGTATCCTATCCTCTATCCTATACTATCCTCTATCCTATCCTATCCTCTATCCTATCCTATCCTCTGTCCCATCCTATCCTCTATCCTATCCTCTATCCTAGCCTATCCTCTATCGTATCATATCCAATCCCCTATCCTATCCTCTATCCAATCCTATCCTCAATCCTATCCTTTCCTGTATCCTATCCTATCCTCTATCCTCTATCCTATCCAATCCTCTGTCCTATCCTATCCTTTACCCTATCCTATCGTGTATCCTATCCTCTATCCTATCCTATCCTCTATCCTATCAAATCCCCTATCCTATCCTCTGTCCTATCCTATCCTCTATCCTATCCTATCCTCTATCCTATCCTATCCTCTATCCTATCCTATCCTCTATCCTATCCTATCCTCTATCCTATCCTATCCTCTATCCTATCCTATCGTCTATCCTATCCTCTATCCTATCCTATCCTCTTTCCAATCCTATCCTCAATCCTATCCTTTCCTGTATCCTATCCTATCCTGTATCCTCTATCCTATCCAATCCTCTATCCTATCCTATCCTCTATCCTATCCTATCCTCTATCCTATCCTTTCCTCTATCCTATCCTATCTTCTATCCTATCCGATCCACTATCCTATCCTATCTTCTATCCTATCTGATCCTCTATCCTATCAAATCCCCTATCCTATCTTCTATCCTATCCTATCCTCTATCCTATCCTATCGTCTATCCTATCCTCTATCCTATCCTATCCTCGATCCTATCCTATCCTCTATCCTATCCTATCTTCTATCCTATCCTATCCTCTACCCTATGAAATCCCCTATCCTATCCTCTGTCCTATCCTCTCCTCTATCCTATCATATCCTGCATCGAATCCTGTCCTCAATCCTATCCTATCCTCTATCCTCTATACTATGCAATCCTCTATCCTATCCTATCCTCTATCCTATCATATCCTCTACCCTATCATATCCCCTATCCTATCCTATCCTCTATCCTCTATCCTATCCAATCCTCTGTCCTATCCTATCCTCTATCCTATCATATCCTCTATCGTATAATATCCTCTATCCTATCCTATCCTCTATCCAATCCTCTATCCTATCCTATCCTCTATCCTATCCTATCCTCTATCCTATTCTCTCGTCTATCCTGTCCTATCCTCTATCCTATCCTATCCTCTATCCTATCCTCTATCATAGCCTATCCTCTATCCTATCCTATCCAATCCCCTATCCTATCCTCTATCCAATCCTATCCTCAATCCTATCCTTTCCTGTATCCTATCCTATCCTCTATCCTCTATCCTATCCAATCCTCTGTCCTATCCTATCCTCTATCCTATAATATCGTGTATCCAATCCTCTATCCTATCCTATCCTCTATCCTATCCTACTCTCTATCCTATCCTCTCGTCTATCCTGTCCTATCCTCTATCCTATCCTATCCTCTATCCTATCCTCTATCCTAGCCTATCCTCTATCCTATCCTATCCAATCCCCTATCCTATCCAATCCCCTATCCTATCCTCTATCCAATCCTATCCTCAATCCTATCCTTTCCTGTATCCTATCCTATCCTCTATCCTATCCAATCCTCTGTCCTATCCTATCCTCTATCCTATCATATCGTGTATCCTATCCTCTATCCTATCAAATCCCCTATCCTATCCTCTGTCCTATCCTATCCTCTATCCTATCCTATCCTCTATCTTATACTATCCTCTATCCTATCCTATCCTCTATCCTATCCTATCCTCTATCCTATACTATCCTCTATCCTATCCTATCCTCTATCCTATCCTATCCTCTGTCCCATCCTATCCTCTATCCTATCCTCTATCCTAGCCTATCCTCTATCGTATCATATCCAATCCCCTATCCTATCCTCTATCCAATCCTATCCTCAATCCTATCCTTTCCTGTATCCTATCGTATCCTCTATCCTCTATCCTATCCAATCCTCTGTCCTATCCTATCCTTTATCCTATCCTATCGTGTATCCTATCCTCTATCCTATCCTATCCTCTATCCTATCCTATCCTCTATCCTATCCTATCCTCTATCCTATCAAATCCCCTATCCTATCCTCTGTCCTATCCTATCCTCTATCCTATCCTATCCTCTATCCTATCCTATCCTCTATCCTATCCTATCCTCTATCCTATCCTATCCTCTATCCTATCCTATCCTCTATCCTATCCTATCGTCTATCCTATCCTCTATCCTATCCTATCCTCTTTCCAATCCTATCCTCAATCCTATCCTTTCCTGTATCCTATCCTATCCTGTATCCTCTATCCTATCCAATCCTCTATCCTATCCTATCCTCTATCCTATCCTATCCTCTATCCTATCCTATCCTCTATCCTATCCTTTCCTCTATCCTTTCCTATCTTCTATCCTATCCGATCCACTATCCTATCCTATCTTCTATCCTATCTGATCCTCTATCCTATCAAATCCCCTATCCTATCTTCTATCCTATCCTATCCTCTATCCTATCCTATCGTCTATCCTATCCTCTATCCTATCCTATCCTCTATCCTATCCTATCCTCTATCCTATCCTATCCTCTATCCTATCCTATCTTCTATCCTATCCTATCCTCTATCCTATCCTTTCCTGTATCATATCCTATCCTCTATCCTCTATCCTATCCAATCCTCTGTCCTATCCTATCCTCTGTCCTATCCTATCCTCTATCCTATCCTCTCCTCTATCCTATCCTATCCTCCATCCTATCCTATCCTCTATCCTATTCCATCGTCTATTCTATCCTCTATCCTTTCCTATCTTCTATCCTATCCTATCCTCTATCCTCTATCCTATCCAATCCTCTGTCCTATCCTATCCTCTATCCTATCATATCCTCTATCCTATAATATCTTCTATCCTATCCTATTCTCTATCCTATCCTATCCTCTAACCTATCCTCTCCTCTATCCTATCCTATCCTCTATCCTATCCTATCCTCTATCCTATCCTATCGTCTATCCTATCCTCTATCCTATCCTATCCTCTATCCTATCCTATCCTCTATCCTATCCTATCCTCTATCCTATCCTATCCTCTATCCTATCCCATCCGCTATCCTATCCTATCCTCTATCCTATCCTCTATCCTATCCTCTATCCTATCCTATCTTCTATCCTATCCTATCCTCTATCCTATCCTTTCCTGTATCCTATCCTATCCTCTATCCTCTATCCTATCCAATCCTCTGTCCTATCCTATCCTCTATCCTATCATATCCTCTATCCTATAATATCCTCTATCCTATCCTATCCTCTATCCAATCCTCTATCCTATCCTATCCTCTATCGTATCCAATCCTCTGTCCTGTCCTATCCTCTATCCTATCCTATCGTGTATCCTATCCTCTATCCTATCCTATCCTCTATCCTATCCTATCCTCTATCCTATCAAATCCCCT
The DNA here is from genome assembly GCF_050948215.1 of Halictus rubicundus. NCBI lineage: Eukaryota > Metazoa > Arthropoda > Insecta > Hymenoptera > Halictidae > Halictus > Halictus rubicundus. The sequence continues at coordinate 222,350 of NW_027488822.1, read as the reverse complement.
ATCCTATCCTCTGTCCTATCCTATCCTCTATCCTATCCTATCCTCTATCCTATCCTATCCTCTACCCTATCCTATCCTCTATCCTATCCTATCGTCTATCCTATCCTCTATCCGATCCTATCCTCTTTCCAATACTATCCTCAATCCTATCCTTTCCTGTATCCTGTCCTATCCTGTATCCTCTATCCTATCCAATCCTCTATCCTATCAAATCCCCTATCCTATCTTCTATCCTATCCTATCCTCTATCCTATCCTATCCTCTATCCTATCCTATCCTCTATCCTATCCTATCGTCTATCCTATCCTATCCTCTACCCTATGAAATCCCCTATCCTATCCTCTGTCCTATCCTATCCTCTATCCTATCATATCCTGCATCGAATCCTATCCTCAATCCTATCCTTTCCTGTATCCTATCCTATCCTCTATCCTATCATATCCTGCATCGAATCCTATCCTCAATCCTATCCTTTCCTGTATCCTATCCTATCCTCTATCCTGTATCCTATGCAATCCTCTATCCTATCCTATCCTCTATCCTATCATATCCTCTACCCTATCATATCCCCTATCCTATCCTATCCTCTATCCTATCCTATCCTCTATCCTCTATCCTATCCAATCCTCTGTCGTATCCTATCCTCTATCCTATCATATCCTCTATAATATAATATCCTCTATCCTATCCTATCCTCTATCCAATCCTCTATCCTATCCTATCCTCTATCCTATCCTATCCTCTATCCTATAATATCCTCTATCCTATCCTATCCTCTATCCAATCCTCTATCCTATCGTATCGTCTATCCTGTCCTATCCTCTGTCCTAACGTATCGTCTATCCTATCCTCTATCCTATCCTATCCTCTATCCTATCCTATCCTCTATCCTATCCTATCCTCTATCCTATCCTATCTTCTATCCTATCCTATCCTCTATCCTATCCTTTCCTGTATCATATCCTATCCTCTATCCTCTATCCTATCCAATCCTCTGTCCTATCCTATCCTCTGTCCTATCCTATCCTCTATCCTATCATATCCTCTATCCTATAATATCCTCTATCCTATCCTATCCTCTATCCAATCCTCTATCCTATCCTATCCTCTATCCTATCCTATTCTCTATCCTATCCTATCCTCTAACCTATCCTCTCCTCTATCCTATCCTATCCTCCATCCTATCCTATCCTCTATCCTATCCTATCGTCTATTCTATCCTCTATCCTTTCCTATCTTCTATCCTATCCTATCCTCTATCCTCTATCCTATCCAATCCTCTGTCCTATCCTATCCTCTATCCTATCATATCCTCTATCCTATAATATCTTCTATCCTATCCTATTCTCTATCCTATCCTATCCTCTAACCTATCCTCTCCTCTATCCTATCCTATCCTCTATCCTATCCTATCCTCTATCCTATCCTATCCTCTATCCTATCCTATCGTCTATCCTATCCTCTATCCTATCCTATCCTCTATACTATCCTATCCTCTATCCTATCCTATCCTCTATCCTATCCTATCCTCTATCCTATCCCATCCGCTATCCTATCCTATCCTCTATCCTATCCTCTATCCTATCCTCTATCCTATCCTATCTTCTATCCTATCCTATCCTCTATCCTATCCTTTCCTGTATCCTATCCTATCCTCTATCCTCTATCCTATCCAATCCTCTGTCCTATCCTATCCTCTATCCTATCATATCCTCTATCCTATAATATCCTCTATCCTATCCTATCCTCTATCCAATCCTCTATCCTATCCTATCCTCTATCGTATCCAATCCTCTGTCCTGTCCTATCCTCTATCCTATCCTATCGTGTATCCTATCCTCTATCCTATCCTATCCTCTATCCTATCCTATCCTCTATCCTATCAAATCCCCTATCCTATCCTCTGTAATATCCTATCCTATATCCTATCCTATCCTCTATCCTATCCTATCCTCTACCCTATCCTATCCTCTATCCTATCCTATCGTCTATCCTATCCTCTATCCGATCCTATCCTCTTTCCAATACTATCCTCAATCCTATCCTTTCCTGTATCCTGTCCTATCCTGTATCCTCTATCCTATCCAATCCTCTATCCTATCAAATCCCCTATCCTATCTTCTATCCTATCCTATCCTCTATCCTATCCTATCCTCTATCCTATCCTATCCTCTATCCTATCCTATCGTCTATCCTATCCTATCCTCTACCCTATGAAATCCCCTATCCTATCCTCTGTCCTATCCTATCCTCTATCCTATCATATCCTGCATCGAATCCTATCCTCAATCCTATCCTCTCCTGTATCCTATCCTATCCTCTATCCTATCATATCCTGCATCGAATCCTATCCTCAATCCTATCCTTTCCTGTATCCTATCCTATCCTCTATCCTGTATCCTATGCAATCCTCTATCCTATCCTATCCTCTATCCTATCATATCCTCTACCCTATCATATCCCCTATCCTATCCTATCCTCTATCCAATCCTCTATCCTATCCTATCCTCTATCCTATCCTATCCTCTATCCTATCCTATCTTCTATCCTATCCTATCCTCTATCCTATCCTTTCCTGTATCCTATCCTATCCTCTATCCTATCATATCCTCTATCCTATAATATCCTCTATCCTATCCTATCCTCTATCCAATCCTCTATCCTATCGTATCGTCTATCCTGTCCTATCCTCTGTCCTAACGTATCGTCTATCCTATCCTCTATCCTATCCTATCCTCTATCCTATCCTATCCTCTATCCTATCCTATCCTCTATCCTATCCTATCTTCTATCCTATCCTATCCTCTATCCTATCCTTTCCTGTATCATATCCTATCCTCTATCCTCTATCCTATCCAATCCTCTGTCCTATCCTATCCTCTGTCCTATCCTATCCTCTATCCTATCATATCCTCTATCCTATAATATCCTCTATCCTATCCTATCCTCTATCCAATCCTCTATCCTATCCTATCCTCTATCCTATCCTATTCTCTATCCTATCCTATCCTCTAACCTATCCTCTCCTCTATCCTATCCTATCCTCCATCCTATCCTATCCTCTATCCTATCCTATCGTCTATCCTATCCTCTATCCTATCCTATCCTCTATCCTATCCTATCCTCTATCCTATCCTATCCTCTATCCTATCCTATCTTCTATCCTATCCTATCCTCTATCCTATCCTTTCCTGTATCCTATCCTATCATCTATCCTCTATCCTATCCAATACTCTGTCCTATCCTATCCTCTATCCTATCATATCCTGCATCGAATCCTATCCTCAATCCTATCCTTTCCTGTATCCTATCATATCCTCTATCCTCTATCCTATGCAATCCTGTATCCTATCCTATCCTCTATCCTATCCTATCCCCTATCCTATCCTATCCTCTAACCTATCCTCTCCTCTATCCTATCCTATCCTCTATCCTATCCTATCCTCTATCCTATCCTATCGTCTATCCTATCCTCTATCCTATCCTATCTTCTATCCTATCCTATCTTCTATCCTATCCTTTCCTGTATCCTATCCTATCCTCTAGCCTCTATCCTATCCTATCCTCTATCCTATCATATCCTCTATCCTATAATATCCTCTATCCTATCCTATTCTCTATCCTATCCTATCCTCTAACCTATCCTCTCCTCTATCCTATCCTATCCTCTATCCTATCCTATCCTCTATCCTATCCTATCGTCTATCCTATCCTCTATCCTATCCTATCCTCTATCCTATCCTATCCTCTATCCTATCCTATCCTCTATCCTATCATATCTTCTATCCTATCCTATCCTCTATCCTATCCCATCCTCTATCCTATCCTATCCTCTATCCTATCCTCTATCCTATCCTCTATCCTATCCTATCCTCTATCCTATCCTATCCTCTATCCTATCCTATCCTCTATCCTATCCTATCCTCTATCCTATCCTATCCTCTATCCTATACTATCCTCTATCCTATCCTATCCTCTATCCTATCCTATCCTCTATCCTATCCTATCCTCTATCCTATCCTATCCTCTATCCTATCCTATCCTCTATCCTATCCTATCCTCTATCCTATCCTATCCTCTATCCTATCCTATCGTCTATCCTATCCTCTATCCTATCCTATCCTCTATCCTATCCTATCCTCTATCCTATCCTATCCTCTATCCTATCCTATCTTCTATCCTATCCTATCCTCTATCCTATCCTTTCCTGTATCCTATCCTATCATCTATCCTCTATCCTATCCAATACTCTGTCCTATCCTATCCTCTATCCTATCATATCCTGCATAGAATCCTATCCTCAATCCTATCCTTTCCTGTATCCTATCATATCCTCTATCCTCTATCCTATGCAATCCTGTATCCTATCCTATCCTCTATCCTATCCTATCCTCTATCCTATCCTATCCTCTAACCTATCCTCTCCTCTATCCTATCCTATCCTCTATCCTATCCTATCCTCTATCCTATCCTATCGTCTATCCTATCCTCTATCCTATCCTATCTTCTATCCTATCCTATCCTCTATCCTATCCTTTCCTGTATCCTATCCTATCCTCTAGCCTCTATCCTATCCTATCCTCTATCCTATCATATCCTCTATCCTATAATATCCTCTATCCTATCCTATTCTCTATCCTATCCTATCCTCTAACCTATCCTCTCCTCTATCCTATCCTATCCTCTATCCTATCCTATCCTCTATCCTATCCTATCGTCTATCCTATCCTCTATCCTATCCTATCCTCTATCCTATCCTATCCTCTATCCTATCCTTTCCTGTATCCTATCCTATCCTCTATCCTGTATCCTATCCAATCCTCTGTCCTATCCTATCCTCTATCCTATCCTATCCTCTATCCTATCCTATCCTCTATCCTATCCTATCCTCTATCCTATCCTATCCTCTATCCTATCCTATCTTCTATCCTATCCTATCCTCTATCCTATCCTTTCCTGTATCATATCCTATCCTCTATCCTCTATCCTATCCAATCCTCTGTCCTATCCTATCCTCTGTCCTATCCTATCCTCTATCCTATCATATCCTCTATCCTATAATATCCTCTATCCTATCCTATCCTCTATCCAATCCTCTATCCTATCCTATCCTCTATCCTATCCTATTCTCTATCCTATCCTATCCTCTAACCTATCCTCTCCTCTATCCTATCCTATCCTCCATCCTATCCTATCCTCTATCCTATCCTATCGTCTATTCTATCCTCTATCCTTTCCTATCTTCTATCCTATCCTATCCTCTATCCTCTATCCTATCCAATCCTCTGTCCTATCCTATCCTCTATCCTATCATATCCTCTATCCTATAATATCCTCTATCCTATCCTATTCTCTATCCTATCCTATCCTCTAACCTATCCTCTCCTCTATCCTATCCTATCCTCTATCCTATCCTATCCTCTATCCTATCCTATCGTCTATCGTATCCTCTATCCTATCCTATCCTCTATCCTATCCTATCCTCTATCCTATCCTATCCTCTATCCTATCCTATCCTCTATCCTATCCCATCCGCTATCCTATCCTATCCTCTATCCTATCCTCTATCCTATCCTATCTTCTATCCTATCCTATCCTCTATCCTATCCTTTCCTGTATCCTATCCTATCCTCTATCCTCTATCCTATCATATCCTCTATCCTATAATATCCTCTATCCTATCCTATCCTCTATCCAATCCTCTATCCTATCCTATCCTCTATCGTATCCAATCCTCTGTCCTGTCCTATCCTCTATCCTATCCTATCGTGTATCCTATCCTCTATCCTATCCTATCCTCTATCCTATCCTATCCTCTATCCTATCAAATCCCCTATCCTATCCTCTGTCCTATCCTATCCTCTATCCTATCCTAGCCTCTATCCTATCCTATCCTCTACCCTATCCTATCCTCTATCCTATCGTATCGTCTATCCTATCCTCTATCCGATCCTATCCTCTTTCCAATACTATCCTCAATCCTATCCTTTCCTGTATCCTGTCCTATCCTGTATCCTCTATCCTATCCAATCCTCTATCCTATCAAATCCCCTATCCTATCTTCTATCCTATCCTATCCTCTATCCTATCCTATCCTCTATCCTATCCTATCCTCTATCCTATCCTATCGTCTATCCTATCCTATCCTCTACAATATGAAATCCCCTATCCTATCCTCTGTCCTATCCTATCCTCTATCCTATCATATCCTGCATCGAATCCTATCCTCAATCCTATCCTTTCCTGTATCCTATCCTATCCTCTATCCTATCATATCCTGCATCGAATCCTATCCTCAATCCTATCCTTTCCTGTATCCTATCCTATCCTCTATCCTGTATCCTATGCAATCCTCTATCCTATCCTATCCTCTATCCTATCATATCCTCTACCCTATCATATCCCCTATCCTATCCTATCCTCTATCCTATCCTATCCTCTATCCTCTATCCTATCCAATCCTCTGTCCTATCCTATCCTCTATCCTATCATATCCTGCATCGAATCCTATCCTCAATCCTATCCTTTCCTGTATCCTATCCTATCCTCTATCCTATCATATCCTGCATCGAATCCTATCCTCAATCCTATCCTTTCCTGTATCCTATCCTATCCTCTATCCTGTATCCTATGCAATCCTCTATCCTATCCTATCCTCTATCCTATCATATCCTCTACCCTATCCTATCCTCTATCCTATCCTATCCTCTATCCTATCCTATCGTCTATCCTATCCTCTATCCTATCCTATCCTCTATCCTATCCTATCCTCTATCCTATCCTATCCTCTATCCTATCCTATCTTCTATCCTATCCTATCCTCTATCCTATCCTTTCCTGTATCCTATCCTATCATCTATCCTCTATCCTATCCAATACTCTGTCCTATCCTATCCTCTATCCTATCATATCCTGCATCGAATCCTATCCTCAATCCTATCCTTTCCTGTATCCTATCATATCCTCTATCCTCTATCCTATGCAATCCTGTATCCTATCCTATCCTCTATCCTATCCTATCCTCTATCCTATCCTATCCTCTAACCTATCCTCTCCTCTATCCTATCCTATCCTCTATCCTATCCTATCCTCTATCCTATCCTATCGTCTATCCTATCCTCTATCCTATCCTATCTTCTATCCTATCCTATCTTCTATCCTATCCTTTCCTGTATCCTATCCTATCCTCTAGCCTCTATCCTATCCTATCCTCTATCCTATCATATCCTCTATCCTATAATATCCTCTATCCTATCCTATTCTCTATCCTATCCTATCCTCTAACCTATCCTCTCCTCTATCCTATCCTATCCTCTATCCTATCCTATCGTCTATCCTATCCTCTATCCTATCCTATCCTCTATCCTATCCTATCCTCTATCCTATCCTATCCTCTATCCTATCATATCCTCTATCCTATCCTATCCTCTATCCTATCCCATCCTCTATCCTATCCTATCCTCTATCCTATCCTCTATCCTATCCTCTATCCTATCCTCTATCCTATCCTATCCTCTATCCTATCCTATCCTCTATCCTATCCTATCCTCTATCCTATCCTATCCTCTATCCTATCCTATCCTCTATCCTATACTATCCTCTATCCTATCCTATCCTCTATCCTATCCTATCCTCTATCCTATCCTATCCTCTATCCTATCCTATCCTCTATCCTATCCTATCCTCTATCCTATCCTATCCTCTATCCTATCCTATCCTGTATCCTATCCTATCCTCTATCCTATCCTATCCTCTATACTATCCTATCGTCTATGCTGTCCTATCCTCTGTCCTATCCTATCCTCTATCCTATCCTCTATCCTAGCCTGTCCTCTATCGTATCCTATCCAATCCCCTATCCTATCCTCTATCCAATCCTATCCTCAATCCTATCCTTTCCTGTATCCTATCCTATCCTCTATCCTCTATCCTATCCAATCCTCTGTCCTATCCTATCCTTTATCCTATCCTATCGTGTATCATATCCTCTATCCTATCCTATCCTCTATCCTATCAAATCCCCTATCCTATCCTCTGTCATATCCTATCCTCTATCCTATCCTATCCTCTATCCTATCCTATCCTCTATCCTATCCTATCCTCTATCCTATCCTATCCTCTATCCTATCCTATCGTCTATCCTATCCTCTATCCTATCCTATCCTCTTTCCAATCCTATCCTCAATCCTATCCTTTCCTGTATCCTATCCTATCCTGTATCCTCTATCCTATCCAATCCTCTATCCTATCCTATCCTCTATCCTATCCTATACTCTATCCTATCCTTTCCTCTATCCTATCCTATCTTCTATCCTATCCGATCCACTATCCTATCCTATCTTCTATCCTATCTGATCCTCTATCCTATCAAATCCCCTATCCTATCCTATCCTCTATCCTATCCTATCGTCTATCCTATCCTCTATCCTATCCTATCCTCTATCCTATCCTATCCTCTATCCTATTCTATCCTCTATCCTATCCTATCGTCTATCCTATCCTCTATCCTATCCTATCCTCTATCCTATCCTATCCTCTATCCTATCCTATCTTCTATCCTATCCTATCCTCTATCCTATCAAATCCCCTATCCTATCCTCTGTCCTATCCTATCCTCTATCCTATCCTATCCTCTATCCTATCCTATCCTCTACCCTATCCTATCCTCTATCCTATCCTATCGTCTATCCTATCCTCTATCCTATCCTATCCTCTTTCCAATCCTATCCTCAATCCTATCCTTTCCTGTATCCTATCCTATCCTGTATCCTCTATCCTATCCAATCCTCTATCCTATCAAATCCCCTATCCTATCTTCTATCCTATCCTATCCTCTATCCTATCCTATCCTCTATCCTATACTATCCTCTATCCTATCCTATCCTCTATCCTATCCTTACCTCTATCCTATCCTATCCTCTATCCTATCCTATCCTCTATCCTATCCTATCCTCTATCCTATCCTATCCTCTATCCTATCCTATCCTGTATCCTATCCTATCCTCTATCCTATCCTATCCTCTATACTATCCTATCCTCTATCCTATCCTATCCTCTATCCTATCCTATCCTCTATCCTATCCTATCCTCTATCCTATCCTATCCTCTATCCTATACTATCCTCTATCCTATCCTATCCTCTATCCTATCTGATCCTCTATCCTATCAAATCCCCTATCCTATCCTATCCTCTATCCTATCCTATCGTCTATCCTATCCTCTATCCTATCCTATCCTCTATCCTATCCTATCCTCTACCCTATGAAATCCCCTATCCTATCCTCTATCCTATCCTCTCCTCTATCCTATCATAACCTGCATCGAATCCTGTCCTCAATCCTATCCTATCCTCTATCCTCTATACTATGCAATCCTCTATCCTATCCTATCCTCTATCCTATCATATCCTCTACCCTATCATATCCCCTATCCTATCCTATCCTCTATCCTCTATCCTATCCAATCCTCTGTCCTATCCTATCCTCTATCCTATCATATCCTCTATCCTATAATATCCTCTATCCTATCCTATCCGCTATCCAATCCTCTATCCTATCCTATCCTCTATCCTATCGTATCCTCTATCCTATTCTCTCGTCTATCCTGTCCTATCCTCTATCCTATCCTATCCTCTATCCTATCCTATCCTCTATCCTATCCTATCCTCTATCCTATCCTATCCTCTATCCTATCCTATCCTCTATCCTATCCTATCCTCTATCCTATCCTATCCTCTATCCTATCCTATCGTCTATCCTATCCTCTATCCTATCCTATCCTCTATCCTATCCTATCCTCTATCCTATCCTATCTTCTATCCTATCCTATCCTCTATCCTATCAAATCCCCTATCCTATCCTCTGTCCTATCCTATCCTCTATCCTATCCTATCCTCTATCCTATCCTATCCTCTACCCTATCCTATCCTCTATCCTATCCTATCGTCTATCCTATCCTCTATCCTATCCTATCCTCTTTCCAATCCTATCCTCAATCCTATCCTTTCCTGTATCCTATCCTATCCTGTATCCTCTATCCTATCCAATCCTCTATCCTATCAAATCCCCTATCAAATCTTCTATCCTATCCTATCCTCTATCCTATCCTATCCTCTATCCTATCCTATCCTCTATCCTATCCTATCGTCTATCCTATCCTCTATCCTATCCTATCCTCTATCCTATCCTATCCTATCCTCTATCCTATCCTATCTTCTATCCTATCCTATCCTCTTTCCAATACTATCCTCAATCCTATCCTTTCCTGTATCCTGTCCTATCCTGTATCCTCTATCCTATCCAATCCTCTATCCTATCAAATCCCCTATCCTATCTTCTATCCTATCCTATCCTCTATCCTATCCTATCCTCTATCCTATCCTATCCTCTATCCTATCCTATCGTCTATCCTATCCTATCCTCTACCCTATGAAATCGCCTATCCTATCCTCTGTCCTATCCTATCCTCTATCCTATCATATCCTGCATCGAATCCTATCCTCAATCCTATCCTTTCCTGTATCCTATCCTATCCTCTATCCTGTATCCTATGCAATCCTCTATCCTATCCTATCCTCTATCCTATCATATCCTCTACCCTATCATATCCCCTATCCTATCCTATCCTCTATCCTATCCTATCCTCTATCCTCTATCCTATCCAATCCTCTGTCCTATCCTATCCTCTATCCTATCATATCCTCTATAATATAATATCCTCTATCCTATCCTATCCTCTATCCAATCCTCTATCCTATCCTATCCTCTATCCTATCCTATCCTCTATCCTATCCTATCCTCTATCCTATCCTATCGTCTATCCTATCCTCTATCCTATCCTATCCTCTATCCTATCCTATCCTCTATCCTATCCTATCCTCTATCCTATCCTATCTTCTATCCTATCCTATCCTCTATCCTATCCTTTCCTGTATCCTATCCTATCATCTATCCTCTATCCTATCCAATACTCTGTCCTATCCTATCCTCTATCCTATCATATCCTGCATCGAATCCTATCCTCAATCCTATCCTTTCCTGTATCCTATCATATCCTCTATCCTCTATCCTATGCAATCCTGTATCCTATCCTATCCTCTATCCTATCCTATCCTCTATCCTATCCTATCCTCTAACCTATCCTCTCCTCTATCCTATCCTATCCTCTATCCTATCCTATCCTCTATCCTATCCTATCGTCTATCCTATCCTCTATCCTATCCTATCTTCTATCCTATCCTATCCTCTATCCTATCCTTTCCTGTATCCTATCCTATCCTCTAGCCTCTATCCTATCCTATCCTCTATCCTATCATATCCTCTATCCTATAATATCCTCTATCCTATCCTATTCTCTATCCTATCCTATCCTCTAACCTATCCTCTCCTCTATCCTATCCTATCCTCTATCCTATCCTATCCTCTATCCTATCCTATCGTCTATCCTATCCTCTATCCTATCCTATCCTCTATCCTATCCTATCCTCTATCCTATCCTTTCCTGTATCCTATCCTATCCTCTATCCTCTATCCTATCCAATCCTCTGTCCTATCCTATCCTCTATCCTATCATATCCTCTATCCTATAATATCCTCTATCCTATCCTATCCTCTATCCAATCCTCTATCCTATCCTATCCTCTATCGTATCCAATCCTCTGTCCTATCCTATCCTCTATCCTATCCTATCGTGTATCCTATCCTCTATCCTATCCTATCCTCTATCCTATCAAATCCCCTATCCTATCCTCTGTCCTATCCTATCCTCTATCCTATCCTATCCTCTATCCTATCCTATCCTCTACCCTATCCTATCCTCTATCCTATCCTATCCTCTATCCTATCCTATCGTCTATCCTATCCTCTACCCTATCCTATCCTCTATCCTATCCTATCTTCTATCCTATCCTATCCTCTATCCTATCCTTTCCTGTATCCTATCCTATCCTCTATCCTCTCTCCTATCCAATCCTCTGTCCTATCCTATCCTCTACCCTATTATATCCCCTATCCTATCCTATCCTCTATCCTATCCTATCCTGTATCCTCTATCCTATCTCTATCCTATCAAATCCCCTATCCTATCTTCTACCCTATCCTATCCTCTATCCTATCCTATCGTCTATCCTATCCTCTATCCTATCCTATCGTCTATCCTGTCCTCTATCCTATCCTATCCTCTTTCCAATCCTATCCTCTATCCTATCCTTTCCTGTATCCTGTCCTATCCTGTATCCTCTATCCTATCCAATCCTATATCCTATCCTATCCTATCCTCTATCCTATCCTTTCCTCTATCCTATCCTATCTTCTATCCTATCCGATCCACTATCCTATCCTATCTTCTATCCTATCTGATCCTCTATCCTATCAAATCCCCTATCCTATCTTCTATCCTATCCTATCCTATCCTCTATCCTATCCTATCCTCTATCCTATCCTATATTCTATCCTATCCTATCGTCTATCCTATCCTCTATCCTATCCTCTATCCTATCCTATCCTCTATCCTATCCTATCCTCTATCCTATCCTATCTTCTATCGTATCCTATCCTCTACCCTATGAAATCCCCTATCCTATCCTCTGTCCTATCCTATCCTCTATCCTATCATATCCTGCATCGAATCCTATCCTCAATCCTATCCTTTCCTGTATCCTATCCTATCCTCTATCCTCTATCCTATGCAATCCTCTATCCTACCCTATCCTCTATCCTATCATATCCTCTACCCTATCATATCCCCTATCCCATCCTATCCTCTATCCTATCCTATCCTCTATCCTCTATCCTATTCAATCCTCTGTGCTATCCTATCCTCTATCCTATCATATCCTCTATCCTATAATATCCTCTATCCTATCCTATCCTCTATCCAATCCTCTATCCTATCCTATCCTCTATCCTATCCAATCCTCTGTCCTATCCTATCCTCTATCCTATCCTATCGTGTATCCTATCCTCTATCCCATCCTATCCTCTATCCTATCAAATCCTCTATCCTATCCTCTGTCCTATCCTATCCTCTATCCTATCCTATCGTGTATCCTATCCTCTATCCTATCCTATCCTCTATCCTATCAAATCCCCTATCCTATCCTCTGTCCTATCCTAACCTCTATCCTATCCTATCCTCTATCCTATCGTATCCTCTATCCTATCCTATCGTCTATCCTATCCTCTATCCTATCCTATCGTCTATCCTATCCTCTATCCTATCCTATCGTCTATCCTATCCTCTATCCTATGCTATCCTCTTTCCAATCCTATCCTCAATCCTATCCTTTCCTGTATCCTATCCTATCCGGTATCCTCTATCCTATCCAATCCTCTATCCTATCCTATCCTCTATCCTATCCTATCCTCTATCCTATCCTTTCCTCTATCCTATCCTATCTTCTATCCTATCCGATCCACTATCCTATCCTATCTTCTATCCTATCTGATCCTCTATCCAATCAAATCCCCTATCCTATCCTCTGTCCTATCCTAACCTCTATCCTATCCTATCCTCTATCCTATCCTATCCTCTATCCTATCCTATCGTCTATCCTATCCTCTATCCTATCCTATCGTCTATCCTATCCTCTATCCTATGCTATCCTCTTTCCAATCCTATCCTCAATCCTATCCTTTCCTGTATCCTATCCTATCCTGTATCCTCTATCCTATCCAATCCTCTATCCTATCCTATATCCTATCCTATCCTCTATCCTATCCTTTCCTCTATCCTATCCTATCTTCTATCCTATCCGATCCACTATCCTATCCTATCTTCTATCCTATCTGATCCTCTATCCTATCAAATCCCCTATCCTATCTTCTATCCTATCCTATCCTCTATCCTATCCTATCCTCTATCCTATCCAATCCTCTATCCTATCCTATCCTCTATCCTATCCTTTCCTCTATCCTATCCTATCTTCTATCCTATCCGATCCACTATCCTATCCTATCTTCTATCCTATCTGATCCTCTATCCTATCAAATCCCCTATCCTATCCTCTGTCCTATCCTCTCCTCTATCCTATCCTATCGTGTATCCTATCCTCTATCCTATCCTATCCTCTATCCTATCCTATCCTCTATCCTATCCTATCCTCTATCCTATCCTATATTCTATCCTATCCTATCGTCTATCCTATCCTCTATCCTATCCTATCGTCTATCCTATCCTCTATCCTATCCTATCCTCTATCCTATCCTATCCTCTATCCTATCCTATCTTCTATCCTATCCTATCCTCTACCCTATGAAATCCCCTATCCTATCCTCTGTCCTATCCTATCCTCTATCCTATCATATCCTGCATCGAATCCTATCCTCAATCCTATCCTTTCCTGTATCCTATCCTATCCTCTATCCTCTATCCTATGCAATCCTCTATCCTACCCTATCCTCTATCCTATCATATCCTCTACCCTATCATATCCCCTATCCTATCCTATCCTCTATCCTATCCTATCCTCTATCCTCTATCCTATTCAATCCTCTGTGCTATCCTATCCTCTATCCTATCATATCCTCTATCCTATAATATCCTCTATCCTATCCTATCCTCTATCCAATCCTCTATCCTATCCTATCCTCTATCCTATCCAATCCTCTGTCCTATCCTATCCTCTATCCTATCCTATCGTGAATCCTATCCTCTATCCCATCCTATCCTCTATCCTATCAAATCCTCTATCCTATCCTCTGTCCTATCCTATCCTCTATCCGATCCTATCGTGTATCCTATCCTCTATCCTATCCTATCCTCTATCCTATCAAATCCCCTATCCTATCCTCTGTCCTATCCTAACCTCTATCCTATCCTATCCTCTATCCTATCCTATCCTCTATCCTATCCTATCGTCTATCCTATCCTCTATCCTATGCTATCCTCTTTCCAATCCTATCCTCAATCCTATCCTTTCCTGTATCCTATCCTATCCTGTATCCTCTATCCTATCCAATCCTCTATCCTATCCTATCCTCTATCCTATCCTATCCTCTATCCTATCCTTTCCTCTATCCTATCCTATCTTCTATCCTATCCGATCCACTATCCTATCCTATCTTCTATCCTATCTGATCCTCTATCCTATCAAATCCCCTATCCTATCCTATCGTCTATCCTATCCTCTATCCTATCCTATCGTCTATCCTATCCTCTATCCTATCCTATCGTCTATCCTATCCTCTATCCTATGCTATCCTCTTTCCAATCCTATCCTCAATCCTATCCTTTCCTGTATCCTATCCTATCCTGTATCCTCTATCCTATCCAATCCTCTATCCTATCCTATCCTCTATCCTATCCTATCCTCTATCCTATCCTTTCCTCTATCCTATCCTATCTTCTATCCTATCCGATCCACTATCCTATCCTATCTTCTATCCTATCTGATCCTCTATCCTATCAAATCCCCTATCCTATCCTCTGTCCTATCCTCTCCTCTATCCTATCCTATCGTGTATCCTATCCTCTATCCTATCCTATCCTCTATCCTATCCTATCCTCTATCCTATCCTATCCTCTATCCTATCCTATATTCTATCCTATCCTATCGTCTATCCTATCCTCTATCCTATCCTATCGTCTATCCTATCCTCTATCCTATCCTATCCTCTATCCTATCCTATCCTCTATCCTATCCTATCTTCTATCCTATCCTATCCTCTACCCTATGAAATCCCCTATCCTATCCTCTGTCCTATCCTATCCTCTATCCTATCATATCCTGCATCGAATCCTATCCTCAATCCTATCCTTTCCTGTATCCTATCCTATCCTCTATCCTCTATCCTATGCAATCCTCTATCCTACCCTATCCTCTATCCTATCATATCCTCTACCCTATCATATCCCCTATCCTATCCTATCCTCTATCCTATCCTATCCTCTATCCTCTATCCTATTCAATCCTCTGTGCTATCCTATCCTCTATCCTATCATATCCTCTATCCTATAATATCCTCTATCCTATCCTATCCTCTATCCAATCCTCTATCCTATCCTATCCTCTATCCTATCCAATCCTCTGTCCTATCCTATCCTCTATCCTATCCTATCGTGAATCCTATCCTCTATCCCATCCTATCCTCTATCCTATCAAATCCTCTATCCTATCCTCTGTCCTATCCTATCCTCTATCCGATCCTATCGTGTATCCTATCCTCTATCCTATCCTATCCTCTATCCTATCAAATCCCCTATCCTATCCTCTGTCCTATCCTAACCTCTATCCTATCCTATCCTCTATCCTATCCTATCCTCTATCCTATCCTATCGTCTATCCTATCCTCTATCCTATGCTATCCTCTTTCCAATCCTATCCTCAATCCTATCCTTTCCTGTATCCTATCCTATCCTGTATCCTCTATCCTATCCAATCCTCTATCCTATCCTATCCTCTATCCTATCCTATCCTCTATCCTATCCTTTCCTCTATCCTATCCTATCTTCTATCCTATGCGATCCACTATCCTATCCTATCTTCTATCCTATCTGATCCTCTATCCTATCAAATCCCCTATCCTATCCTCTGTCCTATCCTAACCTCTATCCTATCCTCTATCCTATCCTATCCTCTATCCTATCCTATCGTCTATCCTATCCTCTATCCTATCCTATCGTCTATCCTATCCTCTATCCTATCCTATCGTCTATCCTATCCTCTATCCTATGCTATCCTCTTTCCAATCCTATCCTCAATCCTATCCTTTCCTGTATCCTATCCTATCCTGTATCCTCTATCCTATCCAATCCTCTATCCTATCCTATCCTCTATCCTATCCTATCCTCTATCCTATCCTTTCCTCTATCCTATCCTATCTTCTATCCTATCCGATCCACTATCCTATCCTATCTTCTATCCTATCTGATCCTCTATCCTATCAAATCCCCTATCCTATCTTCTATCCTATCCTATCCTCTATCCTATCCTATCCTCTATCCTATCCAATCCTCTGTCCTATCCTATCCTCTATCCTATCATATCCTCTATCCTATAATATCCTCTATCCTATCCTATCCTCAATCCTATCCTTTCCTCTATCCAATCCTATCCTCAATCCTATCCTTTCCTGTATCCTATCCTATCCTCTATCCTCTATCCTATTCTATCGTGTATCCTATCCTCTATCCTATCCTATCCTCTATCCTATCAAATCCCCTATCCTATCCTCTGTCCTATCCTCTCCTCTATCCTATCCTATCGTGTATCCTATCCTCTATCCTATCCTATCCTCTATCCTATCCTATCCTCTATCCTATCCTATCCTCTATCCTATCCTATATTCTATCCTATCCTATCGTCTATCCTATCCTCTATCCTATCCTATCGTCTATCCTATCCTCTATCCTATCCTATCCTCTATCCTATCCTATCCTCTATCCTATCCTATCTTCTATCCTATCCTATCCTCTACCCTATGAAATCCCCTATCCTATCCTCTGTCCTATCCTATCCTCTATCCTATCATATCCTGCATCGAATCCTATCCTCAATCCTATCCTTTCCTGTATCCTATCCTATCCTCTATCCTCTATCCTATGCAATCCTCTATCCTACCCTATCCTCTATCCTATCATATCCTCTACCCTATCATATCCCCTATCCTATCCTATCCTCTATCCTATCCTATCCTCTATCCTCTATCCTATTCAATCCTCTGTGCTATCCTATCCTCTATCCTATCATATCCTCTATCCTATAATATCCTCTATCCTATCCTATCCTCTATCCAATCCTCTATCCTATCCTATCCTCTATCCTATCCAATCCTCTGTCCTATCCTATCCTCTATCCTATCCTATCGTGAATCCTATCCTCTATCCCATCCTATCCTCTATCCTATCAAATCCTCTATCCTATCCTCTGTCCTATCCTATCCTCTATCCGATCCTATCGTGTATCCTATCCTCTATCCTATCCTATCCTCTATCCTATCAAATCCCCTATCCTATCCTCTGTCCTATCCTAACCTCTATCCTATCCTATCCTCTATCCTATCCTATCCTCTATCCTATCCTATCGTCTATTCTATCCTCTATCCTATGCTATCCTCTTTCCAATCCTATCCTCAATCCTATCCTTTCCTGTATCCTATCCTATCCTGTATCCTCTATCCTATCCAATCCTCTATCCTATCCTATCCTCTATCCTATCCTATCCTCTATCCTATCCTTTCCTCTATCCTATCCTATCTTCTATCCTATCCGATCCACTATCCTATCCTATCTTCTATCCTATCTGATCCTCTATCCTATCAAATCCCCTATCCTATCCTCTGTCCTATCCTAACCTCTATCCTATCCTCTATCCTATCCTATCCTCTATCCTATCCTATCGTCTATCCTATCCTCTATCCTATCCTATCGTCTATCCTATCCTCTATCCTATCCTATCGTCTATCCTATCCTCTATCCTATGCTATCCTCTTTCCAATCCTATCCTCAATCCTATCCTTTCCTGTATCCTATCCTATCCTGTATCCTCTATCCTATCCAATCCTCTATCCTATCCTATCCTCTATCCTATCCTATCCTCTATCCTATCCTTTCCTCTATCCTATCCTATCTTCTATCCTATCCGATCCACTATCCTATCCTATCTTCTATCCTATCTGATCCTCTATCCTATCAAATCCCCTATCCTATCTTCTATCCTATCCTATCCTCTATCCTATCCTATCCTCTATCCTATCCAATCCTCTGTCCTATCCTATCCTCTATCCTATCATATCCTCTATCCTATAATATCCTCTATCCTATCCTATCCTCAATCCTATCCTTTCCTCTATCCAATCCTATCCTCAATCCTATCCTTTCCTGTATCCTATCCTATCCTCTATCCTCTATCCTATTCTATCGTGTATCCTATCCTCTATCCTATCCTATCCTCTATCCTATCAAATCCCCTATCCTATCCTCTGTCCTATCCTCTCCTCTATCCTATCCTATCGTGTATCCTATCCTCTATCCTATCCTATCCTCTATCCTATCCTTTCCTCTATCCTATCCTATCTTCCATCCTATCCGATCCACTATCCTATCCTATCTTCTATCCTATCTGATCCTCTATCCTATCACATCCCCTATCCTATCTTCTATCCTATCCTATCCTCTATCCTATCCTATCCTCTATCCTATCCTATCGTCTATCCTATCCTATCCTATCCTCTACCCTATCCTATCTTCTATCCTATCCTATCCTCTACCCTATGAAATCCCCTATCCTATCCTCTGTACTATCCTATCCTCTATCCTATCATATCCTGCATCGAATCCTATCCTCTATCCTCTATCCTATCCAATCCTCTGTCCTATCCTACCCTCTATCCTATCCTATCGTGTATCCTATCCTCTATCCTATCCTATCCCCTATCCTATCAAATCCCCTATCCTATCCTCTGTCCTATCCTATCCTCTATCCTATCCTATCCTCTATCCTAACCTATCGTCTATCCTATCCTCTATCCTATCCTATCCTCTATCCAATCCTATCCTCAATCCTATCCTTTCCTGTATCCTATCCTATCCTGTATCCTCTATCCCATCCAATCCTCTATCCTATCGTATCCTCTACCCTATCATATCATCTATCCTATCCTATCCTCTATCCTATCCTATCCTCTATCCTATCCTATCCTCTATCCTATCCTATCCTCTATCCTATCCTCTATCCTATCCTCTATCCTATCCTATCCTCTATCCTATCAAATCCTGTATCCTATCCTCTGTCCTATCCTATCCTCTATCCTATCCTATCCTCTATCCTATCCTATCCTCTATCCTCTATCCTATTCAATCCTCTGTGCTATCCTATCCTCTATCCTATCATATCCTCTATCCTATAATATCCTCTATCCTATCCTATCCTCTATCCAATCCTCTATCCTATCCTATCCTCTATCCTATCCAATCCTCTGTCCTATCCTATCCTCTATCCTATCCTATCGTGAATCCTATCCTCTATCCCATCCTATCCTCTATCCTATCAAATCCTCTATCCTATCCTCTGTCCTATCCTATCCTCTATCCGATCCTATCGTGTATCCTATCCTCTATCCTATCCTATCCTCTATCCTATCAAATCCCCTATCCTATCCTCTGTCCTATCCTAACCTCTATCCTATCCTATCCTCTATCCTATCCTATCCTCTATCCTATCCTATCGTCTATTCTATCCTCTATCCTATGCTATCCTCTTTCCAATCCTATCCTCAATCCTATCCTTTCCTGTATCCTATCCTATCCTGTATCCTCTATCCTATCCAATCCTCTATCCTATCCTATCCTCTATCCTATCCTATCCTCTATCCTATCCTTTCCTCTATCCTATCCTATCTTCTATCCTATCCGATCCACTATCCTATCCTATCTTCTATCCTATCTGATCCTCTATCCTATCAAATCCCCTATCCTATCCTCTGTCCTATCCTAACCTCTATCCTATCCTCTATCCTATCCTATCCTCTATCCTATCCTATCGTCTATCCTATCCTCTATCCTATCCTATCGTCTATCCTATCCTCTATCCTATCCTATCGTCTATCCTATCCTCTATCCTATGCTATCCTCTTTCCAATCCTATCCTCAATCCTATCCTTTCCTGTATCCTATCCTATCCTGTATCCTCTATCCTATCCAATCCTCTATCCTATCCTATCCTCTATCCTATCCTATCCTCTATCCTATCCTTTCCTCTATCCTATCCTATCTTCTATCCTATCCGATCCACTATCCTATCCTATCTTCTATCCTATCTGATCCTCTATCCTATCAAATCCCCTATCCTATCTTCTATCCTATCCTATCCTCTATCCTATCCTATCCTCTATCCTATCCAATCCTCTGTCCTATCCTATCCTCTATCCTATCATATCCTCTATCCTATAATATCCTCTATCCTATCCTATCCTCAATCCTATCCTTTCCTCTATCCAATCCTATCCTCAATCCTATCCTTTCCTGTATCCTATCCTATCCTCTATCCTCTATCCTATTCTATCGTGTATCCTATCCTCTATCCTATCCTATCCTCTATCCTATCAAATCCCCTATCCTATCCTCTGTCCTATCCTCTCCTCTATCCTATCCTATCGTGTATCCTATCCTCTATCCTATCCTATCCTCTATCCTATCCTTTCCTCTATCCTATCCTATCTTCCATCCTATCCGATCCACTATCCTATCCTATCTTCTATCCTATCTGATCCTCTATCCTATCACATCCCCTATCCTATCTTCTATCCTATCCTATCCTCTATCCTATCCTATCCTCTATCCTATCCTATCGTCTATCCTATCCTATCCTATCCTCTACCCTATCCTATCTTCTATCCTATCCTATCCTCTACCCTATGAAATCCCCTATCCTATCCTCTGTACTATCCTATCCTCTATCCTATCATATCCTGCATCGAATCCTATCCTCTATCCTCTATCCTATCCAATCCTCTGTCCTATCCTACCCTCTATCCTATCCTATCGTGTATCCTATCCTCTATCCTATCCTATCCCCTATCCTATCAAATCCCCTATCCTATCCTCTGTCCTATCCTATCCTCTATCCTATCCTATCCTCTATCCTAACCTATCGTCTATCCTATCCTCTATCCTATCCTATCCTCTATCCAATCCTATCCTCAATCCTATCCTTTCCTGTATCCTATCCTATCCTGTATCCTCTATCCCATCCAATCCTCTATCCTATCGTATCCTCTACCCTATCATATCATCTATCCTATCCTATCCTCTATCCTATCCTATCCTCTATCCTATCCTATCCTCTATCCTATCCTATCCTCTATCCTATCCTCTATCCTATCCTCTATCCTATCCTATCCTCTATCCTATCAAATCCTGTATCCTATCCTCTGTCCTATCCTATCCTCTATCCTATCCTATCCTCTATCCTATCCTATCCTCTATCCTATCCTATCGTCTATCCTATCCTCTATCCTATCCTATCCTCTATCCTATTCTATCCTCTATCCTATCCTATCCTCTATCCTAGCCTATCCTCTATCCTAGCCTATCCTCTATCCTATCCTATCCAATCCCCTATCCTATCCTCTATCCAATCCTATCCTCAATCCTATCCTTTCCTGTATCCTATCCTATCCTCTATCCTCTATCCTATCCTATCGTGTATAATATCCTCTATCCTATCCTATCCTCTATCCTCTATCCTATCCAATCCTCTGTCCTATCCTATCCTCTATCCTATCATATCCTCTATCCTATAATATCCTCTATCCAATCCTATCCTCAATCCTATCCTTTCCTGTATCCTATCCTATCCTCTATCCTCTATCCTATCTTATCGTGTATCCTATCCTCTATCCTATCCTATCCTCTATCCTATCAAATCCTGTATCCTATCCTCTGTCCTATCCTATCCTCTATCCTATCCTATCCTCTATCCTATCCTATCCTCTATCCTATCCTATCGTCTATCCTATCCACTATCCTATCCTATCCTCTATCCAAACCTATCCTCAATCCTATCCTTTCCTGTATCCTATCCTATCATGTATCCTCTATCCTATCCAATCCTCTATCCTATCATATCCTCTACCCTATCATATCCCCTATCCTATCCTATCCTCTATCCTATCCTATCTTCTATCCTATCCTATCCTCTATCCTATCCTTTCCTGTATCCTATCCTATCCACTATCCTCTATCCTATCCAATTCTCTGTCCTATCCTATCCTCTATCCTATCATATCCTCTATCCTATATTAAATCATCTATCCTATCCTATCCTCTATCCAATCCTCTATCCTATCCTCTATCCTAGCCTATCCTCTATCCTATCCTATCCAATCCTATCCTCAATCCTATCCTTTCCTGTATCCTATCCTATCCTCTATCCTCTATCATATCCTATTCTCTACCCTATCATACCCTCTATCCTATAATATCCTCTATCCTATCCTATCCTCTACCCAATCCTCTGTCGTATCCTATCCTCTATCCTATTCTATCAACTATCCTATCCTATCCTCTATCCTCTATCCTATCCTATCCTCTATCCTATCCTATCCTCTATCCTATCCTATCGTCTATCCTATCCTCTATCCTATCCTATCCTCTATCCAATCCTATCCTCAATCCTATCCTTTCCTGTATCCTATCCTATCCTGTATTCTCTATCCTACCCTATCCTCTATCCTATCGTATCCTCTACCCTATCATATCCTCTATCCTATCCTATCCTCTATCCTATCCTATCCTCTATCCTATCCTATCCTCTATCCTATCCTATCCTCTATCCTATCCTCTATCCTATCCTATCCAATCCCCTATCCTATCCTCTATCCAATCCTATCCTCAATCCTACCCTTTCCTGTATCCTATCCTATCCTCTATCCTCTGTCCTATCCTATCCTCTATCCTATCATATCCTCTATCCTATAATATCCTCTATCCTATCCTATCCTCTATCCAATCCTCTATCCTATCCTATCCTCTATCCTATCCTATCCTCTATCCTATCCTATGCTCTATCCTATCCTATCCTCTATCCTATCCTATCCTCTATCCTAACCTATCCTCTATCCTATCCTATCCTCTATCCTATCCTATCCTCTATCCTATCCTCTATCCTATCCTATCCAATCCCCTATCCTATCCTCTATCCAATCCTATCCTCAATCCTATCCTTTCCTGTACCCTATCCTATCCTCTATCCTCTATCCTATCCTATCGTGTATAATATCCTCTATCCTATCCTATCCTCTATCCTATGAAATCCTGTATCCTATCTTCTATCCTTTCCTATCCTCTATCCTATCCAATCCCCTATCCTATCCTATATTCGATCCTCTCCACTATAATATCGTATCGTCTACCCTATCCTCTGCTCTATCCTATAATATCATCCATCCAATCCTATACTATATCCTACCCTATCCTCTATCGTATCCTATCCTCTATCCCATCCAATCCTCTATCCTATCCTATCCTCTATCGTCTCCTCTCCTCTATCCTATCCAATCTCCTATCCTATCCTCCATCCTATCCAATCCTATATCCTATACTGTATCCTATCCTATACTGTATCCTATCCTATCCTCTATCCTATCCTATCCTCTATCCTATCCTATCCTCTATCCTATCCTATCCTCAATTCTATCCTATTCTCTATCCTATCCTATCCTCTATCGTATCCTATCCTCTATCCTATCCTATCCTCTATCCTATCCTATACTCTATTCTATCCTATCTTCTATCCTATCCAATCCTCTGTCCTATCCTATCATCTATCCTTTCATATCCTCTATCCTATAATATCCTCTATCCTATCCTATCCTCTATCCAATCCTCTATCCTATCCTATCCTCTGTCCTATCCTATCCTCTATCCAATCCTATCCTCAATCCTATCCTTTCCTGTATCCTATCCTATCCTGTATTCTCTATCCTACCCTATCCTCTATCCTATCGTATCCTCTACCCTATCATATCCTCTATCCTATCCTATCCTCTATCCTAACCTATCCTCTATCCTATCCTATCCTCTATCCTATCCTATCCTCTATCCTATCCTCTATCCTATCCTATCCAATCCCCTATCCTATCCTCTATCCAATCCTATCCTCAATCCTATCCTTTCCTGTACCCTATCCTATCCTCTATCCTCTATCCTATCCTATCGTGTATAATATCCTCTATCCTATCCTATCCTCTATCCTATCAAATCCTGTATCCTATCTTCTGTCCTATCCTATCCTCTATCTAATCCTCTATCCTATCCTCTATCCTATCCTATCCTCTATCCTATCGTATCCTCTATCCTATCCTATCCTCTATCCTATCCTATCTTCTACCCTATCATATCCCCTATCCTATCCTATCCTCTATCCTATCCAATCCTCTATCCTCTATCCTATCCAATCCTCTGTCCTATCCTATCATCTATCCTTTCATATCCTCTATCCTATCATATCCTCTATCCTATAATATCCTCTATCCTATCCTATCCTCTATCCAATCCTCTATCCTATCCTATCCTCTATCCTATCCTATCCTCTATCCTATCCTATCCTCTATCCTATCCTATCCTCTATCCTATCCTATCCTCTATCCTAACCTATCCTCTATCCTATCCTATCCTCTATCCTATCCTATCCTCTATCCTATCCTCTATCCTATCCTATCCAATCCCCTATCCTATCCTCTATCCAATCCTATCCTCAATCCTATCCTTTCCTGTACCCTATCCTATCCTCTATCCTCTATCCTATCCTATCGTGTATAATATCCTCTATCCTATCCTATCCTCTATCCTATCAAATCCTGTATCCTATCTTCTGTCCTATCCTATCCTCTATCTTATCCTCTATCCTATCCTCTATCCTATCCTATCCTCTATCCTATCGTATCCTCTATCCTATCCTATCCTCTATCCTATCCTATCTTCTACCCTATCATATCCCCTATCCTATCCTATCCTCTATCCTATCCAATCCTCTATCCTCTATCCTATCCAATCCTCTGTCCTATCCTATCATCTATCCTTTCATATCCTCTATCCTATAATATCCTCTATCCTATCCTATCCTCTATCCAATCCTCTATCCTATCCTATCCTCTGTCCTATCCTATCCTCTATCCTATCCTATCGTCTATCCTGTCCTATCCTCTATCCTATCCTATCCTCTATCCTATCCTCTATCCTATCCTATCCTATCCTATCCTCTATCCTATCCTATCGTCTATCCTATCCTCTATAATATCGCATCCTGTATCATATCCTATCGTCTTTCCTATAATATCATCTATCCTATCCTATTCTCTATCCAATCCTATCCTATCCTCTATCATATTCTATCCTCTATCCTACCCTATCCTCTATCCTATCCTATCCTCTATCCTATCCTATCCTCTATCCTATCCTATCCTCTATCCTATCCTATCCTCTATCCGATCCTATCCTCTATCCTATCCTATCCTCTATCCTATCCGATCCTCTATCCTGTCCTATCCTCTATAATAACGTATACTCTATCCTATCCTATCCTCTATCCTATCCAATCCCCTATCCTATCCTATATTCGATCCTCTCCACTATAATAT
The DNA here is from genome assembly GCF_050948215.1 of Halictus rubicundus. Taxonomy (NCBI): domain Eukaryota; kingdom Metazoa; phylum Arthropoda; class Insecta; order Hymenoptera; family Halictidae; genus Halictus; species Halictus rubicundus. The sequence continues at coordinate 196,275 of NW_027488822.1, read as the reverse complement.
CGTATCTTCTACCCTATCCTGTGGTCTATCCTATAATGTCTTCCATCCTATCCTATACTATAGCCTACCCTATCCTCTATCGTATCCTATTCACTATCCTATCCAATCCTCTATCCTATCCTATCCTCTATCATATCCAATCCCAAATCCTATCCTCTATCATATCGAATCACCTATCCTATCCTATATTCAATCCTATACTCTATCCTATCCTATCCTTTACAATATCGTATCCTCTATCTTATAATATAATGTACCCTATCATATTCTCTATCCTATCCTATCCTCTATCCTATCCTATCCTCGATCGTCTCCTATCCTATATGCTATCCTATCCTCTGTCCGATCCTATCCTCTATCCTATCCGATCCTCTATCCTGTCCTATCCTCTATAATATCGTATCATATCCTATCGTCTTTCCTATAATATCATCTATCCTATCCTATTCTCTATCCAATCCTATCCTATCCTCTATCATATCCTATCCTGTATCCTACCCTATCCTCTATCCTATCCTATCCTCTATCCTATCCTATCCTCAATCCTATCCTATCCTCTATCCTATCCTATCCTCTATCCAATCCAATACTCTATCCTATCCTATCCACTATAATATCGTATCCTCTATCCTATAATATAATCTACCCTATCCTATCCTCTATCCTATCCAATCCTCTATCCTATCCTATCCTCTATCATATCCAATCCCAAATCCTATGCTCTATCATATCGAATCACCTATCCTATCCTATATTCAATCCTATACTCTATCCTATCCTATCCTTTACAATATCGTATCCTCTATCTTAAAATATAATGTACCCTATCATATTCTCTATCCTATCCTATCCTCTATCCTATCCTATCCTCGATCGTCTCCTATCCTATATACTATCCTATCCTCTATCCGATCCTATCCTCTATCCTATCCGATCCTCTATCCTGTCCTATCCTCTATAATATCGTATCCTCTATCATATCCTATCGTCTTTCCTATAATATCATCTATCCTATCCTATTCTCTATCCAATCCTATCCTATCCTCTATCATATCCTATCCTGTATCCTACCCTATCCTCTATCCTATCCTATCCTCTATCCTATCCTATCCTCAATCCTATCCTATCCTCTATCCTACCCTATCCTCTATCCTATCCTATCCTCTATCCTATCCTATCCTCAATCCTATCCTATCCTCTATCCTATCCTATCCTCTATCCAATCCTATACTCTATCCTATCCTATCCACTATAATATCGTATCCTCTATCCTATAATATAATCTACCCTATCCTATCCTCTATCCTATCCTATCCTCTATCCTATCCTATCCTCTATCGTATAATCTATCCTCAATCCTATCCTCTATCCTATCCTATCCTCTATATTATCCTATCCTCTATCCTGTCCAATCACCTATCCTATTATCTATCCAATCCTATACTCTATCCTATCCTCCCCACTATAATATCGTATCCTCTATCCTATAATATAATCTACCCTATCCTTTTCTCTATCTTATCCTATCCTCTATCCTATCCTATCCTATATCCTATCCTATCCGCTATCCTATCCGCTATCCTATCCTATCCTCTATCCTATAATATCCCCTATTCTATCCAATCTTCTATTCTATCCTCTATCCTATCCTCTATCCTATCCTTTCCTCTATCCTATCCTATCCTCTATCCTATCCTATCCTATCCAATCCTTTATCCTATACTCTATCCTATCCTATCCTATCCTCCATCCCATCCTATCCTCTATCCTATCCTATCCTCTATCGTCTCCTATCCACTATGGTATCCTATCCTCTATCCTATCCTATTTTCTAACCTATCCTATCCTCTATCCTATCCAATCCCCTATCCTATCCTCTAACCTATCCTATCCTCTATCCTATCCAATCCAATATCCTATCCTCTATCATATCCAATCACCTATCCTATCCTCTATTCAATCCTATACTCTATCCTATCCTATCCTCTACAATATCGTATCCTCTTTCCTATAATATCATCTATCCTATCCTATTCTCTATCCTATCCTATCCTATCCTCTATCGTCTCCTATCCTCTATCCTATCCTATCCTCTATCCTGTCCAATCACCTATCCTATCCTCTATCCAATCCTATACTCTATCCTATCCTACCCACTATCATATCCTATCCTCTATCCTATCCTATCCTCTATAATATCGTACCCTCTATCCTATCCTGTCATCTATCCTATAATATCATCCATCTTATCCTATTCTATATCCTACCCTATACTATCCTCTATCGTATCCTATCCTCTATCCTATTCAATCCTATATTCTATACTCTATCGTATCCTATCCTCTATCCTATCCTATCCTCTATCCTATCCTATCCTCTATCCTATAATCTATCCTCAATCCTATCCTCTATCCTATCCTATCCCCTATCGTCTCCTATCCTCTATGCTATCCTATCCTCTATCCTATCCTATTGTCTATCCTTTCCTATCCTCTATCCTATCCAATATCCTATCCAATCCTCTATCATATCCAATCCCCTATCCTATCCTCTATCCTATCCTATCCTCTATCCTATCCAATAATATATCCTGTACTCTATCGTATCCTATCATCTATCCTATCCTATCCTCTATCCTATCCTATCCTCTATCCTATCCTATCCTCAATTCTATCCTATTCTCTATCCTATCCTATCCTCTATCCTATCCTATCCTCTATCCTATCCTATCCTCTATCCGATCCTATCCTCTATCCTATCCTATCCTCTATCCTATCCGATCCTCTATCCTGTCCTATCCTCTATAATATCGTATCCTCTATCCTATCCTATCCTCTATCCTATCCAATCCCCTATCCTATCCTATATTCGATCCTCTCCACTATAATATCGTATCTACTACCCTATCCTGTGGTCTATCCTATAATGTCTTCCATCCTATCCTATACTATATCCTACCCTATCCTCTATCCTATCCTCTATCCTATCCTATCCTCTATCCTATCCTATCTGCTATCCTATCCTATCCTCTATCCTATCCTATCCTCTATCCTATCCAATCCCCTATCCTATCCTCTAACCTATCCTATCCTCTATCATATCCAATCCCAAATCCTATGCTCTATCATATCGAATCACCTATCCTATCCTATATTCAATCCTATACTCTATCCTATCCTATCCTTTACAATATCGTATCCTCTATCTTAAAATATAATGTACCCTATCATATTCTCTATCCTATCCTATCCTCTATCCTATCCTATCCTCGATCGTCTCCTATCCTATATACTATCCTATCCTCTATCCGATCCTATCCTCTATCCTATCCGATCCTCTATCCTGTCCTATCCTCTATAATATCGTATCCTCTATCATATCCTATCGTCTTTCCTATAGTATCATCTATCCTATCCTATTCTCTATCCAATCCTATCCTATCCTCTATCATATCCTATCCTGTATCCTACCCTATCCTCTATCCTATCCTATCCTATCCTCTATCCTATCCTATCCTCAATCCTATCCTATCCTCTATCCTATCCTATCCTCTATCCAATCCTATACTCTATCCTATCCTATCCACTATAATATCGTATCGTCTATCCTATAATATAATCTACCCTATCCTATCCTCTATCCTATCCTATCCTCTATCGTATAATCTATCCTCAATCCTATCCTCTATCCTATCCAATCCTTTATCCTATCCTATCCTCTATCGTATAATCTATCCTCAATCCTATCCTCTTTCCTATAATATCATCTATCCTATCCTATTCTCTATCCTATCCTATCCTCTATCGTCTCCTATCCTCTATCCTATCCTATCCTCTATCCTATCCTATCCTCTATCCTGTCCAATCACCTATCCTATCCTCTATCCAATCCTATACTCTATCCTATCCTACCCACTATAATGTCGTATCCTCTATCCTATAATATAATCTACCCTATCCTTTTCTCTATCTTATCCTATCCTCTATCCTATCCTACCCTATATCCTATCCTATCCGCTATCCTATACGCTATCCTATCCTATCCTCTATCCTATAATATCCCCTATTCTATCCAATCTTCTATTCTATCCTCTATCCTATCCTCTATCCTATCCTTTCCTCTATCCTATCCTATCCTCTATCCTATCCTATCCTATCCAATCCTTTATCCTATACTCTATCCTATTATATCCTATATCCTATCCTATCCTATCCTATCCTCTATCCCATCCTATCCTCTATCCTATCCTATCCTCTATCGTCTCCTATCCACTATGGTATCCTATCCTCTATCCTATCCTATTTTCTAACCTATCCTATCCTCTATCCTATCCAATCCCCTATCCTATCCTCTAACCTATCCTATCCTCTATCGTATCCAATCCAATATCCTATCCTCTATCATATCCAATCACCTATCCTATCCTCTATTCAATCCTATACTCTATCCTATCCTATCCTCTACAATATCGTATCCTCTTTCCTATAATATCATCTATCCTATCCTATTCTCTATCCTATCCTATCCTATCCTCTATCGTCTCCTATCCTCTATCCTATCCTATCCTCTATCCTATCCAATCCCCTATCCGGTCCACTATCCTATCCGATCCTCTATCCTGTCCTATCCTCTATCCTATCCTATCCTCAATCCCATCCTATCCGCTATCCTATCCTATTCTCTATCCTATCCAATCCCCTATCCTATCCTCTATCCTATCCTATCCTCTATCGTATAATCTATCCTCAATCCTATCTCTATCCTATCCAATCCTATATCCTATACTCTATCCTATCCTATCCTCTATCCTATCCTATCCTCTATCCTATCCTATCCTATCCTCTATCCGATCGTATCCTCTATCCTATCCTATCCTCTATCCTATCCTATCCTCTATCCTATCCTATCCTCTATCCTATCCTATCCTCTATCCTATCCTATCCTCTATCCTATCCTACCCTCTATCCTATCCTATCCTCTATCGTCTCCTGTCCTCTATCCTATGCAATGTCCTATTCTATCCTCTATCCTATCCTATCCTCTATCCTATCCAATCCCCTATCCGATCCTCTATCCTATCCTATCCTCTATCCTATTCTATCCTCTATCGTATGATCTATCCTCAATCCTATCCTCTATCCTATCCAATCCTATATCCTATACTCTATCCTATCCTATCCTCTATCCTATCCTATCCTCTATCCTATCCAATCCAATATCCTATCCTCTATCATATCCAATCACCTATCCTATCCTCTATTCAATCCTATACTCTATCCTATCCTATCCTCTACAATATCGTATCCTCTTTCCTATAATATCATCTATCCTATCCTATTCTCTATCCTATCCTATCCTATCCTCTATCGTCTCCTATCCTCTATCCTATCCTATCCTCTATCCTGTCCAATCACCTATCCTATCCTCTATCCAATCCTATACTCTATCCTATCCTACCCACTATCATATCCTATCCTCTATCCTATCCTATCCTCTATAATATCGTACCCTCTATCCTATCCTGTCATCTATCCTATAATATCATCCATCTTATCCTATTCTATATCCTACCCTATACTATCCTCTATCGTATCCTATCCTCTATCCTATTCAATCCTATATTCTATACTCTATCGTATCCTATCCTCTATCCTATCGTATCCTCTATCCTATCCTATCCTCTATCCTATAATCTATCCTCAATCCTATCCTCTATCCTATCCTATCCCCTATCGTCTCCTATCCTCTATGCTATCCTATCCTCTATCCTATCCTATTGTCTATCCTTTCCTATCCTCTATCCTATCCAATATCCTATCCTATCCTCTATCATATCCAATCCCCTATCCTATCCTCTATCCTATCCTATCCTCTATCATATCCAATCCTATATCCTATACTTTATCCTATCCTATCCTCTATCCTATCCTCTATCCTATCCTATCCTCTATCCTATCCTATCTGCTATCCTATCCTATCCTCTATCCTATCCTATCCTCTATCCTATCCTATCCTCTATCCTATCCAATCCCCTATCCTATCCTCTAACCTATCCTATCCTCTATCATATCCAATCCCAAATCCTATCCTCTATCATATCGAATCACCTATCCTATCCTATATTCAATCCTATACTCTATCCTATCCTATCCTTTACAATATCGTATCCTCTATCTTAAAATATAATGTACCCTATCATATTCTCTATCCTATCCTATCCTCTATCCTATCCTATCCTCGATCGTCTCCTATCCTATATACTATCCTATCCTCTATCCTATCCTATCCTCTATCCTGTCCAATCACCTATCCTATCCTCTATCCAATCCTATACTCTATCCTATCCTACCCACTATAATATCGTATCCTCTATCCTATAATATAATCTACCCTATCCTTTTCTCTATCTTATCCTATCCTCTATCCTATCCTACCCTATATCCTATCCTATCCGCTATCCTATCCGCTATCCTATCCTATCCTCTATCCTATAATATCCCCTATTCTATCCAATCTTCTATTCTATCCTCTATCCTATCCTCTATCCTATCCTTTCCTCTATCCTATCCTATCCTCTATCCTATCCTATCCTATCCAATCCTTTATCCTATACTCTATCCTATCCTATCCTATATCCTATCCTATCCTATCCTATCCTCTATCCCATCCTATCCTCTATCCTATCCTATCCTCTATCGTCTCCTATCCACTATGGTATCCTATCCTCTATCATATCCTATTTTCTAACCTATCCTATCCTCTATCCTATCCAATCCCCTATCCTATCCTCTAACCTATCCTATCCTCTATCGTATCCAATCCAATATCCTATCCTCTATCATATCCAATCACCTATCCTATCCTCTATTCAATCCTATACTCTATCCTATCCTATCCTCTACAATATCGTATCCTCTTTCCTATAATATCATCTATCCTATCCTATTCTCTATCCTATCCTATCCTATCCTCTATCGTCTCCTATCCTCTATCCTATCCTATCCTCTATCCTATCCAATCCCCTATCCGGTCCTCTATCCTATCCGATCCTCTATCCTATCCTATCCTCTATCCTATCCTATCCTCAATCCCATCCTATCCGCTATCCTATCCTATTCTCTATCCTATCCAATCCCCTATCCTATCCTCTATCCTATCCTATCCTCTATCGTATAATCTATCCTCAATCCTATCCTCTATCCTATCCAATCCTATATCCTATACTCTATCCTATCCTATCCTCTATCCTATCCTATCCTCTATCCTATCCTATCCTATCCTCTATCCGATCGTATCCTCTATCCTATCCTATCCTCTATCCTATCCTATCCTCTATCCTATCCTATCCTCTATCCTATCCTATCCTCTATCCTATCCTATCCTCTATCCTATCCTACCCTCTATCCTATCCTATCCTCTATCGTCTCCTGTCCTCTATCCTATGCAATGTCCTATTCTATCCTCTATCCTATCCTATCCTCTATCCTATCCAATCCCCTATCCGATCCTCTATCCTATCCAATCCCCTATCCTATCCTCTATCCTATCCTATCCTCTATCCTATCCTCTATCCTATCCTCTATCCTATCCAATCCTATATCCTATACTCTATCCTATCCTATCCTCTATCCTATCCTATCCTCTATCCTATCCTAGCCTCTATCCTATCCTATCCTCTATCCTATAATATCCTCTATCCTATCCTATCCTATCATCTATCCGATCGTATCCTCTATCCTATCCTATCCTCTATCCTATCCTATCCTCTATCCTATCCTATCCTCTATCCTATCCTATCCTCTATCCTATCCTCTATCCGATCCTATCCTCTATCCTATCCTATCCCCTATCGTCACCTATCCTCTATGCTACCCTATCCTCTATCCTATCCTATTCTCTATCCTTTCCTATTCTCTATCCTATCCAATATCCTATCCTATCCTCTATCATATCCAATCCCCTATCCTATCCTCTATCCTATCCTATCCTCTATCCTATCCAATCCTATATCCTGTACTCTATCGTATCCTATCATCTATCCTATCCTATCCTCTATAATATCGTATCCTCTATCATATCCTATCCAATTCTCTATCCTATCCTATACTCTGTCCTATTCTATCAACTATCCTATCCAATCCCCTAACCTATCGTCTATCCTATCCTATCCTCTATCCTATCCTATCCTCTATCCTATTCTATCAACTATCCTATCCTATCCTCTATCCTATTCTATCAACTATCCTATTCTAACCCCTATCCTATCGTCTATCCTATCCTATCAACTATCCTTTCCTATCCTCTATCCCATACAATCCTCTATCCTATCCTATCCTCTATCGTCTCCTCTCCTCTATCCTATCCAATCTCCTATCCTATCCTCCATCCTATCCAATCCTATATCCTATACTCTATCCTATCCTATCCTCTATCCTATCCTATCCTCTATCCTATAATCTATCCTCAATCCTATCCTCTATCCTATCCTATCCTCTATAACATCGTATCTTCTATCCTATCCTATCCTCAATCCTATCCTATCCTCAATCCTATCCAATCCTATCCTATCCTATCCTCTATCCTATCCTATCCTATCCTCTATCCTATCCTATCCTATCCTCTATCCTATACTATCCTATCCTCTATCCTATCCTATCCTCTATCCTATCCTACCCACTACCCTATCCTATCCTCTATCCTATCCTATCCTCTATCCTATCCTATCCTCTATCCTATCCTATCCTCTATCCTATCCTATCCTCTATCCTATCCTATCCTCTATCCTATCCTATCCTCTATCCTATCATATCCTATATCGTCTATCCTCTATGCGATCCTATCCTCTATCCTATCCTATCCTCTATCGTCTCCTATCTTCTATACAAGCCAATCCCCTATCGTATCCTTTATCATATCCTAACCTCTATCCTATCCAATCCTATATCCTATCCTATCCTCTATCCTATTCTATCAACTATCCTATCCAATCCCCTAACCTATCCTCTATCCTATCCTAGCCTCTATCCTATCCTATCCTCTATCCTATCCTATCCTCTATCCTATCCTATCCTATCCTCTATCCGATCCTATCCTCTATCCTATCCTATCCCCTATCGTCTCCTATCCTCTATGCTACCCTATCGTCTATCCTATCCTATTCTCTATCCTTTCCTATCCTCTATCCTATCCAATATCCTATCCTATCCTCTATCATATCCAATACCCTATCCTATCCTCTATCCTATCCTATCCTCTATCATATCCTATCCTCTATCCTATCCAATCCTATATCCTGTACTCTATCGTATCCTATCATCTATCCTATCCTATCCTCTATAATATCGTATCCTCTATCATATCCTATCCAATTCTCTATCCTATCCTATCCTCTGTCCTATTATATCAACTATCCTATCCAATCCCCTAACCTATCGTCTATCCTATCCTATCCTCTATCCTATCCTATCCTCTATCCTATTCTATCAACTATCCTATCCTATCCTCTATCCTATTCTATCAACTATCCTATTCTAACCCCTATCCTATCGTCTATCCTATCCTATCAACTATCCTTTCCTATCCTCTATCCTATCCAATCCCCTATCCTATCCTATATTCGATCCTCTCCACTATAATATCGTATCGTCTACCCTATCCTCTGCTCTATCCTATAATATCATCCATCCAATCCTATACTATATCCTACCCTATCCTCTATCGTATCCTATCCTCTATCCCATCCAATCCTCTATCCTATCCTATCCTCTATCGTCTCCTCTCCTCTATCCTATCCAATCTCCTATCCTATCCTCCATCCTATCCAATCCTATATCCTATACTGTATCCTATCCTATCCTCTATCCTATCCTATCCTCTATCCTATCCTATCCTCAATTCTATCCTATTCTCTATCCTATCCTATCCTCTATCGTATCCTATCCTCTATCCTATCCTATCCACTATCCTATCCTATACTCTATTATATCCTATCTTCTATCCTATCCTATCCTCTATCCTATCCTCTATCCTATCCTATCCTCTATCCTATCCTATCCTCTATCCTATCCTATCCTCTAACCTATCCTATCCTCTATCCTATCCTATCCTCTATCCTATCCTACCCTCTATCCTATCTTATCCTCTATCGTCTCCTGTCCTCTATCCTATGCAATGTCCTATTCTATCCTCTATCCTATCCTATTCTCTATCCTATCCAATCCCCTATCCGATCCTCTATCCTATCCTATCCTCTATCCTATTCTATCCTCTATCGTATGATCTATCTTCAATCCTATCCTCTATCCTATCCAATCCTATATCCTATCCTCTATCCTATCCAATCCTATATCCTGTACTCTATCGTATCCTATCATCTATCCTATCCTATCCTCTATAATATCGTATCCTCTATCATATCCTATCCAATTCTCTATCCTATCCTATCCTCTGTCCTATTCTATCAACTATCCTATCCAATCCCCTAACCTATCGTCTATCCTATCCTATCCTCTATCCCATCCAATCCTCTATCCTATCCTATCCTCTATCGTCTCCTCTCCTCTATCCTATCCAATCTAGTATCCTATCCTCCATCCTGTCCAATCCTATATCCTATACTCTATCCTATCCTATCCTCTATCCTATCCTATCCTCTATCCTATCCTATCCTCTATCCTATCCTATCCTCAATTCTATCCTATCCTCTATCCTATCCTATTCTCTATCCTATCCAATCCCCTATCCGATCCTCTATCCTATCCTATCCTCTATCCTATTCTATCCTCTATCGTATGATCTATCCTCAATCCTATCCTCTATCCTATCCAATCCTATATCCTATACTCTATCCTATCCTATCCTGTATCCTATCCTATCCTCTATCCTATCCAATCCCCTATCCGGTCCTCTATCCTATCCGATCCTCTATCCTATCCTATCCTCTATCCTATCCTATCCTCAATCCCATCCTATCCGCTATCCTATCCTATTCTCTATCCTATCCAATCCCCTATCCTATCCTCTATCCTATCCTATCCTCTATCGTATAATCTACCCTCAATCCTATCCTCTATGCTATCCAATCCTATATCCTATACTATCCTATCCTATCCTATCCTCTATCCTATCCTATCCTATCCTGTATCCGATCGTATCCTCTATCCTATCCTATCCTCTATCCTAACCGATCCTCTATCGTATCCTATCCTCTATAATATCGTATCCTCTATCATATCCTATCGTCTTTCCTATAATATCATCTATCCTATCCTATTCTCTATCCAATCCTTTCCTATCCTCTATCCTATCCTATCCTCTATCCTATCCTATCCTCTATCCTATTCTATCAACTATCCTATCCTATCCTCTATCCTATTCTATCAACTATCCTATTCTAACCCCTATCCTATCGTCTATCCTATCCTATCAACTATCCTTTCCTATCCTCTATCCTATCCAATCCCCTATCCTATCCTATATTCGATCCTCTCCACTATAATATCGTATCGTCTACCCTATCCTCTGCTCTATCCTATAATATCATCCATCCAATTCTATACTATATCCTACCCTATCCTCTATCGTATCCTATCCTCTATCCCATCCAATCCTCTATCCTATCCTATCCTCTATCGTCTCCTCTCATCTATCCTATCCAATCTCCTATCCTATCCTCCATCCTATCCAATCCTATATCCTATACTCTATCCTATCCTATCCTCTATCCTATCCTATCCTCTATCCTATCCTATCCTCAATTCTATCCTATTCTCTATCCTATCCGATCCTCTATCCTATCCAATCCCCTATCCGGTCCTCTATCCTATCCGATCCTCTATCCTATCCTATCCTCTATCCTATCCTATCCTCAATCCCATCCTATCCGCTATCCTATCCTATTCTCTATCCTATCCAATCCCCTATCCTATCCTCTATCCTATCCTATCCTCTATCGTATAATCTATCCTCAATCCTATCCTCTATGCTATCCAATCCTATATCCTATACTCTATCCTATCCTATCCTCTATCCTATCCTATCCTATCCTCTATCCGATCGTATCCTCTATCCTATCCTATCCTCTATCCTATCCGATCCTCTATCGTATCCTATCCTCTATAATATCGTATCCTCTATCATATCCTATCGTCTTTCCTATAATATCGTCAATCCTATCCTATTCTCTATCCAATCCTTTCCTATCCTCTATCCTATCCTATCCTCTATCCTATCCTATCCTCTATCCTATCCTATCCTCTATCCTATCCAATCCTCTATCCTATCCTATTCTCTAACCTATCCTATCCTCTATCCTATCCTATCCTCTATCCTATCCTATCCTCTATCCTATCCTATCCTCTATCCTATCCTATCCTCTATCCTATAATCTATCCTCAATCCTATACTCTATCCTATCCTATCCTCTACAATATCGTATCCTCTATCCTATAATATAATCTACCCTATCCTATTCTCTATCCTATCCTATCCTCAATCCTATCCTATCTTCTATACAATCCAATCCCCTATCCTATCCTCTATCCTATCCTATCCTCTATCCTATTCTATCAACTATCCTATCCTATCCTCTATCCTCTTCTATCAACTATCCTATTCTAACCCCTATCCTATCGTCTATCCTATCCTATCAACTATCCTTTCCTATCCTCTATCCTATCCCATCCCCTATCCTATCCTATATTCGTACCCTCTATCCTATCCTGTCATCTATCCTATAATATAATCCATCTTATCCTATTGTATATCCTACCCTATACTATCCTCTATCGTATCGTATCCTCTATCCTATTCAATCCTATATCCTATACTCTATCGTATCCTATCCTCTATCCTATCCTATCCTCTATCCTATAATCTATCCTCAATCCTATCCTCTATCCTATCCTATCCTCTATAACATCGTATCTTCTATCCTATCCTATCCTCAATCCTATCCTATCCTCAATCCTATCCTATCAACTATCCTATCCTATCCTCTATTCTCTTCTATTAACTATCCTATTCTAACCCCTATCCTATCGTCTATCCTATCCTATCAACTATCCTTTCCTATCCTCTATCCTATCCAATCCCCTATCCTATCCTATATTCGATCCTCTCCACTATAATATCGTATCCTCTACCCTATCCTGTGCTCTATCCTATAATATCTTCCATCCAATCCTATACTATATCCTACCCTATCCTCTATCGTATCCTATCCTCTATCCCATCCAATCCTCTATCCTATCCTATCCTCTATCGTCTCCTGTCCTCTATCCTATCCAATCTCCTATCCTATCCTCCATCCTATCCAATCCTATATCCTATTCTCTATCCTATCCTATCCTCTATCCTATCCTATCTTCTATACAATCCAATCCCCTATCCTATCCTCTATCCTATCCTATCCTATATCCTATCCAATCCTATATCCTATACTCTATCATATCCTTTCCTCTATCCTATCCTATCCTCTATAATATCGTACCCTCTATCCTATCCTGTCATCTATCCTATAATATCATCCATCTTATCCTATTCTATATCCTACCCTATACTATCCTCTATCGTATCCTATCCTCTATCCTATTCAATCCTATATCCTATACTCTATCGTATCCTATCCTCTATCCTATCCTATCCTCTATCCTATCGTATCCTCTATCCTATCCTATCCTCTATCCTATCCTATCCTCTATCCTATCCTATCCTCTATCGTATCCAATCCTCTATCCTATCCTATTCTCTAACCTATCCTATCCTCTATCCTATCCAATCTCCTATCCTATCCTCTAACCTATCCTATCCTCTATCCTATCCAATCCAATATCCTATCCTCTATCATATCCAATCACCTATCCTATCCTCTATTCAATCCTATACTCTATCCTATCCTATCCTCTACAATATCGTATCCTCTATCCTATAATATAATCTACCCTATCCTATTCTCTATCCTATCCTATCCTCTATCCTATCCTATCTTCTATACAATCCAATCCCTTATCCTATCCTCTATCCTATCCTATCCTATATCCTATCCAATCCTATATCCTATACTCTATCATATCCTATCCTCTATCCTATCCTATCCTCTATAATATCTTACCCTCTATCCTATCCTGTCATCTATCCTATAATATCATCCATCTTATCCTATTGTATATCCAACCCTATACTATCCTCTATCGTATCGTATCCTCTATCCTATTCAATCCTATATCCTATACTCTATCGTATCCTATCCTCTATCCTATCCTATCCTCTATCCTATCCTATCCTCTATCCTATAATCTATCCTCAATCCTATCCTCTATCCTATCCTATCCTCTATAACATCGTATCTTCTATCCTATCCTATCCTCAATCCTATCCTATCCTCTATCCTATCCTATCCTCTATCCTATCCTATCCTCTATCCTATCCTATCCTCTATCCTATCCTATCCTCTATCCTATCCTATCGTCTATCGTCTCCTGTCCTCTATCCTATCCAATCTCCTATCCTATTCTCTATCCTATCCTATCCTCTATCCTATCCTATCTTCTATACAATCCAATCCCTTATCCTATCCCCTATCCTATCCTATCCTATATCCTATCCAATCCTATATCCTATACTCTATCATATCCTATCCTCTATCCTATCCTATCCTCTATAATATCTTACCCTCTATCCTATCCTGTCATCTATCCTATAATATCATCCATCTTATCCTATTGTATATCCAACCCTATACTATCCTCTATCGTATCGTATCCTCTATCCTATTCAATCCTATATCCTATACTCTATCGTATCCTATCCTCTATCCTATCCTATCCTCTATCCTATCCTATCCTCTATCCTATAATCTATCCTCAATCCTATCCTCTATCCTATCCTATCCTCTATAACATCGTATCTTCTATCCTATCCTATCCTCAATCCTATCCTATCCTCTATCCTATCCTATCCTCTATCCTATCCTATCCTCTATCCTATCCTATCCTCTATCCTATCCTATCGTCTATCGTCTCCTGTCCTCTATCCTATCCAATCTCCTATCCTATTCTCTATCCTATCCTATCCTCTATCCTATCCAATCCTATCCTATCCTATCCTCTATCCTATCCTATCCTATCCTCTATCCTATACTATCCTATCCTCTATCCTATCCTATCCTCTATCCTATCCTACCCTCTATCCTATCCTATCCTCTATCCTATCCTATCCTCTATCCTCTCCTATCCTCTATCCTATCCTATCCTCTATCCTATCCTATCCTCTATCCTATCCTATCCTCTATCCTATCCTATCCTCTATCCTATCCTATCCTCTATCCTATCATATCCTCTATCGTCTATCCTCTATGCGATCCTATCCGCTATCCTATCCTATCCTCTATCGTCTCCTATCTTCTATACAATCCAATCCCCTATCGTATTCTTTATCATATCCTATCCTCTATCCTATCCAATTATATATCCTATCCTATCCTCTATTCTATCCTACCCTCTATTCTATCCTATGCTCTATCCTATCCTATCCTATCCTTTCCTATCCTCTATCATATCCTATCCTCTTTCCTTTAATATCATCTATCCTATCCAATTCTCTATCCTATCCTATCCTCTATCGTATAATCTATCCTCAATCCTATCCTCTATCCTATCCAATCCTATATCCTATACTATATCCTACCCTATCCTCTATCGTATCCTATCCTCTATGCTATCCAATCCTCTATCCTATCCTATCGTCAATCGTCTCCTGTCCTCTATCCTATCCAATCTCCTATCCTATCCTCTATCCTATCCAATCCTCTATCCTATAGTTTATCCTATCCTATCCTCTATCCTATCCAATCCTATCCTTTCCTATCCTCTATACTATCCTATCCTCTATCGTCGCCAATCCTATATGCTATCCTATCCTCTATCCTATCCTATCCTGTATCGTATAATCTATCCTCAATCCTATCCTCTATCCTATCCAATCCTATATCCTATACTCTACCCTATCCTATCCTCTATCCTATCCTATCCTATCCTCTATCCGATCGTATCCTCTATCCTATCCTATCCTCTATCCTATCCGATCCTGTATCCTATCCTATCCTCTATAATATCGTATCCTCTATCATATCCTATCGTCTTTCCTATAATATCATCTATCCTATCCTATTCTCTATGCAATCCTATCCTATCATTTATCCTATCCTATCCTCTATCCTATCCAATCCCCTATCCTATCCTATATTCGATCCTCTCCACTATAATATCGTATCCTCTACCCTATCCTGTGCTCTATCCTATAAAATCTTCCATCCTATCCTATTCTATATCCTACCCTATCCTCTATCGTATCCTATCCTCTATCCTATCCAATCCTCTATCCTATCCTATCCTCTACCGTCTCCTGTCCTCTATCCTATCCAATCTCCTATCCTTTCCAATCCTATATCCTATACTTTATCCTATCCTATCCTCTATCCTATCCTATCCTCTATCCTATCCTATCCTCTATCCTATCCTATCCTCTATCCTATCCTATCCTATCCTCTATCCTATCCTATCCTATATCCTATCCTATCCTATCCTATCCTCTATCCTATCCTATCCTCTATCCTATCCTATCCTCTATCCTATCCTATACTCTATCGTATCCTATCCTCTATCCTATCCAATCCTATATCCTATCCTATCCTCTATAGTCTCCTGTCCTCTCTCCTATCCAATCTCCTATCCTATCCTCAATCCTATCCTATCCTCTATCCTATCCTATCCTCTATCCTATCCTATCCAATCCTCTGTCCTATCCTCTATCCTATTCTCTGTCCTATCCTATCCAATCCTCTGTCCTATCCTCTATCCTATTCTCTATCCTATCCTATCCTCAATCGTATCCTATCCGCTATCCTATCGTATTCTCTATCCTATCCAATCCCCTACCCTATCCTCTATCCTATCCTATCCTATCCTATCCTCTATCCTATCCTATCCTCTATCCTATCCTATCCTCTATCCTATCCTATCCTCTATCGTATCCTATCCTCTATCCTATCCAATCCTATATCCTATCCTATCCTCTATAGTCTCCTGTCCACTCTCCTATCCAATCTCCTATCCTATCCTCAATCCTATCCTATCCTCTATCCTATCCTATCCTCTATCCTATCCTATCCAATCCTCTGTCCTATCCTCTATCCTATTCTCTGCCCTATCCTATCCAATCCTCTGTCCTATCCTCTATCCTATTCTCTATCCTATCCTATCCTCAATCGTATCCTATCCGCTATCCTATCGTATTCTCTATCCTATCCAATCCCCTACCCTATCCTCTATCCTATCCTATCCTCTATCCTATCCTATCCTCTATCCTATCCTATCCTCTATCCTATCCTTTCCTCTATCCTATTCTCTCCTCTATTCTATCCTATCCTCAATCCTATCCTACCCTCTATCCTATTGTCTATACTATCCTATCCTCTATCCTATTCTCTATCCTATCCTATCCTCTATCCTATCCTATCCTCTATCCTATCCTATCCTCCATCCTATCCTATCCTCCATCCTATCCTATCCTCTATCCTATCCTCTATCCTATCCTTTCCTCTATCCTATCCTATCCTCTATTCTATCCTATCCTCTATCCTATTGTCTATCCTATCCTATCCTCTATCCTATTCTCTATCCTATCCTATCCTCTATCCTATAATATCATCTATCCTATCCTATTCTCTATCCTATCCTATCCTTTCCTCTATCGTCTCCTATCATCTATCCTATCCTATCCTCTATCCTATCCTATCCTCTATCCTATCCTATCCTCTATCCTATACTATCCTCTATCCTATCCTATCCTCTACCCTATCCTATCCCCTATCGTCTCCTATCCTCTTTGCTATCCGATACTCTATCGTATCCTATCCTCTATCCTATCCTATCCTGTATCCTATCCTATTCTCTATCCTATCCTATCCTCTATCCTATCCTATCCTCTATACTATAATCTATCCTCAATCCTATCCTCTATCCTATCTTATCCTCTATAATATCGTATCCTGTATCCTATCCTATCCTCTATAATATCGTATCCTCTATCATATCCTATCCTCTTTCCTTTAATATCATCTATCCTATCCTATTCTCTATCCTATCCTATCCTCTATCCTATTCCATCAACTATCCTATCCAATCCCCTATCCTATCCTCTATCCTATCTTATCGTCTATCGTATCCTATCCTCTATCCTATCCAATCCTATATCCTATCCTATCCTCTATAGTCTCCTGTCCTCTCTCCTATCCAATCTCCTATCCTATCCTCTATCCTATCGTCTATCCTATCCTATCCTCTATAAACTCCTGTCCTCTCTCCTATCCAATCTCCTATCCTATCCTCTATCCTATCGTCTATCCTATCCTATCCTCTATCCTATCCTATCCTCTATCCTATCCTATCCTCTATCCTATCCTATCCTCTATCCTATCCTCTATCCTATCCTATCCTCTATCCTATCCTATCCTCTATACGAGCCTATCCTCTATCCTATCCTATTATCTATCCTATCCTATCCTCTATCCTATCCTATCCTCTATCCTATCCTATCCTCTATCCTATCCTATCCTCTATCCTATCCTATCCTCTATCCTATCCTATCCTCTATCCTGTCCTATCCTCTATAATATCGTATCCTTCTATCATATCCTATCGTCCTTCCTATAATATCATCTATCCTATCCTATTCTCTATCCAATCCTAACCTATCCTCTATCCTATCCTATCCTCTATCCTATCCTAACCTCTATCCTATCCTCTATCCGATCCTATCCTCTATCCTATCCTATCCTCTATCCTATCATTTCCCCTATCCTATCCTATCCTGTATCCTATCAAATCCCCTATCCTATCCTCTGTCCTATCCTATCCTCTATCCTATCCTATCCTCTATCCTATCCTATCCTCTATCCTATCCTCTATCCTATCCTTTCCTCTATCCTATCCTATCCTCTATTCTATCCTATCCTCAATTATATCCTATCCTCTATCCTATTGTCTATCCTACCCTATCCTCTATCCTATTCTCTATCCTATCCTTTCCTCTATCCTATCCTATCCTCTATCCTATCCTCTATCCTATCCTCTATCCTATCCTCTATCCTATCCTATCCTCTATCCGATCCTATTCTCTATCCTATCCTATCTTCTATCGTCTCTTATCCTCTATGCTATCTTATCCTCTATCCTATTCTATACTCTACCCGATCCTATCCTCTATCCTATCCTATCCTCTAACCTATCCTATCCTCTATCCTATCCTATCCTATCCTTTCCTATC
This sequence comes from Halictus rubicundus, assembly GCF_050948215.1. Taxonomy (NCBI): domain Eukaryota; kingdom Metazoa; phylum Arthropoda; class Insecta; order Hymenoptera; family Halictidae; genus Halictus; species Halictus rubicundus. The sequence continues at coordinate 176,952 of NW_027488822.1, read as the reverse complement.
CTCTATCCTATCCTATCCTATCCTCTATCCTATCCTATCCTCTATCCTATCCTATCCTCTATCCTATCCTATCCTCTATCCTATCCTCTATCCTATCCTCTATCCTATCCTATCCTCTGTCCTATCCTATCCTCTATCCTATCCACTATCCTATCCTATCCTCTATCCTATCCTATCCTCTATGCTATCCTATCCTCTATCCTATCCTATTCTCTATCCTATCCTATCCTCTATCCTAACCGATCCACTATCGTATCCTATCCTCTATAATATCGTATCCTCTATCATATCCTATCGTCTTTCCTATAATATCATCTATCCTATCCTATTCTCTATCCAATCCTTTCCTATCCTCTATCCTATCCTATCCTCTATCCTATCCTATCCTCTATCCTATTCTATCAACTATCCTATCCTATCCTCTATCCTATTCTATCAACTATCCTATTCTAACCCCTATCCTATCGTCTATCCTATCCTATCAACTATCCTTTCCTATCCTCTACCCTATCCAATCCCCTATCCTATCCTATATTCGATCCTCTCCACTATAATATCGTATCGTCTACCCTATCCTCTGCTCTATCCTATAATATCATCCATCCAATCCTATACTATATCCTACCCTATCCTCTATCGTATCCTATCCTCTATCCCATCCAATCCTCTATCCTATCCTATCCTCTATCGTCTCCTCTCATCTATCCTATCCAATCTCCTATCCTATCCTCCATCCTATCCAATCCTATATCCTATACTCTATCCTATCCTATCCTCTATCCTATCCTATCCTCTATCCTATCCTATCCTCAATTCTATCCTATTCTCTATCCTATCCGATCCTCTATCCTATCCAATCCCCTATCCGGTCCTCTATCCTATCCGATCCTCTATCCTATCCTATCCTCTATCCTATCCTATCCTCAATCCCATCCTATCCGCTATCCTATCCTATTCTCTATCCTATCCAATCCCCTATCCTATCCTCTATCCTATCCTATCCTCTATCGTATAATCTATCCTCAATCCTATCCTCTATGCTATCCAATCCTATATCCTATACTCTATCCTATCCTATCCTCTATCCTATCCTATCCTATCCTCTATCCGATCGTATCCTCTATCCTATCCTATCCTCTATCCTATCCGATCCTCTATCGTATCCTATCCTCTATAATATCGTATCCTCTATCATATCCTATCGTCTTTCCTATAATATCGTCAATCCTATCCTATTCTCTATCCAATCCTTTCCTATCCTCTATCCTATCCTATCCTCTATCCTATCCTATCCTCTATCCTATCCTATCCTCTATCCTATCCAATCCTCTATCCTATCCTATTCTCTAACCTATCCTATCCTCTATCCTATCCTATCCTCTATCCTATCCTATCCTCTATCCTATCCTATCCTCTATCCTATCGTATCCTCTATCCTATAATCTATCCTCAATCCTATACTCTATCCTATCCTATCCTCTACAATATCGTATCCTCTATCCTATAATATAATCTACCCTATCCTATTCTCTATCCTATCCTATCCTCAATCCTATCCTATCTTCTATACAATCCAATCCCCTATCCTATCCTCTATCCTATCCTATCCTCTATCCTATTCTATCAACTATCCTATCCTATCCTCTATCCTCTTCTATCAACTATCCTATTCTAACCCCTATCCTATCTTCTATCCTATCCTATCAACTATCCTTTCCTATCCTCTATCCTATCCCATCCCCTATCCTATCCTATATTCGTACCCTCTATCCTATCCTGTCATCTATCCTATAATATAATCCATCTTATCCTATTGTGTATCCTACCCTATACTATCCTCTATCGTATCGTATCCTCTATCCTATTCAATCCTATATCCTATACTCTATCGTATCCTATCCTCTATCCTATCCTATCCTCTATCCTATAATCTATCCTCAATCCTATCCTCTATCCTATCCTATCCTCTATAACATCGTATCTTCTATCCTATCCTATCCTCAATCCTATCCTATCCTCAATCCTATCCTATCAACTATCCTATCCTATCCTCTATTCTCTTCTATTAACTATCCTATTCTAACCCCTATCCTATCGTCTATCCTATCCTATCAACTATCCTTTCCTATCCTCTATCCTATCCAATCCCCTATCCTATCCTATATTCGATCCTCTCCACTATAATATCGTATCCTCTACCCTATCCTGTGCTCTATCCTATAATATCTTCCATCCAATCCTATACTATATCCTACCCTATCCTCTATCGTATCCTATCCTCTATCCCATCCAATCCTCTATCCTATCCTATCCTCTATCGTCTCCTGTCCTCTATCCTATCCAATCTCCTATCCTATCCTCCATCCTATCCAATCCTATATCCTATTCTCTATCCTATCCTATCCTCTATCCTATCCTATCTTCTATACAATCCAATCCCCTATCCTATCCTCTATCCTATCCTATCCTATATCCTATCCAATCCTATATCCTATACTCTATCATATCCTTTCCTCTATCCTATCCTATCCTCTATAATATCGTACCCTCTATCCTATCCTGTCATCTATCCTATAATATCATCCATCTTATCCTATTCTATATCCTACCCTATACTATCCTCTATCGTATCCTATCCTCTATCCTATTCAATCCTATATCCTATACTCTATCGTATCCTATCCTCTATCCTATCCTATCCTCTATCCTATCGTATCCTCTATCCTATCCTATCCTCTATCCTATCCTATCCTCTATCCTATCCTATCCTCTATCGTATCCAATCCTCTATCCTATCCTATTCTCTAACCTATCCTATCCTCTATCCTATCCAATCTCCTATCCTATCCTCTAACCTATCCTATCCTCTATCCTATCCAATCCAATATCCTATCCTCTATCATATCCAATCACCTATCCTATCCTCTATTCAATCCTATACTCTATCCTATCCTATCCTCTACAATATCGTATCCTCTATCCTATAATATAATCTACCCTATCCTATTCTCTATCCTATCCTATCCTCTATCCTATCCTATCTTCTATACAATCCAATCCCTTATCCCATCCTCTATCCTATCCTATCCTATATCCTATCCAATCCTATATCCTATACTCTATCATATCCTATCCTCTATCCTATCCTATCCTCTATAATATCTTACCCTCTATCCTATCCTGTCATCTATCCTATAATATCATCCATCTTATCCTATTGTATATCCAACCCTATACTATCCTCTATCGTATCGTATCCTCTATCCTATTCAATCCTATATCCTATACTCTATCGTATCCTATCCTCTATCCTATCCTATCCTCTATCCTATCCTATCCTCTATCCTATAATCTATCCTCAATCCTATCCTCTATCCTATCCTATCCTCTATAACATCGTATCTTCTATCCTATCCTATCCTCAATCCTATCCTATCCTCTATCCTATCCTATCCTCTATCCTATCCTATCCTCTATCCTATCCTATCCTCTATCCTATCCTATCCTCTATCCTATCCTATCGTCTATCGTCTCCTGTCCTCTATCCTATCCAATCTCCTATCCTATTCTCTATCCTATCCTATCCTCTATCCTATCCTATCTTCTATACAATCCAATCCCTTATCCTATCCCCTATCCTATCCTATCCTATATCCTATCCAATCCTATATCCTATACTCTATCATATCCTATCCTCTATCCTATCCTATCCTCTATAATATCTTACCCTCTATCCTATCCTGTCATCTATCCTATAATATCATCCATCTTATCCTATTGTATATCCAACCCTATACTATCCTCTATCGTATCGTATCCTCTATCCTATTCAATCCTATATCCTATACTCTATCGTATCCTATCCTCTATCCTATCCTATCCTCTATCCTATCCTATCCTCTATCCTATAATCTATCCTCAATCCTATCCTCTATCCTATCCTATCCTCTATAACATCGTATCTTCTATCCTATCCTATCCTCAATCCTATCCTATCCTCTATCCTATCCTATCCTCTATCCTATCCTATCCTCTATCCTATCCTATCCTCTATCCTATCCTATCGTCTATCGTCTCCTGTCCTCTATCCTATCCAATCTCCTATCCTATTCTCTATCCTATCCTATCCTCTATCCTATCCAATCCTATCCTATCCTATCCTCTATCCTATCCTATCCTATCCTCTATCCTATACTATCCTATCCTCTATCCTATCCTATCCTCTATCCTATCCTACCCTCTATCCTATCCTATCCTCTATCCTATCCTATCCTCTATCCTCTCCTATCCTCTATCCTATCCTATCCTCTATCCTATCCTATCCTCTATCCTATCCTATCCTCTATCCTATCCTATCCTCTATCCTATCCTATCCTCTATCCTATCATATCCTCTATCGTCTATCCTCTATGCGATCCTATCCGCTATCCTATCCTATCCTCTATCGTCTCCTATCTTCTATACAATCCAATCCCCTATCGTATTCTTTATCATATCCTATCCTCTATCCTATCCAATTATATATCCTATCCTATCCTCTATTCTATCCTATCCTCTATTCTATCCTATGCTCTATCCTATCCTATCCTATCCTTTCCTATCCTCTATCATATCCTATCCTCTTTCCTTTAATATCATCTATCCTATCCAATTCTCTATCCTATCCTATCCTCTATCGTATAATCTATCCTCAATCCTATCCTCTATCCTATCCAATCCTATATCCTATACTATATCCTACCCTATCCTCTATCGTATCCTATCCTCTATGCTATCCAATCCTCTATCCTATCCTATCGTCAATCGTCTCCTGTCCTCTATCCTATCCAATCTCCTATCCTATCCTCTATCCTATCCAATCCTCTATCCTATAGTTTATCCTATCCTATCCTCTATCCTATCCAATCCTATCCTTTCCTATCCTCTATACTATCCTATCCTCTATCGTCGCCAATCCTATATGCTATCCTATCCTCTATCCTATCCTATCCTGTATCGTATAATCTATCCTCTATCGTATCCAATCCTCTATCCTATCCTATCCTCTATCGTCTCCTGTCCTCTATCCTATCCAATCTCCTATCCTATCCTCTATCCTATCCAATCCTCTATCCTATAGTTTATCCTATCCTATCCTCTATCCTATCCAATCCTATCCTTTCCTATCCTCTATACTATCCTATCCTCTATCGTCGCCAATCCTATATGCTATCCTATCCTCTATCCTATCCTATCCTGTATCGTATAATCTATCCTCAATCCTATCCTCTATCCTATCCAATCCTATATCCTATACTCTACCCTATCCTATCCTCTATCCTATCCTATCCTCTATCCTATCCTATCCTCTATCCTATCCTATCCTCTATCCTATCCTATCCTCTATCCTATCCTATCCTATCCTCTATCCGATCGTATCCTCTATCCTATCCTATCCTCTATCCTATCCGATCCTGTATCCTATCCTATCCTCTATAATATCGTATCCTCTATCATATCCTATCGTCTTTCCTATAATATCATCTATCCTATCCTATTCTCTATGCAATCCTATCCTATCATTTATCCTATCCTATCCTCTATCCTATCCAATCCCCTATCCTATCCTATATTCGATCCTCTCCACTATAATATCGTATCCTCTACCCTATCCTGTGCTCTATCCTATAAAATCTTCCATCCTATCCTATTCTATATCCTACCCTATCCTCTATCGTATCCTATCCTCTATCCTATCCAATCCTCTATCCTATCCTATCCTCTACCGTCTCCTGTCCTCTATCCTATCCAATCTCCTATCCTTTCCAATCCTATATCCTATACTTTATCCTATCCTATCCTCTATCCTATCCTATCCTCTATCCTATCCTATCCTCTATCCTATCCTATCCTCTATCCTATCCTATCCTATCCTCTATCCTATCCTATCCTATATCCTATCCTATCCTATCCTATCCTCTATCCTATCCTATCCTCTATCCTATCCTATCCTCTATCCTATCCTATACTCTATCGTATCCTATCCTCTATCCTATCCAATCCTATATCCTATCCTATCCTCTATAGTCTCCTGTCCTCTCTCCTATCCAATCTCCTATCCTATCCTCAATCCTATCCTATCCTCTATCCTATCCTATCCTCTATCCTATCCTATCCAATCCTCTGTCCTATCCTCTATCCTATTCTCTGTCCTATCCTATCCAATCCTCTGTCCTATCCTCTATCCTATTCTCTATCCTATCCTATCCTCAATCGTATCCTATCCGCTATCCTATCGTATTCTCTATCCTATCCAATCCCCTACCCTATCCTCTATCCTATCCTATCCTATCCTATCCTCTATCCTATCCTATCCTCTATCCTATCCTATCCTCTATCCTATCCTATCCTCTATCGTATCCTATCCTCTATCCTATCCAATCCTATATCCTATCCTATCCTCTATAGTCTCCTGTCCACTCTCCTATCCAATCTCCTATCCTATCCTCAATCCTATCCTATCCTCTATCCTATCCTATCCTCTATCCTATCCTATCCTCTATCCTATCCTATCCAATCCTCTGTCCTATCCTCTATCCTATTCTCTGCCCTATCCTATCCAATCCTCTGTCCTATCCTCTATCCTATTCTCTATCCTATCCTATCCTCAATCGTATCCTATCCGCTATCCTATCGTATTCTCTATCCTATCCAATCCCCTACCCTATCCTCTATCCTATCCTATCCTCTATCCTATCCTATCCTCTATCCTATCCTATCCTCTATCCTATCCTTTCCTCTATCCTATTTTCTCCTCTATTCTATCCTATCCTCAATCCTATCCTACCCTCTATCCTATTGTCTATACTATCCTATCCTCTATCCTATTCTCTATCCTATCCTATCCTCTATCCTATCCTATCCTCTATCCTATCCTATCCTCCATCCTATCCTATCCTCCATCCTATCCTATCCTCTATCCTATCCTCTATCCTATCCTTTCCTCTATCCTATCCTATCCTCTATTCTATCCTATCCTCTATCCTATTGTCTATCCTATCCTATCCTCTATCCTATTCTCTATCCTATCCTATCCTCTATCCTATAATATCATCTATCCTATCCTATTCTCTATCCTATCCTATCCTTTCCTCTATCGTCTCCTATCATCTATCCTATCCTATCCTCTATCCTATCCTATCCTCTATCCTATCCTATCCTCTATCCTATACTATCCTCTATCCTATCCTATCCTCTACCCTATCCTATCCCCTATCGTCTCCTATCCTCTTTGCTATCCGATACTCTATCGTATCCTATCCTCTATCCTATCCTATCCTGTATCCTATCCTATTCTCTATCCTATCCTATCCTCTATCCTATCCTATCCTCTATACTATAATCTATCCTCAATCCTATCCTCTATCCTATCTTATCCTCTATAATATCGTATCCTGTATCCTATCCTATCCTCTATAATATCGTATCCTCTATCATATCCTATCCTCTTTCCTTTAATATCATCTATCCTATCCTATTCTCTATCCTATCCTATCCTCTATCCTATTCCATCAACTATCCTATCCAATCCCCTATCCTATCCTCTATCCTATCTTATCGTCTATCGTATCCTATCCTCTATCCTATCCAATCCTATATCCTATCCTATCCTCTATAGTCTCCTGTCCTCTCTCCTATCCAATCTCCTATCCTATCCTCTATCCTATCGTCTATCCTATCCTATCCTCTATAAACTCCTGTCCTCTCTCCTATCCAATCTCCTATCCTATCCTCTATCCTATCGTCTATCCTATCCTATCCTCTATCCTATCCTATCCTCTATCCTATCCTATCCTCTATCCTATCCTATCCTCTATCCTATCCTCTATCCTATCCTATCCTCTATCCTATCCTATCCTCTATACGAGCCTATCCTCTATCCTATCCTATTATCTATCCTATCCTATCCTCTATCCTATCCTATCCTCTATCCTATCCTATCCTCTATCCTATCCTATCCTCTATCCTATCCTATCCTCTATCCTATCCTATCCTCTATCCTGTCCTATCCTCTATAATATCGTATCCTTCTATCATATCCTATCGTCCTTCCTATAATATCATCTATCCTATCCTATTCTCTATCCAATCCTAACCTATCCTCTATCCTATCCTATCCTCTATCCTATCCTAACCTCTATCCTATCCTCTATCCGATCCTATCCTCTATCCTATCCTATCCTCTATCCTATCATTTCCCCTATCCTATCCTATCCTGTATCCTATCAAATCCCCTATCCTATCCTCTGTCCTATCCTATCCTCTATCCTATCCTATCCTCTATCCTATCCTATCCTCTATCCTATCCTCTATCCTATCCTTTCCTCTATCCTATCCTATCCTCTATTCTATCCTATCCTCAATTATATCCTATCCTCTATCCTATTGTCTATCCTACCCTATCCTCTATCCTATTCTCTATCCTATCCTTTCCTCTATCCTATCCTATCCTCTATCCTATCCTCTATCCTATCCTCTATCCTATCCTATCCTCTATCCGATCCTATTCTCTATCCTATCCTATCTTCTATCGTCTCTTATCCTCTATGCTATCTTATCCTCTATCCTATTCTATACTCTATCCGATCCTATCCTCTATCCTATCCTATCCTCTAACCTATCCTATCCTCTATCCTATCCTATCCTATCCTTTCCTATCCTCTATCCTATCCTATCCTATCCTCTATCCTATCCTATCCTCTATCCTATCCTATCCTCTATCCTATCCTCTATCCTATCCTCTATCCTATCCTATCCTCTGTCCTATCCTATCCTCTATCCTATCCACTATCCTATCCTATCCTCTATCCTATCCTATCCTCTATGCTATCCTATCCTCTATCCTATCCTATTCTCTATCCTATCCTATCCTCTATCCTATCCTATCCTCTATCCTATCCTATCCTCTATCCTATCCTATCCTCTATCCTATCCTAGCCTCTATCCTATGCTCTATCCTCAATCCTATCCTCTATCCTATCCTATCCTCTATCCCATTCTATACTCTCTCCGATCCTATATCCTATCCTATACTCTATCCTATCCCATCCTCTATCCTATCCTATCCTCTATCCTATCCTATCCTCTATCCTATCCTATCCCCTATCCTATCCTATCCTCTATCCTATCCTATACTCTATACTAACCTATCCTCTATCCTATCCTATCCTCTATCCTATCCTATCCTCTATCCTATCCAATCCCCTATCCTATCCCCTATCCTATCCTATCCTCTATCCTATCCTATACTCTATACTAACCTATCCTCTATCCTATCCTATCCTCTATCCTATCCTATCCTGTATCCTATCCAATCCTCTATCCTATCCTATCATCTACCCTGAATCCTATCCTTTCCTGTATCCTGTCTAATCCTCTATCCTATCCTATCCTCTATCCTATCCTATCGTCTATCCTATCATATCCTCTATCCTATCCTATCCTCTATCCTATCCAATCCTCTATCCTATCCTATCCTCTATCCTATCCTATCCTCTATCCTATCCTATCCTCTATCCTATCCTATCCTCTATTCTATCCTATCCTCTATCCTATCCTATCTTCTATCATATCCTATCCTCTATCCTATCAAATCCCCTATCCTATCCTCAATCCTATCCTATCCTGTATCCTATCCAATCCTGTATCCTATCCTATCATCTATCCACAATCCTATCCTTTCCTGTATCCTATCCAATCCTCTATCCTACCCTATCATCTATCCTATCACATCCCCTATCCTATCCTCTATCATATCCTATCCTCTATCCTATCCTATCTTCTATCCTATCCTATCATCTATCCTCAATCCTATCCTTTCCTGTACCCTATCTAATCCTGTATCCTATCTAATCCTCTATCTTATCCTATCCTCTATCCTATCCAATCCTCTATCCTATCCTATCCTCTATCCTATCCTATCTTCTATCCTATCCTATCCTCTATCCTATCCTATCCTCTATCCTATCCTATCCTCTATCCTATCAATTCCCCTATCCTATCCTATCCTGTATCCTATCAAATCCCCTATCCTATCCTCTGTCCTATCCTATCCTCTATCCTATCCTATCCTCTATCCTATCCTATCCTCTATCCTATCCTATCCTCTATCCTATTCTATTCTCTATCCTATCCTATCTTCTATTCTATCCTATCCTCTATCCTATCCTATCCTCTATCCTATCCTCTATCCTATCCTATCCTCTATCCTATCCTATCCTCTATCCTATCCTATCCTCTATCCTATCCTATTGTTCGAAAACTGGCGCGCGCGAACAACACGCGGCGCGCAGGACTCGCGCGACTACACCAATCACGCGACGCACATCGCCGGGCACCAGCCACTCAGCGACAAACGGAAATTGCGCGACACGCGAACACTCGCATGATTGGTCGTGGCCCGCTCGCGAACGTTCGGGAAAGATCGCGAACGCTCACCCGGAAGCGACAACACGCGAAGAAACATCGAGAAAGATCGCGGGTATAAAAGAGGGAGAGAGCGACCGCGACTCTCTCTCCTTTTCTTCCTATCGCGCACGTGCAAACATCAGCTGTTTCGTATAATCAATCATAAGTAATATCAGTAATACATTCTTTATTCATTCTTCTTACATTTTTATTGCGACAAATTCTTGTAACTCTCGGAGGATAAATACAGTTATTTATTGTAAATCTGGCAATCACATTCTTTCCATCTCCTGCATTCACTCCCGTTATCATTTACTCCATCTCATTTCATACTTCCATTCAAACTCCCACACTCTCGGCAAAATCAAGTCGAGAGTATCGCACACCTATCCTCTATCCTATCCTATCCAATCCTCTATCCTATCCTATCATCTATCCTATCAAATCCCCTATCCTATCCTCTATCATATCCTATCCTCTATCCTATCCTATCTTCTATCCTATCCTATCATCTATCCTCAATCCTATCCTTTCCTGTATCCTATCTAATCCTGTATCCTATCTAATCCTCTATCCTATCCTATCCTCTAACCTATCCAATCCTCTATCCTATCCTATCCTCTATCCTATCCTATCTTCTATCCTATCCTATCCTCTATCCTATCCTATCCCTGATCCTATCCTATCCTCTATCCTATCCTATCTTCTATCCTATCCTATCCTCTATCCTATCAATTCCCCTATCCTATCCTATCCTGTATCCTATCAAATCCCCTATCCTATGCTCGGTCCTATCCTATCCTCTATCCTATCCCATCCTCTATCCTATCCTATCCTCTATCCTATCCTATCCTCTATCCTATCCTATGCTCTATCCTATCCTATCCTCTATCCTATCCTATCCTCTATCCTATCCTATCCTCTATCCTATCCTATCTTCTATCCTATCCTATCCTCTATCCTATCCTATCCTGTATCCTATACAATCCTCTATCCTATCCTATCATCTATCCTGAATCCTATCCTTTCCTGTATCCTATCTAATCCTCTATCCTATCCTATCCTCTATCCTATCCTATCGTCTATCATATCGTCTATCCTATCATATCCTCTATCCTATCCTATCCTCTATCCTATCCAATCCTCTATCCTATCCTATCCTCTATCCTATCCTATCCTCTATCCTATCCTATCCTCTATCCTATCCTATCCTCTATCCTATCCTATCCTCTATCCTATCCTATCGTCTATCATATCGTCTATCCTATCATATCCTCTATCCTATCCTATCCTCTATCCTATCCAATCCTCTATCCTATCCTATCCTCTATCCTATCCTATCCTCTATCCTATCCTATCCTCTATCCTATCCTATCCTCTATTCTATCCTATCCTCTATCCTATCCTATCTTCTATCATATCCTATCCTCTATCCTATCAAATCCCCTATCCTATCCTCAATCCTATCCTATCCTGTATCCTATCCAATCCTGTATCCTATCCTATCATCTATCCACAATCCTATCCTTTCCTGTATCCTATCCAATCCTCTATCCTACCCTATCTTCTATCCTATCCTATCATCTATCCTCAATCCTATCCATTCCTGTATCCTATCTAATCCTGTATCCTATCTAATCCTCTATCTTATCCTATCCTCTATCCTATCCAATCCTCTATCCTATCCTATCCTCTATCCTATCCTATCTTCTATCCTATCCTATCCTCTATCCTATCCAATCGTCTATCCTAACCTATCCTCTATCCTATCCAATCGTCTATCCTATCCTATCCTGTATCCTATCAAATCCCCTATCCTATCCTTTGTCCTATCCTATCCTCTATCCTATCCTCTATCCTATCCTTTCCTCTATCCTATCAAATCCTCTATTCTATCCTATCCTCAATTATATCCTATCCTCTATCCTATTGTCTATCCTACCCTATCCTCTATCCTATTCTCTATCCTATCCTATCCTCTATCCTATCCTATCCTCTATCCTATCCTCTATCCTATCCTATCCTCTATCCGATCCTATTCTCTATCCTATCCTATCTTCTATCGTCTCCTATCCTCTATGCTATCTTATCCTCTATCCTATTCTATACTCTACCCGATCCTATCCTCTATCCTATCCTATCCTCTATCGTCTCGTATCCTCTATGCTATCCTATCCTACATCCTATCCTATTCTCTATCCGATCCTATCCTCTATCCTATCCAATCTCCTATCCTATCCTCTATCCTATCCAATCCTATATCCTATACTTTATCCTATCCTATCCTCTATCCTATCCTATCCTATCCTTTCCTATCCTCTATCCTATCCTATCCTATCCTCTATCCTATCTTATCCTCTATCCTATCCTATCCTCTATCCTATCCTCTATCCTATCCTCTATCCTATCCTATCCTCTGTCCTATCCTATCCTCTATCCTATCCACTATCCTATCCTATCCTCTATCCTATCCTATCCTCTATGCTATCCTATCCTCTATCCTATCCTATTCTCTATCCTATCCTATCCTCTATCCTATCCTATCCTCTATCCTATGCTCTATCCTCAATCCTATCCTCTATCCTATCCTATCATCTATCCAATCCTATCTTCTATCCTATCCTATCCAATCCCCTATCCTATGCTCTATCCTATCATACCCTCTATAATATCGTATACTCTATGATATCCTATCCCCTATTATATAATATAATCTATCCGTTCCAATTCTCTATCCTAACCTATTCTCTATCCTATCCTCTATCCTATCCTATCCTCTATCCTATCCTATGTTCTATCCTATCCTATCCTATATCCTATCAAATCCCCTATCCTATCCTCTATCCTATCCTATCCTGTATCCTATCCAATCCTCTATCCTATCCAATCCTCTATCCTATCCAATCTTCTATCCTATTCTATCCTCTATCCTATCCTATCCTATCCTCTATCCTATCCTCTATCCTAGCCTATCCTCTATCCTATCCTATCAAAACCCCTATCCTATCCTCTGTCCTATCCTATCCTCTATCCTATCATATCGTCTATCCTATCCTCTTTCCTATCCTATCCTCTATCAAATCCTGTCCTCTATCCTATCCTATCGTCTATCCTATCCTCTAACCTATCCTATCCTCTATCCTATCCTATCCTATCCTGTATCCTATGATATCCTCTATTATATAATATCCACTATCCTATCCTATCCTCTATCCTATCCTATCCTCTATCCTATCCTATCCTCTATCCTATCAAATCACCTATCCTATCATCTATCCTATCCTATCCTGTATCCAATCCTATCCTCTATCCTATCCTATCCTCTATCCTATCCTATCCTCTATCCTATCCTATCCTCTATCCTCTATCCTATCCAATCCTCTATCCTATCCTATCCTCTACCCTATCATATCCTCTACCCTATAATATCCTCTACCCTATCCTATCCTCTATCCTATCCTATCCTGTATCCAATCCAATCCTCTATCCTATCCTATCCTCAATTCTATCCTCTATCCTATCCTATCCTCTATCCTATCCTATCCTCTATCCTATCCTATCCTCTATCCTATCCTATCCTCTATCCTATCCTATCCTCTATCCTATCCTATCATCTATCCTATCCTATCCTCTATCCTATCCTATCCTCTATCCTATCCTATCCTCTATCCTATCCTATCCTCTATCCTATCCTATCTTCTATCCTATCCTATCTTCTATCCTATCCTATCCTCTATCCTATCATATCCTCTATCATATCCTATCCTCTATCCTATCCTATCCTCTATCCTATCCTCTATCCTATCCTATCCACTATCCTATCCTATCCTCTAACCTATCCTGTCCTCTATCCTATCCTATCCTATCCTATCTTCTATCCTATCCTATCCTCTATCCTATCCTCTATCCTATCCTCTATCCTATCCTATCCTATCTTCTATCCTATCCTATCCTCTATCCTATCCTCTATCCTATCCTATCCTATCTTCTATCCTATCCTATCTTCTATCCTATCCTATCTTCTATCCTATCCTATAATCTATCCTATCAAATCCCGTATCCTATCCTGTGTCCTATCCTATCCTCTATCCTATCCTATCCTCTATCCTATCCTCTATCCTAGCCTATCCTCTATCCTATCCTATCCAATCCCCTATCCTATGCTCTATCCTATCATACCCTCTATAATATCGTATACTCTATGATATCCTATCCCCTATCCTATAATATCATCTATCCATTCCAATTCTCTATCATAACCTATTCTCTATCCTATCCTCTACCCTATCATATCCTCTATCCTATCATATCCTCTATCCAATCCTCTGTCCTATCCTATCCTCTATCCTATCCTCTATCCTATCCTATCCTATCTTCTATCCTATCCTATCCTCTATCCTATCCTATCCTATCTTCTATCCTATCCTATCCTCTATCCTATCCAATCCTCTATCCTATCCTATCCTATCCTCTATCCTATCCTCTATCCTAGCCTATCCTCTATCCTATCCTATCAAATCCCCTATCCTATCCTCTGTCCTATCCTATCCTCTATCCTATCATATCGTCTATCCTATCCTCTATCCTATCCTATCCTCTATCCGATCCTATTCTCTATCCTATCCTATCTTCTATCGTCTCCTATCCTCTATGCTATCTTATCCTCTATCCTATTCTATACTCTACCCGATCCTATCCTCTATCCTATCCTATCCTCTATCGTCTCGTATCCTCTATGCTATCCTATCCTACATCCTATCCTATTCTCTATCCGATCCTATCCTCTATCCTATCCAATCTCCTATCCTATCCTCTATCCTATCCAATCCTATATCCTATACTTTATCCTATCCTATCCTCTATCCTATCCTATCCTATCCTTTCCTATCCTCTATCCTATCCTATCCTATCCTCTATCCTATCTTATCCTCTATCCTATCCTATCCTCTATCCTATCCTCTATCCTATCCTCTATCCTATCCTATCCTCTGTCCTATCCTATCCTCTATCCTATCCACTATCCTATCCTATCCTCTATCCTATCCTATCCTCTATGCTATCCTATCCTCTATCCTATCCTATTCTCTATCCTATCCTATCCTCTATCCTATCCTATCCTCTATCCTATCCTATCCTCTATCCTATGCTCTATCCTCAATCCTATCCTCTATCCTATCCTATCATCTATCCAATCCTATCTTCTATCCTATCCTATCCAATCCCCTATCCTATGCTCTATCCTATCATACCCTCTATAATATCGTATACTCTATGATATCCTATCCCCTATTATATAATATAATCTATCCGTTCCAATTCTCTATCCTAACCTATTCTCTATCCTATCCTCTATCCTATCCTATCCTCTATCCTATCCTATGTTCTATCCTATCCTATCCTATATCCTATCAAATCCCCTATCCTATCCTCTATCCTATCCTATCCTGTATCCTATCCAATCCTCTATCCTATCCAATCCTCTATCCTATCCAATCTTCTATCCTATTCTATCCTCTATCCTATCCTATCCTATCCTCTATCCTATCCTCTATCCTAGCCTATCCTCTATCCTATCCTATCAAAACCCCTATCCTATCCTCTGTCCTATCCTATCCTCTATCCTATCATATCGTCTATCCTATCCTCTTTCCTATCCTATCCTCTATCAAATCCTGTCCTCTATCCTATCCTATCGTCTATCCTATCCTCTAACCTATCCTATCCTCTATCCTATCGTATCCTCTATCCTATCCCATCCTCTATCCTATCCTATCCTCTATCCTATCCTATCCTATCCTGTATCCTATGATATCCTCTATTATATAATATCCACTATCCTATCCTATCCTCTATCCTATCCTATCCTCTATCCTATCCTATCCTCTATCCTATCAAATCACCTATCCTATCATCTATCCTATCCTATCCTGTATCCAATCCTATCCTCTATCCTATCCTATCCTCTATCCTATCCTATCCTCTATCCTCTATCCTATCCAATCCTCTATCCTATCCTATCCTCTACCCTATCATATCCTCTACCCTATAATATCCTCTACCCTATCCTATCCTCTATCCTATCCAATCCTCTATCCTATCCAATCTTCTATCCTATTCTATCCTCTATCCTATCCTATCCTATCCTCTATCCTATCCTCTATCCTAGCCTATCCTCTATCCTATCCTATCAAATCCCCTATCCTATCCTCTGTCCTATCCTATCCTCTATCCTATCATATCGTCTATCCTATCCTCTATCCTATCCTATCCTCTATCCGATCCTATTCTCTATCCTATCCTATCTTCTATCGTCTCCTATCCTCTATGCTATCTTATCCTCTATCCTATTCTATACTCTACCCGATCCTATCCTCTATCCTATCCTATCCTCTATCGTCTCGTATCCTCTATGCTATCCTATCCTACATCCTATCCTATTCTCTATCCGATCCTATCCTCTATCCTATCCAATCTCCTATCCTATCCTCTATCCTATCCAATCCTATATCCTATACTTTATCCTATCCTATCCTCTATCCTATCCTATCCTATCCTTTCCTATCCTCTATCCTATCCTATCCTATCCTCTATCCTATCTTATCCTCTATCCTATCCTATCCTCTATCCTATCCTCTATCCTATCCTCTATCCTATCCTATCCTCTGTCCTATCCTATCCTCTATCCTATCCACTATCCTATCCTATCCTCTATCCTATCCTATCCTCTATGCTATCCTATCCTCTATCCTATCCTATTCTCTATCCTATCCTATCCTCTATCCTATCCTATCCTATCTTCTATCCTATCCTATCTTCTATCCTATCCTATCTTCTATCCTATCCTATAATCTATCCTATCAAATCCCGTATCCTATCCTGTGTCCTATCCTATCCTCTATCCTATCCTATCCTCTATCCTATCCTCTATCCTAGCCTATCCTCTATCCTATCCTATCCAATCCCCTATCCTATGCTCTATCCTATCATACCCTCTATAATATCGTATACTCTATGATATCCTATCCCCTATCCTATAATATCATCTATCCATTCCAATTCTCTATCATAACCTATTCTCTATCCTATCCTCTACCCTATCATATCCTCTATCCTATCATATCCTCTATCCAATCCTCTGTCCTATCCTATCCTCTATCCTATCCTCTATCCTATCCTATCCTATCTTCTATCCTATCCTATCCTCTATCCTATCCTATCCTATCTTCTATCCTATCCTATCCTCTATCCTATCCAATCCTCTATCCTATCCAATCTTCTATCCTATTCTATCCTCTATCCTATCCTATCCTATCCTCTATCCTATCTTCTATCCTAGCCTATCCTCTATCCTATCCTATCAAATCCCCTATCCTATCCTCTGTCCTATCCTATCCTCTATCCTATCATATCGTCTATCCTATCCTCTATCCTATCCTATCCTCTATCCGATCCTATTCTCTATCCTATCCTATCTTCTATCGTCTCCTATCCTCTATGCTATCTTATCCTCTATCCTATTCTATACTCTACCCGATCCTATCCTCTATCCTATCCTATCCTCTATCGTCTCGTATCCTCTATGCTATCCTATCCTACATCCTATCCTATTCTCTATCCTATCCTATCCTCTATCCTATCCTATCCTCTATCCTATCCTATCCTCTATCCTATCCTATCTTCTATCCCATCCTATCCTCTATCCTATCAAATCCCCTATCCTATCCTCTGTACTATCCTATCCTCTATCCTATCCTATCCTCTATCCTATCCTATCCTATCCTCTATCCTATCCTATCCTCTATCCTATCCTATCCTATCCTTTATCCCATCCTATCCTCTATCCTATCCTATCCTCTATCCTATCCTATCCTCTATCCTATCCTATCCTCTATCCTATCCTATCCTCTATCCTATCCTATCCTCTATCCTATCCTATCTTCCATCCTATCCTATTCTCTATCCTATCAAATCCCCTATCCTATCAAATCCCCTATCCTATCAAATCCTCTATCCTATCCTCTATCCTATCCTATCCTCTATCCTATCATATCCTCTATCCTATCCTATCCTTTATCCCATCCTATCCTCTATCCTATCCTATCCTCTATCCTATCCTATCCTCTATCCTATCCTATCCTCTATCCTATCCTTTCCTCTATCCTATCCTATCCTCTATCCTATCCTATCCTCTATCCTATCCAATCCTCTATCCTATCCTATCATCAATCCTCAATCCTATCCGTTCCTGTATCCTATCCAATGCTCTATCCTATCCTAACCTCTATCCTATCCTATCCTCTATCCTATCGTCTATCCAATCCTCTATCCTATCCTATCCTCCATCCTATCCTCTATCCTATCCTCTATCCTATCCTCTATCCTACCCTCTATCCTATCCTCTATCCTATCCTCTATCCTATCCTCTATCCTATCCTCTATCCTATCCTCTATCCTATCCTATCCTCTATAATATCGTCTATCCGTTCCTATTCTCGATCCTATCCTCTATCCTATCCTCTATCCTATCCTATCCTCTACCCTATCATATCCTCTATCCTATAATATCCTCTATCCTATCCTATCTTCTATCCTACCCTATCATCTATCCTATCAAATCCCCTATCCCATCCCCTATCCTATCCTATCCTCTATCCTATCCTATCTTCTATCCTATCCTATCCTCTATCCTATCAAATCCCCTATCCTATCCTCTATCCTATCCTTTCCTCTATCCTATCATATCCTCTATCCTATCCTGTCTTCTATCCTATCCTATCCTCTATCCTATCCTATCCTCTATCCTATCCTATCCTCTATCCTATCCTATCCTCTATCCTATCCTATCCTCTATCCTATCCTATCTTCCATCCTATCCTATTCTCTATCCTATCAAATCCCCTATAATATCAAATCCCCTATCCTATCAAATCCTCTATCCTATCCTCTATCCTATCCTATCCTCTATAATATCGTCTATCCGTTCCTATTCTCCATCCTATCCTCTATCCTATCCTCTATCCTATCCTATCCTCTACCCTATCATATCCTCTATCCTATAATATCCTCTATCCTATCCTGTCCTCTATCCAATCCTATCCTCTACCCTATCATATCCTCTATCCTATCCTATCCTCTATCAAATCCTCTGTCCTATCCTATCCTCTATCCTATCCTATAATCTATCCTATCCTATCTTCTATCCTATCCTATCCTCTATCCTATCAAATCCCGTATCCTATACTCTGTCCTATCCTATCCTCTATCCTATCCTATCCTCTATCCTATCCTATCCTCTATCCTATCCTATCCTCTATCCTATCAAATCCCCTATCCTATCCTGTATCCTAGCCTATCCTCTATCCTATCCTATCCAATCCCCTATCCTATGCTCTATCCTATCATACCCTCTATAATATCGTATACTCTATGATATCCTATCCCCTATCCTATAATATCATCTATCCGTTCTAATTCTCTATCCTAACCTATTCTCTATCCTATCCTCTATCCTATCCTATCCTCTATCCTATCCTATCTTCTATCCTATCCTATCCTCTATCCTATCCTATCCTCTATCCTATCCTATCCTCTATCCTATCCTATCCTCTATCCTATCCTATCCTCTATCCTATCCTATCTTCCATCCTATCCTATTCTCTATCCTATCAAATCCCCTATCCTATCAAATCCCCTATCCTATCAAATCCTCTATCCTATCCTCTATCCTATCCTATCCTCTATCCTATCATATCCTCTATCCTATCCTATCCTCTATCCTATCCTATCTTCTATCCTATCCTATCCTCTATCCTATCCTATCTTCTATCCTATCCTATCCTCTATCCTATCCTTTCCTCTATCCTATCCTATCCTCTATCCTATCCTATCCTCTATCCTATCCAATCCTCTATCCTATCCTATCATCAATCCTCAATCCTATCCGTTCCTGTATCCTATCCAATCCTCTATCCTATCCTAACCTCTATCCTATCCTATCCTCTATCCTATCGTCTATCCAATCCTCTATCCTATCCTATCCTCTATCCTATCCTCTATCCTATCCTCTATCCTATCCTCTATCCTATCCTCTATCCAATCCTCTGTCCTATCCTATCCTCTATCCTATCCTATCATCAATCCTCAATCCTATCCGTTCCTGTATCCTATCCAATCCTCTATCCTATCCTAACCTCTATCCTATCCTATCCTCTATCCTATCGTCTATCCAATCCTCTATCCTATCCTATCCTCTATCCTATCCTCTATCCTATCCTCTATCCTATCCTCTATCCTATCCTCTATCCAATCCTCTGTCCTATCCTATCCTCTATCCTATCCTATAATCTATCCTATCCTATCCTCTATCCTATCCTATCCTCTATCCTATCCTATCCTCTATCCTATCAAATCCCCTATCCTATCCTCTATCCTAGCCTATCCTCTATCCTATCCTATCCTCTATCCTATCCTATCCTCTATCCTATCCTATCCTCTATCCTATCCTATCCTCTATACTATCCTATCCTCTATCCTATCCTATCCTATCCTCTATCGTATCCTATCCTCTATCCTATCCTATCTTCTATCCTACCCTATCATCTATCCTATCAAATCCCCTATCCCATCCCCTATCCTATCCTATCCTCTATCCTATCCTATCTTCTATCCTATCCTATCCTCTATCCTATCAAATCCCCTATCCTATCCTCTATCCTATCCTTTCCTCTATCCTATCATATCCTCTATCCTATCCTGTCTTCTATCCTATCCTATCCTCTATCCTATCCTATCCTCTATCCTATCCTATCCTCTATCCTATCCTATCCTCTATCCTATCCTATCCTCTATCCTATCCTATCTTCCATCCTATCCTATTCTCTATCCTATCAAATCCCCTATAATATCAAATCCCCTATCCTATCAAATCCTCTATCCTATCCTCTATCCTATCCTATCCTCTATAATATCGTCTATCCGTTCCTATTCTCCATCCTATCCTCTATCCTATCCTCTATCCTATCCTATCCTCTACCCTATCATATCCTCTATCCTATAATATCCTCTATCCTATCCTGTCCTCTATCCAATCCTATCCTCTACCCTATCATATCCTCTATCCTATCCTATCCTCTATCAAATCCTCTGTCCTATCCTATCCTCTATCCTATCCTATAATCTATCCTATCCTATCTTCTATCCTATCCTATCCTCTATCCTATCAAATCCCGTATCCTATACTCTGTCCTATCCTATCCTCTATCCTATCCTATCCTCTATCCTATCCTATCCTCTATCCTATCCTATCCTCTATCCTATCAAATCCCCTATCCTATCCTGTATCCTAGCCTATCCTCTATCCTATCCTATCCAATCCCCTATCCTATGCTCTATCCTATCATACCCTCTATAATATCGTATACTCTATGATATCCTATCCCCTATCCTATAATATCATCTATCCGTTCTAATTCTCTATCCTAACCTATTCTCTATCCTATCCTCTATCCTATCCTATCCTCTATCCTATCCTATCTTCTATCCTATCCTATCCTCTATCCTATCAAATCCCCTATCCTATCCTCTATCCTATCCTATTCTGTATCCTATCCAATCCTCTATCCTATCCAATCCTATATCCTATCCTATCCTCAATTCTATCCTCTATCCTATCCTATCCTCTATCCTATCCTATCCTCTATCCTATCCTATCCTCTATCCTATCCTATCCTGTATCCTATCCTATCCTCTATCCTATCCTATAATCTATCCTATCCTATCTTCCATCCTATCCTATTCTCTATCCTATCAAATCCCCTATAATATCAAATCCCCTATCCTATCAAATCCTCTATCCTATCCTCTATCCTATCCTATCCTCTATAATATCGTCTATCCGTTCCTATTCTCGATCCTATCCTCTATCCTATCCTCTATCCTATCCTATCCTCTACCCTATCATATCCTCTATCCTATAATATCCTCTATCCTATCCTGTCCTCTATCCTATCCTATCCTCTACCCTATCATATCCTCTATCCTATCCTATCCTCTATCCAATCCTCTGTCCTATCCTATCCTCTATCCTATTCTATAATCTATCCTATCCTATCTTCTATCCTATCCTATCCTCTATCCTATCAAATCCCGTATCCTATACTCTGTCCTATCCTATCCTCTATCCTATCCTATCCTCTATCCTATCCTATCTTCTATCCTACCCTATCATCTATCCTATCAAATCCCCTATCCCATCCCCTATCCTATCCTATCCTCTATCCTATCCTATCTTCTATCCTATCCTATCCTCTATCCTATCAAATCCCCTATCCTATCCTCTATCCTATCCTTTCCTCTATCCTATCCTATCCTCTATCCTATCCTATCTTCTATCCCATCCTATCCTCTATCCTATCAAATCCCCTATCCTATCCTCTGTACTATCCTATCCTCTATCCTATCCTATCCTCTATCCTATCCTATCCTATCCTATCCTCTATCCTATCCTATCCTCTATCCTATCCTATCGTCTATCCTATCCTATCCTTTATCCCATCCTATCCTCTATCGTATCCTATCCTCTATCCTATCCTATCCTCTATCCTATCCTATCCCCTATCCTATCCTATCCTCTATCCTATCCTATCCTCTATCCTATCCTATCTTCCATCCTATCCTATTCTCTATCCTATCAAATCCCCTATCCTATCAAATCCCCTATCCTATCAAATCCTCTATCCTATCCTCTATCCTATCCTATCCTTTATCCTATCCTATCTTCTATCCTATCCTATCCTCTATCGTATCAAATCCCCTATCCTATGCTCTATCCTATCTTCTATCCTATCCTATCCTCTATCCTATCCTTTCCTCTATCCTATCCTATCCTCTATCCTATCCTATCCTCTATCCTATCCTATCCTCTATCCTATCCTATCCTCTATCCTGTCCTATCTTCTATCCTATCCTATGCTCTATCCTATCAAATCCCCTATCCTATCCTCTACCCTATCATATCCTCTATCCTATCCTATCCTCTATCCTATCCTATCTTCTATCCTATCCTATCCTCTATCCTATCCTTTCCTCTATCCTATCCTATCCTCTAACCTATGCTATCGTCTATCCTATCCTATCCTCTATCCTATCCTATCCTCTACCCTATCATATCCTCTATCCTATAATATCCTCTACCCTATCCTGTCCTCTATCCTATCCTATCCTCTACCCTATCATATCCTCTATCCTATCCTTTCCTCTATCCAATCCTCTGTCCTATCCTATCCTCTATCCTATCCTATAATCTATCCTATCCTATCTTCTATCCTATCCTATCCTCTATCCTATCAAATCCCGTATCCTATACTCTGTCCTATCCTATCCTCTATCCTATCCTATCCTCTATCCTATCCTATCCTCTATCCTATCCTATCATCTATCCTATCCTATCCTCTATCCTATCCTATCCTCTATCCTATCCTATCTTCTATCCCATCCTATCCTCTATCCTATCCTCTATCCGATCCTATCCTCTATCCTATCCTATCCTCTATCCCATCCTATCCTCTATCATATCCTATCCTGTATCCTATCCTATCTTCTATCCTATCCTATCCTCTATCCTATCCTATCCTCTATCCTATCCTATCCTCTATACTATCCTATCCTCTATCCTATCCTATCCTCTATCCTATCCTATCCTCTATCCTATCCTATCCTCTATCCTATCCTATCCTCTATCCTATCCTATCCTCTATACTATCCTATCCTCTATCCTATCTTATCCTATCCTCTATCGTATCCTATCCTCTATCCTATCCTATCTTCTATCCCACCCTATCATCTATCCTATCAAATCCCCTATCCCATCCCCTATCCTATCCTATCCTCTATCCTATCCTATCCTCTATCCTATCAAATCCCCTATCCTATTCTCTATCCTATCCTTTCCTCTATCCTATCCTATCCTCTATCCTATCCTATCTTCTATCCTATCCTATCTTCTATCCCATCCTATCCTCTATCCTATCCTCTACCCGATCCTATCCTCTATCCTATCCTATCCTCTTTCCCATCCTATCCTCTATCATATCCTATCCTCTATCCTATCCTATCCTCTATCCTATCCTATCCTCTATCCTATCCTATACTCTATCCTATCCTATCGTCTATCCTATCCTATCCTTTATCCCATCCTATCCTCTATCCCATCCTATCCTCTATCATATCCTATCCTCTATCCTATCCTATCTTCTAAACTATCCTATCCTCTATCCTATCCTGTCATCTATCCTATCCTATCCTCTATCCCATCCTATCCTCTATCCTATCCTATCGTCTATCCTATCCTCGATCCTATCCTATCCTCTATCCTATCCTATCCTCTATCCTATCCTCTATCCTAGCCTATCCTCTATCCTATCCTGTCCAATCCCCTATCCTATGCTCTATCCTATCCTACCCTCTATAATATCGTATACTCTATCATATCCTATCCTCTATCCTATCCTATCCTCTATCCTATCCTATCCTCTAACCTATTCTCTCCCCTATCCTATCCTATCCTCTATCCTATCGTATCCTCTATCCTATCCTATCCTCTATCCTATCCTATCGTCTATCCTATCCTCTATCCTATCCTATCCTCTATCCTATCCTATCCTCTATCCTATCCTATCTTCAATCCTATCCAATCCTCTATCCTATCCTATCCTCTATCCTATCCTATCCTCTATCCTATCCTATCTTCTATCCTATCCTATCCTCTATCCTATCAAATCCCCTATCCTATCCTCTATCCTATCCTATCCTATCCTATCCTATCCTCTATCCTATCCTATCTTCTATCCTATCCTATCCTCTATCCTATCCTATCGTCTACCCTATCCAATCCTCTATCCTATCCTATGCTTTCCTGTATCCTATCCTATCCTCTATCCTCTATCCTATCCAATCCTCTGTCCTATCCTATCCTCTATCCTATCATATCCTCTATCCTATAATATCCTCTATGCTATCCTATCCTGTATACTATCCTCTATCCTATCCTATCCTCTATCCTATCCTATCTTCCATCCTATCCTTTCCTCTATCCTATCCTATCTTCTATCCTATCCGATCCACTATCCTATCCTATCTTCTATCCTATCTGATCCTCTATCCTATCAAATCCCCTATCCTATCTTCTATCCTATCCTATCCTCTATCCTGTCCTATCCTCTATCCTATCCAATCCTCTATCCTATCCTATCATGTATCCTGAATCCTATCCTTTCCTGTATCCTATCCAATCCTCTATCCTATCCTGTCATCTATCCTATCCTATCCTCTATCCCATCCTATCCTCTATCCTATCCTATCGTCTATCCTATCCTCGATCCTATCCTATCCTCTATCCTATCCTATCCTCTATCCTATCCTATCCTCTATCCTAGCCTATCCTCTATCCTATCCAATCCAATCCCCTATCCTATCCTCTATCCAATCCTATCCTCAACCCTATCCTTTCCTGTATCCTATCCTATCCTCTATCCTCTATCCTATCCAATCCTCTGTCGTATCCTATCCTATATCCTATCCTATCGTGTATCCTATCCTCAATCCTATCAAATCCCCTATCCTATCCTCTGTCCTATCCTATCCTCTATCCTATCCTATCCTCTATCCCATCCTATCCTCTATCCTATCCTCTATCCTATCCTATCCTATCCTATCCTATCCTATCCTCTATCCTATCCTATCTTCTATCCTATCCTATCCTCTATCCTATCCTATCGTCTATCCTATCCAATCCTCTATCCTATCCTATCCTCTATCCTATCCTATCATGTATCCTCAATCCTATACTTTCCTGTATCCTATCCAATCCTCTATCCTATCCTGTCATCTATCCTATCCTATCCTCTATCCCATCCTATCCTCTATCCTATCCTCTATCCCATCCTATCCTCTATCCTATCCTATCCTCTATCCTATCCTATCCTCTATCCTATCCTATCCTCTATCCTAGCCTATCCTCTATCCTATCCAATCCAATCCCCTGTCCTATCCTCTATCCAATCCTATCCTCAACCCTATCCTTTCCTGTATCCTATCCTATCCTCTATCCTCTATCCTATCCAATCCTCTGTCGTATCCTATCCTCTATCCTATCCTATCGTGTACCCTATCCTCAATCCTATCAAATCCCCTATCCTATCCTGTGTCCTATCCTATCCTCTATCCTATCCTATCCTCTATCCTATCCTATCCTCTGTCCTATCCTATCCTCTACCCTATCTTATCGTGTATCCTATCCTCTATCCTATCAAATCCCCTATCCTATCCTCTGTCCTATCCTATCCTCTATCCTATCCTATCCTCTATCCTATCCTATCCTCTATCCTATCCTATCTTCTATCCTATCCTATCCTCTATCCTATCAAATCCCCTATCCTATCCTCTATCCTATCCTATCCTATCCTATCCTATCCTCTATCCTATCCTATCTTCTATCCTATCCTATCCTCTATCCTATCCTATCGTCTATCCTATCCAATCCTCTATCCTATCCTATCCTTTCCTGTATCCTATCCTATCCTCTATCCTCTATCCTATCCAATCCTCTGTATTATCCTATCCTCTATCCTATCATATCCTCTATCCTATAATATCCTCTATGCTATCCTATCCTGTATACTATCCTCTATCCTATCCTATCCTCTATCCTATCCTATCTTCTATCCTATCCTATCCTCTATCCTATCAAATCCCCTATCCTATCGCGTCGTCTATCCTATCCTCTATCCTATCCTATCGTCTATCCTATCCTATCCTCTATCCTATCCTATCCTCTATCCTATCCTATCCTCTATCCTATCCTATCTTCTATCCTATCCTATCCTCTATCCTATCAAATCCCCTATCCTATCCTCTATCCTATCCTATCCTATCCTATCCTATCCTCTATCCTATCCTATCTTCTATCCTATCCTATCCTCTATCCTATCCTATCGTCTATCCTATCCAATCCTCTATCCTATCCTATCCTCTATCCTATCCTATCCTATCCTATCCTATCCTATCCTCTATCCTATCCTATCTTCTATCCTATCCTATCCTCTATCCTATCCTATCGTCTATCCTATCCAATCCTCTATCCTATCCTATCCTCTATCCTATCCTATCCTATCCTATCCTATCCTCTATCCTATCCTATTTTCTATCCTATCCTATCCTCTATCCTATCCTATCGTCTATCCTATCCAATCCTCTATCCTATCCTATCCTCTATCCTATCCTATCCTATCCTATCCTATCCTATCCTCTATCCTATCCTATCTTCTATCCTATCCTATCCTCTATCCTATCCTATCGTCTATCCTATCCTCTATCCTATCCTATCCTCTATCCTATCCTATCCTCTATCCTATCCTATCTTCTATCCTATCCTATCCTCTACCCTATGAAATCCCCTATCCTATCCTCTGTCCTATCCTATACTCTATCCTATCCTATCCTGCATCCAATCCTTTCCTCAATCCTATCCTTTCCTGTATCCTATCCTATCCTCTATCCTCTATCCTATGCAATCCTCTATCCTATCCTATCCTCTATCCTATCCTATCCTCTATCCTATCATATTCTCTACCCTATCATATCCCCTATCCTATCCTATCCTCTATCCTATCCTATCCTCTATCCTCTATCCTATCCTATCCTCTATCCTCTATCCTATCCAATCCTCTGTCCTATCCTATCCTCTATCCTGTCATATCCTCTACCCTATAATATCCTCTATCCTATCCTATACTCTATCCTATCCTATTATCTATCCTATCCTATCCTCTATCCTATCCTATCCTCTATCCTATCCTATCTTCTATCCTATCCTATCCTATCTTCCATCCTATCCTATCCTCTATCCTATTTTTTTTTTTTTTTTTTTCGAGGAGGTAATCTCGTTACGGATACCCGAACCCCCCCGGGGGGGGTGGTCCGGGTTATGTGGGACTCCTCGGCTGGTTGGTGCAACGCCGAGTATACCCACTAACTCCTCCCCGTCCGTCCCTAGACTCCTGGGGGCACCCGTGCTCTGCGCGCGCATGTCAATCCGGTGTGCCCCCGCCTTAGCATACCACCCAGGGGGGGGACGCGGCCCCCTCCCGTACCTACTCTATCCGAAGGCACCACGCAACGGACGACGTGGCGCCTTCCCCCCCTGTTAGGCCGCCCGATGAGCATCCGAGCCCCCGCCCGAGATGCCCGGCGGCCTCCGGGGACGCCGTTGGTGACCGAGTGTAAGGGGATATCCGATCCCCCGCCTCGAGATCATCAAGGGCGTCCCCGCTCGCGTCAGAGGCGTCGCAACGGGGGTACGCCCCCGGGGCGTACCCTGCGCCGCCTCCCCCCCCTTCGGCCGGGATCGTGATTACGCTCCCGATCCCGTTCCGCAGCCTCCTTCCGCAGCATAACCCGCTCGCAGAAGGAAGCGAACCCCCTCCACGCCTCCTCGCCACCGGCTGCCGCAGCGACGACAGCCGGGAGCGAGAGGTCGTGGCCCACCGCGCGCCGCAGGGCACGGCGCTCTCCCCCCCATGCCGGACACTCCTCCAGAGTGTGTTGCGCCGTGTCCCGCGGCTCGCCGCAGTGGTGACACGCCTCCTCGGTCTCCCTCCCGATGCGACACAGGTAGTCGCCGAAGCACCCGTGCCCGGTCATCACCTGCGTCACACGGTAGGAGACCCTATGCCCCATCCATCCCCTGTTCCATTGATCGAACACCGGGAGGATGGCCCGAACGGCCCGCCTCTCGCCCTCCCTCGTCCCGGGAAGGCTATCGCGCCACTCCCGGGCTGCGTGCCGCCGAGCATGTCGCCTGAGCTCATCCACCATGAGCCGCGCCTGATCCGGGGCCACCCCCCGGAGCCGGAGTTCCCTGGAGTGCGTATGCACATCCGCCAACACGCGGGCCTCCAGCTCGAGGGGGATCAGCCCCGACATCACCATCGCCGTCGCGTATGAAATGGTGCGGTACCCCCGCACGATGCCTATGGCCAGCCTGCGCTCGATGCGACGCAGCAGCGACCGTGTGCCGCCACTGCGCCCCCTAGCCAAGACATCGCGCGCCCATACAGGGGCTCCGTACAGGACCAAAACTCGCACCACCACCGCGAACAGACGACGCACCCGTCCACAGGGTCCCCCGAGATTCGGGAGAAGGCGACCGAGCGCAGCGGTCGCCCTCTCCGCCCGGGGCGCCAGCGACTCAAGGTGGCGGTCAAAACGCCACCGGCCGTCAAGCTCGAGTCCCAGGTACCGCATCTGGGACCCGACCCTGACCATCCCCTCCCCCACGCAGATCCAGCACTGGGGAGGCGCCGCCAACCGGGCAGAGCGGAGAAACCACATGGCCCTGGTTTTCTCGACGGACACCTCTAGGCCCAGCGACCGGATCGCGCGCACCGTGCGCCACGCGCCGCGCTCCGCCAGGCAGATGGCCTCCTTCGCATACCTCCCGGTGGCCAATACCAGCGTGTCGTCGGCGTAACACGTCAGGCTGACCCCGGGAGGCATCTCCTCCCGCAGGACGCGATCGTACGCAAGATTCCACAGCAACGGGCCCAACACCGAGCCCTGCGGAACCCCGCGCACGACGCCCCTGCGCATCATCCCGTACCGGCCGGGATACTCTATACCCCTGTCGGAGAGATAGCTCCCGATCACCCTTCTGAGATACAGAGGCACCCGGTGGAAGACCAGGGCCTCCATTATCCGATCCCAGGGGACGGTGTTGAACGCGTTAGCGATATCCAAGGATATCGCCAACGCAACACCGCCCCCCCTCGTACAGGCCTCCGAGAGAGCCCTCACCCGCCGAATAGCGTCGACGGTGGAGAGACCCTCCCGGAAGCCGAATTGAACCCCGCTCAGATCGGGGACCCCTCCCGCCGACAGGTGCCGGACGAGGCGTCCAACGAGTACGCGCTCGAACAACTTCCCCGCCTCGTCCAGCAGACAAATTGGCCGGTACCCTGAGGGCGAGTCCCGGGACTTGCCCCCCTTCGGAAGGAGGACCAACCTGCCCGACTTCCACTCCGTGGGGAACACCCCCTCCCTCAGACAGCCGTTATACAGCTGCCGGAGTTCGGCGGCGAGTCCCCCCTCCAGGGCCAAGACCAACGCGCGGCCCGGCACCCCGTCCGGGCCCGGGGCCTTGCGGCCCACCCGCCGCGCCCTGGCCACCGCCTCACCCAGCTCGCCGGCCGACACCTCCCACTCTGCGGACCAGGAGAGAGGCTCCTGTTCCCAATGGGAGCGGCGCAGTTGTCCCCCCTCTCGCGGGAAGAGGGACGCCACCACTCCCTCGAGCAGGTGGGGGTCCATCGACTCCGTCACCGGAGGCGCCCACGCGCGCAGCTTGTTCATGACAAGCTTGTACGGGCGCCCCCATGGATCGGAGTCCACCGTGCCGACGAGCTCCGACCACGCGTCGGCCTTGGCCCGCGCGATAGCCCTGCGGAGAACCCCGAGCGCGGCTCGGTACTCCCCGCCGAGCCTCGCCGTCGCCTCCTCGTCGTCGCGCCTCCTACGCGCTCGGCCGTACCGACGCCGCGCGGCATTGCAGGCACGCCGGAGCTCCGCAATGCCGGCGGACCACCAGTACGCCGCCCTCCTGGGGGCGAACCGGCTGCGGGGCATGGCGGTGTCGCACACCGCCGTCATTACCTCCCGCAGCCGCCTCGCCCCTTGCGCAGGCGCCAGCTCGGACAGGGCCGGCCCCGTCCATGTCGCCGCGGCTACCGCGGCCCCGAACGCGTCCGCGTCCAGCCGCTTCAAGGCCCATCGCGGCCGTCGGTCCCCCCGGCCCGGCCGGGAATCCCGCGCGTGGAGGGTGGGCCACACGTCCATGACGATGGGCGTATGGTCTGACGCAATCTCTATCTCCTCGGCCACCCTCCATCCCGACACCCGGCGCACGGCCGAGGGAGTCCCCCATGTCAGGTCGACAATCGAGACCCCCTGCGGACGCACGCACGTCGGCGTGGATCCCCGGTTAATCAACCGGAGATCCAGGCCGGCCGCCCAGGTTAACACCTCGCTACCCCTAGTGGTCGTCCTGGGACTCCCCCACGATACCGCGTGGGCATTGAAGTCTCCCAAAACGAGAACCGGGCGGGCGCTGCACCGCGCGATGCAGCTGTTCAGCCCACCCAGGAACCCCCGAAATTGATCGAGGCCACAGCTCGGCGAGATGTAGATCCCGACAACCGCGATGTCCCCCCATTGCACCGCCACGAATCCCTCGCCCCGCTCCAGAAGGGAGACCGACGGGGACCCGGGGCGGCTTCCCGCCACTATTACTACGGAGCCGATCTCGTCCCCCACCCAGAAGGGGTGTTCGGGGATTGCGTACGGCTCCGCCGCAACTGCCAGCCCAGCCCCCCACTCGCGCACGGCTTGGACAAACAGGTCCTGTGCCGCGCGCGAGTGGTTGAGGTTCGCCTGCAGAACCGGAGTAGGATTAAAAGTACCTACTCTAACATGGGCTCTGCAGAGTCCCCTCCCTGGGAGGTCCGGGCCCCCGGCGCCGTCTGCGGCCGCTGCGCGGATGCAGCCCCAGACGCGCCCTTCTCTTTCGTCGCCGCGCGGCCCCTCTTGGGAGCCGGGGCACACGCTTTGGCCCCGAATCTATGGCCCGATGGTCTCCCCAGGTCCGCGCAGAGCGGACACCTGGGGGCGGCCTTACAGGCCGAAGCCCGGTGCTCCGCCGCCCCGCAGCGGTAGCACATCGCGCCTCTGTCGACCGCGCTCTTGCATGTCGCCCGCGTGTGCCCCGTCTCCAAACAACGGAAGCATTGGAGGGGCCGCTCCCTCAGCGCCTCGACGCGGGCCGAGGACCAGCCGACCAGCAGCCGGCCTCCCGCCAACACTTTCTTGACGGCCGCGAGGGGGCCCTGGGCCCAACAGGAGCCCAGCGCCTGCTCCGAGGCGGGTCTGCGGATCTCGCCGACCCGGAACTCCGCCGCGGAACACCCCCCCGCCGCCGCCAGCGCCGCCGCTACGTCCCCGGGCGACACCGAGTCGTCCAGGCCCGCCACGCGCACCTCGCCGCGCTTGACCGCCTGGGAGACCTTAACCCCGGTCCCCCCAAGCGCCTCGGCGATCCTCCCGGAGAGGGCCCGTGCCTTCTCCTGGCACCCCGTGCCCCTGACCTCCAGGATGATCCCGCCGGTTTTCGACCGCCTGGGAAGCACCCCCGACTCGATCCCGATAGCCTTGAGGTCCACCCTCTCTTTTGCCCTGGCCATCACCTCCGAATAAGTGAGCTTGCAGCTCTCGGGGATGGTGATGGCCACTGCTCCCGTTCTGGGGGTGCGTCCCAGGCCACCGTCCCTCCCGGCGGCGGGCTTCGCCGCGCTCGCGCCGCCCTGCACTCGTGCGCCGCCCGCCGCCCTCGGCTCCCTCGCAGCCTGCAGCCGTGTAGCGGCGGCAGCTGCCTCGGCCGCGGCTGCTCTCGCCGCAGCCTCCTCCGCGGCCATCTTCTTCTTGGCCCTCTTCGCCGCCTTGCTCGTCACCTCCATCCACGAGGCCGGGACGACCGGTGGCGGAATGATAACGGGGGGCACCACCCTCGCGTTGGACACGACCACCGGTCCAGTCCCCTTGGTGACAGACGTCGCCGGCAGAGAAGCCACCGGCGTCGCCTCGCGCGCCGACTTACCCTCCGCCCGGAGGGCCGGGGCCAACCCGGCCAGAATCGTCCGGAACCGCTCCTCCATCCGGGCCTCTAGCTCCCGGTTCCTGGCCGTTATCAGCGCGCCGACCCGGAGAAGCAGGGCTTCGGAGTCCAAAACTCCCGCTCCCTCCCCCGACGATCCCATCGCCTCCATCCCCCGCGTACGGACCCCCGCTGTCGAGGAGGCGGGGGGCGCTTCCCCTATTGGCGCATGTCCCGCCCGGCGACCGCTGTCGGTGTTCGCCCGCCGCCCGGCCTCCATTGACCGGAGCCTCGCCCGGAGGTCACCCGCCTCCTTCGCGAGGGCCGCGTTCTGCTCGCGGAGGCGGGCCACCTCCTGGCTACCCTGCCACGCCATCCCGGTATAGCACCGCTGCATCAAGGTGGTGCAGTGGGCCCTGGCGACTGCAGAACAATCCCGCAAGTCTTTAGCCAGGTCCCCCTTGAGGCCCTTTGAGACGGTGGAGACTCTCTCCACCCTCAACATCGCCTCCTCCACCTCCCCTACTAGCTGCGCTGTCGGCATCCTCCCACCCAGCTCGATGAGGTCATCCACCCTCCTCGTCTGACTCCTCTCGGCGCGGCCGCCGAGGGCCAGATCCATGGTGGGCGTCCCCGACGAGCCCTCCCCGGGGTCCGTCCGCGACACCGACCCGCCGCGGGTGTGCTGCCCCCCCTCTAACCGGGCACGCTTGGGGTCAGAGACCCCAGATGTCGCGCCCCGCTTCTCCGCGCCCCCGCGCGTCACGATCGAGCCGACGGAGCTCGAGATGGAGATGATTGTTTCATCCCCATCCGAGTCCTCGTCCGCGATGACCACGACCGCGTCCTCCCCGGCAGTAACCGCTGCCATCCCCTCCCCGGCAGTGACCGCTGCCGTCTCTTCCCCCGCCGCAGCTGCTGCCGTATCGGCAGCCTCCCCCACAACATCAAGATTTTTATTATACGATTCCATATCTGGTCCCACGAGATTGGCAGGAAAAAACACGTACGCCCGGGCAGAGCCTCCTTGCCCGGGTAAGGCTAATTATCCTCTATCCTAGCCTATCCTCTATCCTATCCTATCCAATCCCCTATCCTATCCTCTATCCAATCCTATCCTCAATCCTATACTTTCCTGTATCCTATCCTATCCTCTATCCTCTATCCTATCCTATTCTCTAACCTATCATATCGTCTATCCTATAATATCCTCTATCCTATCCTATCCTCTATCCAATCCTCTGTCGTATCCTATCCTCTATCCTATCCTGTCCTCTATCCTATCCTATCCTCTATCCTACCCTATCCTCTATCCTATCCTATCCTCTATACTATCCAATCCTCTATCCTATCCTATCCTCAATCCTATCCTATCCTCTATCCTATCCTATCGTCTATCCTATCCTATCCTATCCTCTATCCTATCAAATCCCCTATCCTATCAAATCCTCTATCCTATCCTCTATCCTATCCTATCTTCTATCCTATCCTATCCTCTTTCCTATCAAATCCCCTATCCTATACTCTATCCTATCCTATCCTCTATCCTATCAAATCCTCTATCCTATCCTCTCCTCTATCCTATCCAATCCTCTATCCTATCCTATCCTCTATCCTATCCTATCCTCTATCCTATCCTATCGTCAATCCTGTCCTATCCTCTATCCTATCCTATCCTCTATCCTATCCTCTATCCTAGCCTATCCTCTATCCTATCCAATCATCTATCCTATCCTATCTTCTATCCTATCCTATCCTCTTTCCTATCAAATCCCCTATCCTATCCTCTATCCTATCCTATCCTATCCTATCCTCTATCCTATCCTATCCTCTATCCTTTCCTATCCTCTATCCTAGCCTATCCTCTATGCTATCCTATTCAATCCCCTATCCTATCCTCTATCCAATCCTATCCTCAATCCTATCCTTTCCTGTATCCTATCCTATCCTCTATCCTCTATCCTATCCAATCCTCTGTCCTATCCTATCCTCTATCCTATCCTATCCTCTATCCTATCCTATCCTCTATTCTATCCTATCCTCTATCCTATTCTATCCTCTATCCTATCAAATCCTCTATCTTATCCTATCCTCTATCCTATCCAATCCTCTATCCTGTCCTATCCTCTATCCTATCCTATCCTCTATCCTATCCTATCGTCAATCCTGTCCTATCCTCTATCCTATCCTATCCTCTATCCTATCCTCTATCCTAGCCTATCCCCTATCCTATCAAATCCAATCCCCTATCCTATCCTCTATCCAATCCTATCCTCAATCCTATCCTTTCCTGTATCCTATCCTATCCTCTATCCTCTATCCTATCAAATCCTCTATCCTATCCTCTCATCTATCCTATCCAATCCTCTATCCTATCCTATCCTCTATCCTATCCTATCCTCTATCCTATCCTATCCTCTATCCTATCCTATCCTCTATCCTATCCTATCCTCTGTCCTATCCTATCCTCTATCCTATCCTATCCTCTATCCTATCTTATCCTCTATCCTATCCTATCGTCTATCATATCCTCTATCCTATCCTATCCTGTATCCAATCCTATCCTCAATCCTATCCTTTCCTGTATCCTATCCTATCCTGTATCCTCTAACCTATCCAATCCTCAATCCTATCGTATGCTCTACCCTATCATATCCTCTATCCTATCCTATCCTCCAGCCTATCCTATCTTCTACCCTATCCTATCCTCTTTCCTATCAAATCCCCTATCCTATCCTCTATCCTATCCTATCCTATCCTATCCTCCGTCCTATCCTATCATCTATCCTCAATCCTATCCTTTCCTGTATCCTATCCATTCCTGTATCCTATCCATTCCTCTATCCTATCCTGTCCTCTATCCTATCCTATCCTCTATCCTATCCTATCCTATCCTATCCTATCCTCTATCCTATCCTATCTTCTATCCTATCCTATCCTCTATCCTATCCTATCTTCTATCCTATCCTATCCTCTATCCTATCAAATCCCCTATCCTATCCTCTATCCTATCCTATCCTGTATCCAATCCTCTATCCTATCCTATCCTCTATCCTATCCTATCCTCTATCCTATCCTATCGCCTATCCTGTCCTATCCTCTGTCCTATCCTATCCTCTATCCTATCCTATCCTCTTTCCAATCCTATCCTCAATCCTATCCTTTCCTGTATCCTATCCTATCCTGTATCCTCTATCCTGTCCAATCCTCTATCCTATCCTATCCTCTATCCTATCCTATCTTCTATCCTATCCTTTCCTCTATCCTATCCTATCTTCTATCCTATCCGATCCACTATCCTATCCTATCTTCTATCCTATCCTATCCTCAACCCTATGAAATCCCCTATCCTATCCTCTGTAATATCCTATCCTCTATCCTATCCTATCCTGCATCCAATCCTATCCTCAATCCTATCCTTTCCTGTATCCTATCCTATCCTCTATCCTCTATCCTATCCAATCCTCTGGCCTATCCTATCCTCTATCCCATCCTCTATCCTATCCTATCCTCTATCCTATCCTATCCAATCTCGTATCCTATCCTCAATCCTATCCTTTCCTGTATCCTGTCCTATCCTCTATCCTCTATCCTATCCTATCCTCTGTCCTATCCTATCCTCTATCCTATCCTATCCTCTATCCTATCCTATCCTCTATCCTATCCTATCCTCTATCCTATCCAATCCTCTATCCCATCCTATCATCTATCCTCAATCCTATCCTTTCCTGTATCCTATCCATTCCTGTATCCTATCCATTCCTCTATCCTATCCTGTCCTCTATCCTATCCTATCCTCTATCCCATCCTATCCCCTATCCTATCCTATCTTCTATCCTGTCCTATCCTCTATCCTATCAAATCCCCTATCCTATCCTCTATGCTATCCTATCCTATCCTATCCTCTATCCTATCCTATCTTCTATCCTATCCTATCCTCAATCCTATCCTTTCCTGTATCCTATCCTATCCTCTATCCTCTATCCTATCCAATCCTCTGTCCTATCAAATTCCCTATCCTATCCTCTATGCTATCCTATCCTATCCTATCCTCTATCCTATCCTATCTTCTATCCTATCCTATCCTCAATCCTATCCTTTCCCGTATCCTATCCTATCCTCTATCCTCTATCCTATCCAATCCTCTGTCCTATCCTATCCTCTATCCTATCCTATCGT
Source organism: Halictus rubicundus (assembly GCF_050948215.1). Lineage (NCBI taxonomy): Eukaryota > Metazoa > Arthropoda > Insecta > Hymenoptera > Halictidae > Halictus > Halictus rubicundus. The sequence goes on along the minus strand of NW_027488822.1, from coordinate 139,631 downwards.
GTATCCTATCCTATCCTCTATCCTATCCTATCCTCTGTCCTATCCTATCCTCTATCCTATCCTATCGTGTATCCTATCCTCTATCCTATCAAATCCCCTATCCTATCCTCTGTCCTATCCTATCCTCTATCCTATCCTATCCTCTATCCTATCCTATCCTCTATCCTATCCTCTATCCTAGCCTATCCCCTATCCTATCCCCTATCCAATCCTATCCTCAATCCTATCCTTTCCTGTATCCTATCCTATCCTCTATCCTCTATCCTATCCAATCCTCTGTCCTATCCTATCCTCTATCCTATCCTATCGTGTATCCTATCCTCTATCCTATCAAATCCCCTATCCTATCCTCTGTCCTATCCTATCCTCTATCCTATCCTATCCTCTATCCTATCCTATCCTCTGTCCTATCCTATCCTCTATCCTATCCTATCGTGTATCCTATCCTCTATCCTATCAAATCCCCTATCCTATCCTCTGTCCTATCCTATCCTCTATCCTATCCTATCCTCTATCCTATCCTATCCTCTATCCTCTCCTATCTTCTATCCTATCCTATCCTCTATCCTATCAAATCCCCTTTCCTATCCTCTATCCTATCCTATCGTCTATCCTATCCTATCCTCTATCCAATCCTATCCTCAATCCTATCCTTTCCTGTATCCTATCCTATCCTCTATCCTCTATCCTATCCAATCCTCTGTCCTATCCTAGCCTCTATCCTATCCTCTATCCTATCCTATCCTCTATCCTATCCTATCGTGTATCCTATCCTCTATCCTATCCTATCCTCTATCCTATCAAATCCCCTATCCTATCCTCTGTCCTATCCTATCCTCTATCCTATCCTATCCTCTATCCTATCCTATAATCTATCCTATCCTATCCTCTATCCTATCCTATCCTCTATCCTATCCTCTATCCTAGCCTATCCCCTATCCTATCCCCTATCCAATCCTATCCTCAATCCTATCCTTTCCTGTATCCTATCCTATCCTCTATCCTCTATCCTATCCAATCCTCTGTCCTATCCTATCCTCTATCCTATCCTATCGTGTATCCTATCCTCTATCCTATTCAATCCCCTATCCTATCCTCTATCCAATCCTATCCTCAATCCTATCCTTTCCTGTATCCTATCCTATCCTCTATCCTCTATCCTATCCAATCCTCTGTCCTATCCTATCCTCTATCCTATCCTATCCTCTATCCTATCCTATCCTCTATTCTATCCTATCCTCTATCCTATTCTATCATCTATCCTATCAAATCCTCTATCTTATCCTATCCTCTATCCTATCCAATCCTCTATCCTGTCCTATCCTCTATCCTATCCTATCCTCTATCCTATCCTATCGTCAATCCTGTCCTATCCTCTATCCTATCCTATCCTCTATCCTATCCTCTATCCTAGCCTATCCCCTATCCTATCAAATCCAATCCCCTATCCTATCCTCTATCCAATCCTATCCTCAATCCTATCCTTTCCTGTATCCTATCCTATCCTCTATCCTCTATCCTATCAAATCCTCTATCCTATCCTCTCATCTATCCTATCCAATCCTCTATCCTATCCTATCCTCTATCCTATCCTATCCTCTATCCTATCCTATCCTCTATCCTATCCTATCCTCTATCCTATCCTATCCTCTGTCCTATCCTATCCTCTATCCTATCCTATCCTCTATCCTATCTTATCCTCTATCCTATCCTATCGTCTATCATATCCTCTATCCTATCCTATCCTGTATCCAATCCTATCCTCAATCCTATCCTTTCCTGTATCCTATCCTATCCTGTATCCTCTAACCTATCCAATCCTCAATCCTATCGTATGCTCTACCCTATCATATCCTCTATCCTATCCTATCCTCCAGCCTATCCTATCTTCTACCCTATCCTATCCTCTTTCCTATCAAATCCCCTATCCTATCCTCTATCCTATCCTATCCTATCCTATCCTCCGTCCTATCCTATCTTCTATTCTATCCTATCCTCTATCCTATCCTTTCCTCTATCCTATCCTATCCTCTATCCTATCCTATCCTCTATCCTATCCAATCCTCTATCCCATCCTATCATCTATCCTCAATCCTATCCTTTCCTGTATCCTATCCATTCCTGTATCCTATCCATTCCTCTATCCTATCCTGTCCTCTATCCTATCCTATCCTCTATCCTATCCTATCCTCTATCCTATCCTATCCTCTTTCCTATCAAATCCCCTATCCTATCCTCTATCCTATCCTATCCTATCCTATCCTATCCTCTATCCTATCCTATCTTCTATCCTATCCTATCCTCTATCCTATCCTATCTTCTATCCTATCCTATCCTCTATCCTATCAAATCCCCTATCCTATCCTCTATCCTATCCTATCCTGTATCCAATCCTCTATCCTATCCTATCCTCTATCCTATCCTATCCTCTATCCTATCCTATCGCCTATCCTGTCCTATCCTCTGTCCTATCCTATCCTCTATCCTATCCTATCCTCTTTCCAATCCTATCCTCAATCCTATCCTTTCCTGTATCCTATCCTATCCTGTATCCTCTATCCTGTCCAATCCTCTATCCTATCCTATCCTCTATCCTATCCTATCTTCTATCCTATCCTTTCCTATATCCTATCCTATCTTCTATCCTATCCGATCCACTATCCTATCCTATCTTCTATCCTATCCTATCCTCAACCCTATGAAATCCCCTATCCTATCCTCTGTAATATCCTATCCTCTATCCTATCCTATCCTGCATCCAATCCTATCCTCAATCCTATCCTTTCCTGTATCCTATCCTATCCTCTATCCTCTATCCTATCCAATCCTCTGGCCTATCCTATCCTCTATCCCATCCTCTATCCTATCCTATCCTCTATCCTATCCTATCCAATCTCGTATCCTATCCTCAATCCTATCCTTTCCTGTATCCTGTCCTATCCTCTATCCTCTATCCTATCCTATCCTCTGTCCTATCCTATCCTCTATCCTATCCTATCCTCTATCCTATCCTATCCTCTATCCTATCCTATCCTCTATCCTATCCAATCCTCTATCCCATCCTATCATCTATCCTCAATCCTATCCTTTCCTGTATCCTATCCATTCCTGTATCCTATCCATTCCTCTATCCTATCCTGTCCTCTATCCTATCCTATCCTCTATCCCATCCTATCCCCTATCCTATCCTATCTTCTATCCTGTCCTATCCTCTATCCTATCAAATCCCCTATCCTATCCTCTATGCTATCCTATCCTATCCTATCCTCTATCCTATCCAATCCTCTGTCCTATCCTATCCTCTATCCTATCCTATCGTGTATCCTATCCTATCCTCTATCCTATCCTATCCTCTGTCCTATCCTATCCTCTATCCTATCCTATCGTGTATCCTATCCTCTATCCTATCAAATCCCCTATCCTATCCTCTGTCCTATCCTATCCTCTATCCTATCCTATCCTCTATCCTATCCTATCCTCTATCCTATCCTCTATCCTAGCCTATCCCCTATCCTATCCCCTATCCAATCCTATCCTCAATCCTATCCTTTCCTGTATCCTATCCTATCCTCTATCCTCTATCCTATCCAATCCTCTGTCCTATCCTATCCTCTATCCTATCCTATCGTGTATCCTATCCTCTATCCTATCAAATCCCCTATCCTATCCTCTGTCCTATCCTATCCTCTATCCTATCCTATCCTCTATCCTCTCCTATCTTCTATCCTATCCTATCCTCTATCCTATCAAATCCCCTATCCTATCCTCTATCCTATCCTATCGTCTATCCTATCCTATCCTCTATCCAATCCTATCCTCAATCCTATCCTTTCCTGTATCCTATCCTATCCTCTATCCTCTATCCTATCCAATCCTCTGTCCTATCCTAGCCTCTATCCTATCCTCTATCCTATCCTATCCTCTATCCTATCCTATCGTGTATCCTATCCTCTATCCTATCCTATCCTCTATCCTATCAAATCCCCTATCCTATCCTCTGTCCTATCCTATCCTCTATCCTATCCTATCCTCTATCCTATCCTATAATCTATCCTATCCTATCCTCTATCCTATCCTATCCTCTATCCTATCCTCTATCCTAGCCTATCCCCTATCCTATCCCCTATCCAATCCTATCCTCAATCCTATCCTTTCCTGTATCCTATCCTATCCTCTATCCTCTATCCTATCCAATCCTCTGTCCTATCCTATCCTCTATCCTATCCTATCGTGTATCCTATCCTCTATCCTATCAAATCCCCTATCCTATCCTCTGTCCTATCCTATCCTCTATCCTATCCTATCCTCTATCCTATCCTATCCTCTGTCCTATCCTATCCTCTATCCTATCCTATCCTCTATCCTATCCTATCCTCTGTCCTATCCTATCCTCTATCCTATCCTATCGTGTATCCTATCCTCTATCCTATCAAATCCCCTATCCTATCCTCTGTCCTATCCTATCCTCTATCCTATCCTATCCTCTATCCTATCCTATCCTCTATCCTATCCTATCTTCTATCCTATCCTATCCTCTATCCTATCAAATCCCCTATCCTATCCTCTATGCTATCCTATCCTATCCTATCCTCTATCCTATTTTATCTTCTATCCTATCCTATCCTCTATCCTATCCTATCGTCTATCCTATACTATCCTCTATCCTATCCTATCCTCTATCCTATCCTATCTTTTATCCTATCCTATCCTCTATCCTATCAAATCCCCTATCCTATCCTCTATCCTAACCTATCCTATCCTATCCTCTATCCTATCCTATCTTCTATCCTATCCTATCCTCTATCCTATCCTATCGTCGATCCTATCCTATCCTCTATCCTTTCCTCTATCCTCTATCCTATCGTATCCTCTATCCTATCCTATCTTCTATCCTATCCTATCCTCTATCCTATCAAATCCCCTATCCTATCCTCTATCCTATCAAATCCCCTATCCTATCCTCTATCCTATCCTATCGTATAGCCTATCCTCTATCCAATCCTATCTTCTATCCTATCAAATCCTCTATCCTATCCTCTCCTCTATCCTATCCAATCCTCTATCCTATCCTATCATCTATCCTATCCTATCCTCTATCCTATCCTATCGTCAATCCTGTCCTATCCTATCCTCTATCCTATCCTCTATCCTAGCCTATCCTCTATCCTATCCAATCCATTCCCCTATCCTATCCTCTATCGAATCCTATCCTCAATCCTATCCTTTCCTGTATCCTATCCTATCCTCTATCCTCTATCCTATCCTATCCTCTATCCTATCCTATCCTCTATCCTATCAAATCCCCTTTCCTATCCTGTATCCTATCCTATCCTCTATCCTCTATCGTATCCAATCCTCTATCCTATCCTATCCTCTATTCTATCCTCTATCCTATCCTATCCTCTATAATATCGTACACTCTATCCTATAATATCGTCTATCCGATCCTATTCTCTATCCTATCCTCTATCCTATCCTCTATCCTATCCTCTATCCTATCCTCTATCCTATCCTCTATCCTATCCTATTCTCTATCCTATCCTATCCTCTATCCTATCCTATCTTCTATCCTATCCTATCCTCTATCCTATCCTTTCCTCTATCCTATCCTATCCTCTATCCTATCCTATCGTCTATCCTATCCTATCCTCTATCCTATCCAATCCTATCCTCAATCCTATCCTTTCCTGTATCCTATCCTATCCTCTATCCTCTATCCTATCAAATCCTCTATCCTATCCTCTCCTCTATCCTATCCAATCCTCTATCCTATCCTATCCTCTATCCTATCCTATCCTCTATCCTATCCTATCGTCAATCCTGTCCTATCCTCTATCCGATCCTATCCTCTATCCTATCCTCTATCCTAGCCTATCCTCTATCCTATCCAATCCAATCACCTATCCTATCCTCTATCCAATCCTATCCTCAATCCTATCCTTTCCTGTAGCCTATCCTATCCTCTATCCTCTATCCTATCCAATCCTCTGTCCTATCCTATCCTCTATCCTATCCTATCGTGTATCCTATCCTCTATCCTATAAAATCCCCTATCCTATCCTCTGTCCTATCCTATCCTCTATCCTATCCTATCCTCTATCATATCCTATCCTCTGTCCTATCCTATCCTCTATCCTATCCTATCGTGTATCCTATCCTCTATCCTATCAAATCCCCTATCCTATCCTCTGTCCTATCCTATCCTCTATCCTATCCTATCCTCTATCCTATCCTATCCTCTATCCTATCCTATCCTCTATCCTATCCTATCTTCTATCCTATCCTATCCTCTTTCCTATCAAATCCCATATCCTATCCTCTATCCTATCCTATCCTATCCTATCCTATCCTCTATCCTATCCTATCATCTATCCTATCCTATCCTCTATCCTATCCTTTCCTCTATCCTATCCTATCCTCTATCCTATCCTATCGTCTATCCTATCCTATCTTCTATCCTATCCTATCCTCTATCCTATCAAATCCCCTATCCTATCCTCTATCCTATCCTAGCGTCTATCCTATCCTCTATCCAATCCTATCCTCTATCCTATTCTATCCTCTATCCTATCAAATCCTCTATCCTATCCTCTCCTCGATCCTATCCAATCCTCTATCCTGTCCTATCCTCTATCCTATCCTATCCTCTATCCTATCCTATCGTCAATCCTGTCCTATCCTCTATCCTATCCTATCCTCTATCCTATCCTCTATCCTAGCCTATCCCCTATCCTATCCAATCCAATCCCCTATCCTATCCTCTATCCAATCCTATCCTCAATCCTATCCTTTCCTGTATCCTATCCTATCCTCTATCCTCTATCCTATCAAATCCTCTATCCTATCCTCTATCCTATCCTATCCTCTGTCCTATCCTATCCTCTATCCTATCCTATCGTGTATCCTATCCTCTATCCTATCAAATCCCCTATCCTATCCTCTGTCCTATCCTATCCTCTATCCTATCCTATCCTCTATCCTAACCTATCCTCTATCCTATCCTATCTTCTATCCTATCCTATCCTCTATCCTATCAAATCCCCTATCCTATCCTCTGTCCTATCCTATCCTCTATCCTATCCTATCCTCTATCCTATCCTATCCTCTATCCTATCCTATCCTCTATCCTAGCCTATCCCCTATCCTATCCCCTATCCAATCCTATCCTCAATCCTATCCTTTCCTGTATCCTATCCTATCCTCTATCCTCTATCCTATCCAATCCTCTGTCCTATCCTATCCTCTATCCTATCCTATCGTGTATCCTATCCTCTATCCTATCAAATCCCCTATCCTATCCTCTGTCCTATCCTATCCTCTATCCTATCCTATCCTCTATCCTATCCTATCCTCTGTCCTATCCTATCCTCTATCCTATCCTATCGTGTATCCTATCCTCTATCCTATCAAATCCCCTATCCTATCCTCTGTCCTATCCTATCCTCTATCCTATCCTATCCTCTATCCTATCCTATCCTCTATCCTATCCTATCTTCTATCGTATCCTATCCTCTATCCTATCAAATCCCCTATCCTATCCTCTATGCTATCCTATCCTATCCTATCCTCTATCCTATTTTATCTTCTATCCTATCCTATCCTCTATCCTATCCTATCGTCTATCCTATACTATCCTCTATCCTATCCTATCCTCTATCCTATCCTATCTTCTATCCTATCCTATCCTCTATCCTATCAAATCCCCTATCCTATCCTCTATCCTAACCTATCCTATCCTATCCTCTATCCTATCCTATCTTCTATCCTATCCTATCCTCTATCCTATCCTATCGTCTATCCTATCCTATCCTCTATCCTATCCTATCCTCTATCCTATCCTATCCTCTATCCTATCCTATCTTCTATCCTATCCTATCCTCTATCCTATCAAATCCCCTATCCTATCCTCTATCCTATCCTATCGTATAGCCTATCCTCTATCCAATCCTATCCTCTATCCTATCAAATCCTCTATCCTATCCTCTCCTCTATCCTATCCAATCCTCTATCCTATCCTATCATCTATCCTATCCTATCCTCTATCCTATCCTATCGTCAATCCTGTCCTATCCTCTATCCTATCCTATCCTCTATCCTATCCTCTATCCTAGCCTATCCTCTATCCTATCCAATCCAATCCCCTATCCTATCCTCTATCCAATCCTATCCTCAATCCTATCCTTTCCTGTAGCCTATCCTATCCTCTATCCACTATCCTATCCAATCCTCTGTCTTATCCTATCCTCTATCCTATCCTATCGTGTATCCTATCCTCTATCCTATCAAATCCCCTATCCTATCCTCTGTCCTATCCTATCCTCTATCCTATCCTATCCTCTATCCTATCCTATCCTCTGTCCTATCCTATCCTCTATCCTATCCTATCGTGTATCCTATCCTCTATCCTATCAAATCCCCTATCCTATCCTCTGTCCTATCCTATCCTCTATCCTATCCTATCCTCTATCCTATCCTATCCTCTATCCTATCCTATCTTCTATCCTATCCTATCCTATTTCCTATCAAATCCCATATCCTATCCTCTATCCTATCCTATCCTATCCTATCCTATCCTCTATCCTATCCTATCTTCTATCCTATCCTATCCTATCCTCTATCCTATCCTTTCCTCTATCGTATCCTATCCTCTATCCTATCCTATCCTCTATCCTATCCAATCCTCTATCCTATCCTATCCTCTATTCTATCCTCTATCCTATCCTATCCTCTATAATATCGTACACTTTATCCTATAATGTCGTCTATCCGATCCTATTCTCTATCCTATCCTTTCCTGTATCCTATCCTATCCTCTATCCTCTATCCTATCCAATCCTGTGTCCTATCCTATCCTCTATCCTATCCTATCCTCTATTATATCCTATCGTCTATTCTACCCTATCCTCTATCCTATCCTATCCTCTATCCAATCCTATCCTCTATCCTATCCTATCTTCTATCCTATCCTATCCTCTATCCTATCAAATCGCCTATACTATCCTCTATCCTATCCTATCCTATCCTATCCTATCCTCTATCCTATCCTATCCTCTATCCTATCAAATCCCCTATCCTATCCTCTATCCTATCAAATCCCCTATCCTATCCTCTATCCTATCCTATCGTATAGCCTATCCTCTATCCAATCCTATCCTCTATCCTATCAAATCCTCTATCCTATCCTCTCCTCTATCCTATCCTATCCACTATCCTATCCTATCCTCTATCCTATCCTATCCTCTATCCTATCAAATCCCCTTTCCTATCCTGTATCCTATCCTATCCTCTATTCTATCCTCTATCCTATCCTATCCTCTATAATATCGTACACTCTATCCTATAATATCGTCTATCCGATCCTATTCTCTATCCTATCCTCTATCCTATCCTCTATCCTATCCTCTATCCTATCCTCTATCCTATCCTCTATCCTATCCTATTCTCTATCCTATCCTATCCTCTATCCTATCCTATCTTCTATCCTATCCTATCCTCTATCCTATCCTTTCCTCTATCCTATCCTATCCTCTATCCTATCCTATCGTCTATCCTATCCTATCCTCTATCCTATCCAATCCTATCCTCAATCCTATCCTTTCCTGTATCCTATCCTATCCTCTATCCTCTATCCTATCAAATCCTCTATCCTATCCTCTCCTCTATCCTATCCAATCCTCTATCCTATCCTATCCTCTATCCTATCCTATCCTCTATCCTATCCTATCGTCAATCCTGTCCTATCCTCTATCCGATCCTATCCTCTATCCTATCCTCTATCCTAGCCTATCCTCTATCCTATCCAATCCAATCACCTATCCTATCCTCTATCCAATCCTATCCTCAATCCTATCCTTTCCTGTAGCCTATCCTATCCTCTATCCTCTATCCTATCCAATCCTCTGTCCTATCCTATCCTCTATCCTATCCTATCGTGTATCCTATCCTCTATCCTATAAAATCCCCTATCCTATCCTCTGTCCTATCCTATCCTCTATCCTATCCTATCCTCTATCATATCCTATCCTCTGTCCTATCCTATCCTCTATCCTATCCTATCGTGTATCCTATCCTCTATCCTATCAAATCCCCTATCCTATCCTCTGTCCTATCCTATCCTCTATCCTATCCTATCCTCTATCCTATCCTATCCTCTATCCTATCCTATCCTCTATCCTATCCTATCTTCTATCCTATCCTATCCTCTTTCCTATCAAATCCCATATCCTATCCTCTATCCTATCCTATCCTATCCTATCCTATCCTCTATCCTATCCTATCATCTATCCTATCCTATCCTCTATCCTATCCTTTCCTCTATCCTATCCTATCCTCTATCCTATCCTATCGTCTATCCTATCCTATCTTCTATCCTATCCTATCCTCTATCCTATCAAATCCCCTATCCTATCCTCTATCCTATCCTAGCGTCTATCCTATCCTCTATCCAATCCTATCCTCTATCCTATTCTATCCTCTATCCTATCAAATCCTCTATCCTATCCTCTCCTCGATCCTATCCAATCCTCTATCCTGTCCTATCCTCTATCCTATCCTATCCTCTATCCTATCCTATCGTCAATCCTGTCCTATCCTCTATCCTATCCTATCCTCTATCCTATCCTCTATCCTAGCCTATCCCCTATCCTATCCAATCCAATCCCCTATCCTATCCTCTATCCAATCCTATCCTCAATCCTATCCTTTCCTGTATCCTATCCTATCCTCTATCCTCTATCCTATCAAATCCTCTATCCTATCCTCTATCCTATCCTATCCTCTGTCCTATCCTATCCTCTATCCTATCCTATCGTGTATCCTATCCTCTATCCTATCAAATCCCCTATCCTATCCTCTGTCCTATCCTATCCTCTATCCTATCCTATCCTCTATCCTAACCTATCCTCTATCCTATCCTATCTTCTATCCTATCCTATCCTCTATCCTATCAAATCCCCTATCCTATCCTCTGTCCTATCCTATCCTCTATCCTATCCTATCCTCTATCCTATCCTATCCTCTATCCTATCCTATCCTCTATCCTAGCCTATCCCCTATCCTATCCCCTATCCAATCCTATCCTCAATCCTATCCTTTCCTGTATCCTATCCTATCCTCTATCCTCTATCCTATCCAATCCTCTGTCCTATCCTATCCTCTATCCTATCCTATCGTGTATCCTATCCTCTATCCTATCAAATCCCCTATCCTATCCTCTGTCCTATCCTATCCTCTATCCTATCCTATCCTCTATCCTATCCTATCCTCTGTCCTATCCTATCCTCTATCCTATCCTATCGTGTATCCTATCCTCTATCCTATCAAATCCCCTATCCTATCCTCTGTCCTATCCTATCCTCTATCCTATCCTATCCTCTATCCTATCCTATCCTCTATCCTATCCTATCTTCTATCGTATCCTATCCTCTATCCTATCAAATCCCCTATCCTATCCTCTATGCTATCCTATCCTATCCTATCCTCTATCCTATTTTATCTTCTATCCTATCCTATCCTCTATCCTATCCTATCGTCTATCCTATACTATCCTCTATCCTATCCTATCCTCTATCCTATCCTATCTTCTATCCTATCCTATCCTCTATCCTATCAAATCCCCTATCCTATCCTCTATCCTAACCTATCCTATCCTATCCTCTATCCTATCCTATCTTCTATCCTATCCTATCCTCTATCCTATCCTATCGTCTATCCTATCCTATCCTCTATCCTATCCTATCCTCTATCCTATCCTATCCTCTATCCTATCCTATCTTCTATCCTATCCTATCCTCTATCCTATCAAATCCCCTATCCTATCCTCTATCCTATCCTATCGTATAGCCTATCCTCTATCCAATCCTATCCTCTATCCTATCAAATCCTCTATCCTATCCTCTCCTCTATCCTATCCAATCCTCTATCCTATCCTATCATCTATCCTATCCTATCCTCTATCCTATCCTATCGTCAATCCTGTCCTATCCTCTATCCTATCCTATCCTCTATCCTATCCTCTATCCTAGCCTATCCTCTATCCTATCCAATCCAATCCCCTATCCTATCCTCTATCCAATCCTATCCTCAATCCTATCCTTTCCTGTAGCCTATCCTATCCTCTATCCACTATCCTATCCAATCCTCTGTCTTATCCTATCCTCTATCCTATCCTATCGTGTATCCTATCCTCTATCCTATCAAATCCCCTATCCTATCCTCTGTCCTATCCTATCCTCTATCCTATCCTATCCTCTATCCTATCCTATCCTCTGTCCTATCCTATCCTCTATCCTATCCTATCGTGTATCCTATCCTCTATCCTATCAAATCCCCTATCCTATCCTCTGTCCTATCCTATCCTCTATCCTATCCTATCCTCTATCCTATCCTATCCTCTATCCTATCCTATCTTCTATCCTATCCTATCCTATTTCCTATCAAATCCCATATCCTATCCTCTATCCTATCCTATCCTATCCTATCCTATCCTCTATCCTATCCTATCTTCTATCCTATCCTATCCTATCCTCTATCCTATCCTTTCCTCTATCGTATCCTATCCTCTATCCTATCCTATCCTCTATCCTATCCAATCCTCTATCCTATCCTATCCTCTATTCTATCCTCTATCCTATCCTATCCTCTATAATATCGTACACTTTATCCTATAATGTCGTCTATCCGATCCTATTCTCTATCCTATCCTTTCCTGTATCCTATCCTATCCTCTATCCTCTATCCTATCCAATCCTGTGTCCTATCCTATCCTCTATCCTATCCTATCCTCTATTATATCCTATCGTCTATTCTACCCTATCCTCTATCCTATCCTATCCTCTATCCAATCCTATCCTCTATCCTATCCTATCTTCTATCCTATCCTATCCTCTATCCTATCAAATCGCCTATACTATCCTCTATCCTATCCTATCCTATCCTATCCTATCCTCTATCCTATCCTATCCTCTATCCTATCAAATCCCCTATCCTATCCTCTATCCTATCAAATCCCCTATCCTATCCTCTATCCTATCCTATCGTATAGCCTATCCTCTATCCAATCCTATCCTCTATCCTATCAAATCCTCTATCCTATCCTCTCCTCTATCCTATCCTATCCACTATCCTATCCTATCCTCTATCCTATCCTATCCTCTATCCTATCAAATCCCCTTTCCTATCCTGTATCCTATCCTATCCTCTATTCTATCCTCTATCCTATCCTATCCTCTATAATATCGTACACTCTATCCTATAATATCGTCTATCCGATCCTATTCTCTATCCTATCCTCTATCCTATCCTCTATCCTATCCTCTATCCTATCCTCTATCCTATCCTATTCTCTATCCTATCCTATCCTCTATCCTATCCTATCTTCTATCCTATCCTATCATCTATCCTATCCTATCCTCTATCCTATCCTATCGTCAATCCTGTCCTATCCTCTATCCTATCCTATCCTCTATCCTATCCTCTATCCTAGCCTATCCTCTATCCTATCCAATCCAATCCCCTATCCTATCCTCTATCCAATCCTATCCTCAATCCTATCCTTTCCTGTAGCCTATCCTATCCTCTATCCACTATCCTATCCAATCCTCTGTCCTATCCTATCCTCTATCCTATCCTATCGTGTATCCTATCCTCTATCCTATCAAATCCCCTATCCTATCCTTTGTCCTATCCTATCCTCTATCCTATCCTATCCTCTATCCTATCCTATCCTCTGTCCTATCCTATCCTCTATCCTATCCTATCGTGTATCCTATCCTCTATCCTATCAAATCCCCTATCCTATCCTCTGTCCTATCCTATCCTCTATCCTATCCTATCCTCTATCCTATCCTATCCTCTATCCTATCCTATCTTCTATCCTATCCTATCCTCTATCCTATCCTCTATCCTATCCTATCCTCTATCCTATCTTCTATCCTATCCTATCCTCTATCCTATCCTATCCTCTATCCTATCCTATCTTCTACCCTATCCTATCCTATCCTCTATCCTATCCTTTCCTCTATCCTATCCTATCCTCTATCCTATCCTATCCTCTATCCCATCCAATCCTCTATCCTATCCTATCCTCTATTCTATCCTCTATCCTATCCTATCCTCTATAATATCGTACACTTTATCCTATAATGTCGTCTATCCGATCCTATTCTCTATCCTATCCTTTCCTGTATCCTATCCTATCCTCTATCCTCTATCCTATCCAATCCTGTGTCCTATCCTATCCTCTATCCTATCCTATCCTCTATTATATCCTATCGTCTATTCTACCCTATCCTCTATCCTATCCTATCCTCTATCCAATCCTATCCTCTATCCTATCCTATCTTCTATCCTATCCTATCCTCTATCCTATCAAATCGCCTATACTATCCTCTATCCTATCCTATCCTATCCTATCCTATCCTCTATCCTATCCTATCTTCTATCCTATCCTATCCTCTATCCTATCCCATCCTCTGTCCTATCCTATCCTGTATCCTATCCTATCGTGTATCCTATCCTCTATCCTATCCTATCCTCTATCCTATCAAATCCCCTATCCTATCCTCTGTCCTATCCTATCCTCTATCCTATCCTATCCTCTATCCTATCCTATCCTCTATCCTATCCTATCCTCTATCCTATCCTATCCTGTATCCTATCCTATCCTCTATCCTATCCTATCCTCTATCCTATCCTATCCTCTATCCTATCCTATCCTGTATCCTATCCTATCCTCTATCCTATCCTATCCTCTATCCTATCCTATCCTCTATCCTATCCTCTATCCTATCCTATCCTCTATCCTATCTTCTATCCTATCCTATCCTCTATCCTATCCTATCCTATCCTCTATCCTATCCTATCCTATCCTCTATCCTATCCTATATTCTTTCCTATCCTATCGTCTATCCTATCCTAACCTCTATCCTATCCTATCCTCCATCCTATCCTATCCTCTACTCTATCCTATCCTCTATCCTATCCTATCTTCTATCCTATCCTATCCTCTATCCTATCAAATCCCCTATCCTATCCTCTATCCTATCCTATCCTCTATCCTATCCTATCCTCTATCCTATCCTATCTTCTATCCTATCTTCTATCCTATCCTATCCTCTATCCTATCCTATCGTCTATCCTATGCTATCCTCTATCCTATCCTATCCTCTATCCTGTCCTATCCTCTATCCTATCCTATCTTCCATCCTATCCTTTCCTCTATCCTATCCTCTCTTCTATCCTATCCGATCCACTATCCTATCCTATCTTCTATCCTATCTGATCCTCTATCCTATCAAATCCCCTATCCTATCTTCTATCCTATCCTATCCTCTACCCTATCCTATCGTCTATCCTATCCTCTATCCTATCCTATCCTCTATCCTATCCTATCTTCTATTCCATCCTATCCTCTATCCTATCCTATCCACTATCCTATCCTATCCTCTATCCTATCCTATCCTCTATCCTATCAAATCCCCTATCCTATACTCTATCCTATCCTATCCTCTATCCTATCCTCTATCCTAGCCTATCCTCTATCCTATCCAATCCAATCCCCTATCCTACCCTCTATCCAATCCTATCCTTTCCTGTATCCTATCCTATCCTCTATCCTCTATCCTATCCAATCCTCTGTCCTATCCTATCCTCTATCCTATCCTATCGTGTATCCTATCCTCTATCCTATCAAATCCCCTATCCTATCCTCTGTCCTATCCTATCCCCTATCCTATCCTATCCCCTATCCAATCCTATCCTCAATCCTATCCTTTCCTGTATCCTATCCTATCCTGTATCCTCTATCCTATCGTATCCTGTACCCTATCATATCCTCTATCCTATCCTATCCTCTATCCTATCCTATCCTCTATCCTATCCTATCCTCTATCCTTTCCTATCCTCTTTCCTAGCCTATCCTCTATCCTATCCTATCCAATCCCCTATCCTATCCTCTATCCAATCCTATCCTCAATCCTATCCTTTCCTGTATCCTATCCTCTATCCTATCCTATCCTCTATCCTATCTTCTATCCTATCCTATCCTCTATCCTATCCTGTCGTCTATCCTATCCTATCTTCTATCCTATCCTATCCTCTATCCTATCAAATCCCCTATCCTATCGTCTGTACTATCCTACCCTCTATGATATCGTATACTCTGTCATATCATATCCTCTATCCTATAATATCATCTATCCGTTCCTATTCTCTATCCTACCCTATTCTCTATCCTATCCTCTATCCTATCCTCTATCCTATCCTATCCTGTATCCTATCCTATCCTCTATCCTACCCTATCCTCTATCCTATCCTATCCTCTATCCTATCCAATCCTCTATCCTATCCTATCCTCTATCCTATCCTATCGTCTATCCAATCCTATCCTCTATCCTATCCTATCCTCTATCCTATCCTATCCTCTATCCTATCCTATCGTCTATCCTATCCTCTATCCTATCCTATCCCCTATCCAATCCTATCCTCAATCCTATCCTTTCCTGTATCCTATCCTATCCTGTATCCTCTATCCTATCGTATCCTCTACCCTATCATATCCTCAATCCTATCCTTTCCTGTATCCTATCCATTCCTCTATCCTATCCTGTCCTCTATCCTATCCTATCCTCTATCCTATCCTATCCTCTATCCTATCCTATCCTCTATCCTATCCTATCGTCTATCCTACCCTCTATTCTCACCTATCGTCTATCCTATCCTCTATCCTATCCTATCCTCTATCCTATCCTATCCTCTATCCTATCCTCTCCTGTATCCTATCCTATCCTCTATCCTATCCTATCCTCTATCCTATCCTATCGTCTATCCTATCCTCTATCCTATCCTATCCTCTATCCTATCAAATCCCCTATCCTATCCTCTATCCTATCCTATCCTCTATCCAATCCTCTATCCTATTCTATCCTCTATCCTATCCTATCCTCTATCCTATCCTATCGTCTATCCTGTATTATCCTCTATCCTATCCTATCCTCTATCCTATCCTCTATCCTAGCCTATCCTCTATCCTATCCTATCCAATCCCCTATCCTATCCTCTATCCAATCCTATCCTCAATCCTATCCTTTCCTGTATCCTATCCTATCCTGTATCCTGTATCCTATCCACTATCCTATCCTATCCTCTATCCTATCCTATCCTCTATCCTATCAAATCCCCTATCCTATCCTCTATCCTATCCTATCCTCAATCCTATCCTTTCCTGTATCCTATCCTATCCTCAATCCTCTATCCTATCCAATCCTCTGTCCTATCCTATCCTGTATCCTATCCTATCGTGTATCCTATCCTCTATCCTATCCTATCCTCTATCCTATCAAATCCCCTATCCTATCCTCTGTCCTATCCTATCCTCTATCCTATCCTATCCTCTATCCTATCCTATCCTCAATCCTATCCTATCCTCTATCCTATCCTATCCTGTATCCTATCCTATCCTCTATCCTATCCTATCCTCTATCCTATCCTATCCTCTATCCTATCCTCTATCCTATCCTATCCTCTATCCTATCTTCTATCCTATCCTATCCTCTATCCTATCCTATCGTCTATCCTATCAAATCCCCTATCCTATCCTCTGTACTATCCTATCCTCTATCCTATCCTATCCTCTATCCTATCCTATCCTATCCTCTATCCTATCCTATCCTCTATCCTATCCTATCTTCTATCCTATCCTATCCTCTTTCCTATCAAATCCCATATCCTATCCTCTATCCTATCCTATCCTATCCTATCCTATCCTCTATCCTATCCTATCATCTATCCTATCCTATCCTCTATCCTATCCTTTCCTCTATCCTATCCTATCCTCTATCCTATCCTATCGTCTATCCTATCCTATCTTCTATCCTATCCTATCCTCTATCCTATCAAATCCCCTATTCTATCCTCTATCCTATCCTAGCGTCTATCCTATCCTCTATCCAATCCTGTCCTCTATCCTATTCTATCCTCTATCCTATCAAATCCTCTATCCTATCCTCTCCTCGATCCTATCCAATCCTCTATCCTGTCCTATCCTCTATCCTATCCTATCCTCTATCCTATCCTATCGTCAATCCTGTCCTATCCTCTATCCTATCCTATCCTCTATCCTATCCTCTATCCTATCAAATCCCCTATCCTATCCTCTGTCCTATCCTATCCTCTATCCTATCCTATCCTCTATCCTATCCTATCCTCTGTCCTATCCTATCCTCTATCCTATCCTATCGTGTATCCTATCCTCTATCCTATCAAATCCCCTATCCTATCCTCTGTCCTATCCTATCCTCTATCCTATCCTATCCTCTATCCTATCCTATCCTCTATCCTATCCTATCTTCTATCCTATCCTATCCTCTTTCCTATCAAATCCCATATCCTATCCTCTATCCTATCCTATCCTATCCTATCCTATCCTCTATCCTATCCTATCATCTATCCTATCCTATCCTCTATCCTATCAAATCCCCTATCCTATCCTCTATCCTATCCTAGCGTCTATCCTATCCTCTATCCAATCCTATCCTCTATCCTATTCTATCCTCTATCCTATCAAATCCTCTATCCTATCCTCTCCTCGATCCTATCCAATCCTCTATCCTGTCCTATCCTCTGTCCTATCATATCCTCTATCCTATCCTATCGTCAATCCTGTCCTATCCTCTATCCTATCCTATCCTCTATCCTATCCTCTATCCTAGCCTATCCCCTATCCTATCCAATCCAATCCCCTATCCTATCCTCTATCCAATCCTATCCTCAATCCTATCCTTTCCTGTATCCTATCCTATCCTCTATCCTCTATCCTATCAAATCCTCTATCCTATCCTCTATCCTATCCTATCCTCTGTCCTATCCTATCCTCTATCCTATCCTATCGTGTATCCTATCCTCTATCCTATCAAATCCCCTATCCTATCCTCTGTCCTATCCTATCCTCTATCCTATCCTATCCTCTATCCTATCCTATCCTCTATCCTATCCTATCTTCTATCCTATCCTATCCTCTATCCTATCAAATCCCCTATCCTATCCTCTGTCCTATCCTATCCTCTATCCTATCCTATCCTCTATCCTATCCTATCCTCTATCCTATCCTATCCTCTATCCTATCCTCTATCCTAGCCTATCCCCTATCCTATCCCCTATCCAATCCTATCCTCAATCCTATCCTTTCCTGTATCCTATCCTTTCCTGTATCCTATCCTATCCTCTATCCTCTATCCTATCCAATCCTCTGTCCTATCCTATCCTCTATCCTATCCTATCGTGTATCCTATCCTCTATCCTATCAAATCCCCTATCCTTTCCTCTGTCCTATCCTATCCTCTATCCTATCCTATCCTCTATCCTATCCTATCCTCTGTCCTATCCTATCCTCTATCCTATCCTATCGTGTATCCTATCCTCTATCCTATCAAATCCCCTATCCTATCCTCTGTCCTATCCTATCCTCTATCCTATCCTATCCTCTATCCTATCCTATCCTCTATCCTATCCTATCTTCTATCCTATCCTATCCTCTATCCTATCAAATCCCCTATCCTATCCTCTATGCTATCCTATCCTATCCTATCCTCTATCCTATTTTATCTTCTATCCTATAATATCCTCTATCCTATCCTATCGTCTATCCTATACTATCCTCTATCCTATCCTATCCTCTATCCTATCCTATCTTCTATCCTATCCTATCCTCTATCCTATCAAATCCCCTATCCTATCCTCTATCCTAACCTATCCTATCCTATCCTCTATCCTATCCTATCTTCTATCCTATCCTATCCTCTATCCTATCCTATCGTCTATCCTATCCTATCCTCTATCCTATCCTATCCTCTATCCTATCCTATCCTCTATCCTATCCTATCTTCTATCCTATCCTATCCTCTATCCTATCAAATCCCCTATCCTATCCTCTATCCTATCCTATCGTATAGCCTATCCTCTATCCAATCCTATCCTATATCCTATCAAATCCTCTATCCTATCCTCTCCTCTATCCTATCCAATCCTCTATCCTATCCTATCATCTATCCTATCCTATCCTCTATCCTATCCTATCGTCAATCCTGTCCTATCCTCTATCCTATCCTATCCTCTATCCTATCCTCTATCCTAGCCTATCCTCTATCCTATCCAATCCAATCCCCTATCCTATCCTGTATCCAATCCTATCCTCAATCCTATCCTTTCCTGTAGCCTATCCTATCCTCTATCCACTATCCTATCCAATCCTCTGTCCTATCCTATCCTCTATCCTATCCTATCGTGTATCCTATCCTCTATCCTATCAAATCCCCTATCCTATCCTCTGTCCTATCCTATCCTCTATCCTATCCTATCCTCTATCCTATCCTATCCTCTGTCCTATCCTATCCTCTATCCTATCCTATCGTGTATCCTATCCTCTATCCTATCAAATCCCCTATCCTATCCTCTGTCCTATCCTATCCTCTATCCTATCCTATCCTCTATCCTATCCTATCCTCTATCCTATCCAATCCTCTATCCTATCCTATCCTCTATTCTATCCTCTATCCTATCCTATCCTCTATAATATCGTACACTTTATCCTATAATGTCGTCTATCCGATCCTATTCTCTATCCTATCCTTTCCTGTATCCTATCCTATCCTCTATCCTCTATCCTATCCAATCCTGTGTCCTATCCTATCCTCTATCCTATCCTATCCTCTATTATATCCTATCGTCTATTCTACCCTATCCTCTATCCTATCCTATCCTCTATCCAATCCTATCCTCTATCCTATCCTATCTTCTATCCTATCCTATCCTCTATCCTATCCAATCCTCTGTCCTATCCTATCCTGTATCCTATCCTATCGTGTATCCTATCCTCTATCCTATCCTATCCTCTATCCTATCAAATCCCCTATCCTATCCTCTGTCCTATCCTATCCTGTATCCTATCCTATCGTGTATCCTATCCTCTATCCTATCCTATCCTCTATCCTATCAAATCCCCTATCCTATCCTCTGTCCTATCCTATCCTCTATCCTATCCTATCCTCTATCCTATCCTATCCTCTATCCTATCCTATCCTCTATCCTATCCTATCCTGTATCCTATCCTATCCTCTATCCTATCCTATCCTCTATCCTATCCTATCCTCTATCCTATCCTATCGTCTATCCTATCCTATCCTCTATCCTATCCTATCCTCTATCCTATCCTATCCTCTATCCTATCCTATCGTCTATCCTATCAAATCCCCTATCCTATCCTCTGTACTATCCTATCCTCTATCCTATCCTATCCTCTATCCTATCCTATCCTATCCTCTATCCTATCCTATCCTATCCTCTATCCTATCCTATATTCTTTCCTATCCTATCGTCTATCCTATCCTAACCTCTATCCTATCCTATCCTCCATCCTATCCTATCCTCTACTCTATCCTATCCTCTATCCTATCCTATCTTCTATCCTATCCTATCCTCTATCCTATCAAATCCCCTATCCTATCCTCTATCCTATCCTATCCTCTATCCTATCCTATCCTCTATCCTATCCTATCTTCTATCCTATCCTATCCTCTATCCTATCCTATCGTCTATCCTATGCTATCCTCTATCCTATCCTATCCTCTATCCTGTCCTATCCTCTATCCTATCCTATCTTCCATCCTATCCTTTCCTCTATCCTATCCTCTCTTCTATCCTATCCGATCCACTATCCTATCCTATCTTCTATCCTATCTGATCCTCTATCCTATCAAATCCCCTATCCTATCTTCTATCCTATCCTTTCCTCTATCCTATCCTCTCTTCTATCCTATCCGATCCACTATCCTATCCTATCGTCTATCCTATCCTCTATCCTATCCTATCCTCTATCCTATCCTATCTTCTATTCTATCCTATCCTCTATCCTATCCTATCCACTATCCTATCCTATCCTCTATCCTATCCTATCCTCTATCCTATCAAATCCCCTATCCTATCCTCTATCCTATCCTATCCTCTATCCTATCCTCTATCCTAGCCTATCCTCTATCCTATCCAATCCAATCCCCTATCCTATCCTCTATCCAATCCTATCCTTTCCTGTATCCTATCCTATCCTCTATCCTCTATCCTATCCAATCCTCTGTCCTATCCTATCCTCTATCCTATCCTATCGTGTATCCTATCCTCTATCCTATCAAATCCCCTATCCTATCCTCTGTCCTATCCTATCCTCTATCCTATCCTATCCCCTATCCAATCCTATCCTCAATCCTATCCTTTCCTGTATCCTATCCTATCCTGTATCCTCTATCCTATCGTATCCTGTACCCTATCATATCCTCTATCCTATCCTATCCTCTATCCTATCTTCTATCCTATCCTATCCTCTATCCTATCCTATCGTCTATCCTATCCTATCTTCTATCCTATTCTATCCTCTATCCTATCAAATCCCCTATCCTATCGTCTGTACTATCCTACCCTCTATGATATCGTATACTCTGTCATATCATATCCTCTATCCTATAATATCATCTATCCGTTCCTATTCTCTATCCTACCCTATTCTCTATCCTATCCTCTATCCTATCCTCTATCCTATCCTATCCTGTATCCTATCCTATCCTCTATCCTACCCTATCCTCTATCCTATCCTATCCTCTATCCTATCCAATCCTCTATCCTATCCTATCCTCTATCCTATCCTATCGTCTATCCTATCCTATCCTCTATCCTATCCTATCCTCTATCCTATCCTATCCTCTATCCTATCCTATCGTCTATCCTATCCTCTATCCTATCCTATCCCCTATCCAATCCTATCCTCAATCCTATCCTTTCCTGTATCCTATCCTATCCTGTATCCTCTATCCTATCGTATCCTCTACCCTATCATATCCTCAATCCTATCCTTTCCTGTATCCTATCCTATCCTGTATCCTGTATCCTATCGTATCCTGTACCCTATCATATCCTCTATCCTATCCTATCCTCTATCCTATCCTATCCTCTATCCTATCCTATCCTCTATCGTTTCCTATCCTCTATCCCAGCCTATCCAATCCCCTATCCTATCCTCTATCCAATCCTATCCTCAATCCTATCCTTTCCTGTATCCTATCCTATCCTCTATCCTCTATCCTATCCAATCCTCTGTCCTATCCTATCCTCTATCCTATCCTATCGTGTATCCTATCTTCTATCCTATCCTATCCTCTACGCTATGAAATCACCTATCCTATCCTCTGTCCTATCCTATCCTCTATCCTATCCTATCCTGCATCCAATCCTATCCTCAATCCTATCCTTTCCTGTATCCTATCCTATCCTCTATACTCTATCCTATGCAATCCTCTATCCTATCCTATCCTCTATCCTATCATCTCCTCTACCCTATCATATCCCCTATCCTATCCTATCCTCTATCCTATCCTATCCTCTATCCTCTATCCTATCCTATCCTCTATCCTCTATCCTATCCAATCCTCTGTCCTATCCTATCCTCTATCCTATCCTATCGTGTATCCTATCCTCTATCCTATCAAATCCCCTTTCCTATCCTCTGTCCTATCCTATCTTCTATCCTATCCTATCCTCTATCCTATCCAATCCTCTATCCTATCCTATCCTCTATCCTATCCTATCCTCTATCCTATCCTATCGTCTATCCTATCCTCTATCCTGTCCTATCCCCTATCCAATCCTATCCTCAATCCTATCCTTTCCTGTATCCTATCCTATCCTGTATCCTCTATCCTATCGTATCCTCTACCCTATCATATCCTCTATCCTATCCTATCCTCTACCCTATCCTATCCTCTATCATATCCTATCCTCTATCCTTTAATATCCTCTATCCTATCCTCTATCCTAGCCTATCCTCTATCCTATCCTAACCAATCCCCTATCCTATCCTCTATCGTATCCTATCCACTATCCTATCCTATCGTCTATCCTATCCTCTATCCTATCCTATACCCTATCCTATCCTATCGTCTATCCTATCCTATCCGCTATCCTATCCTATCCTCTATCCTATCCTCTCTTCTATCCTATCCTATCCTCTATCCTATCAAATCCCCTATCCTATCCTCTATCCTATCCTATCCTGTATCCTATCCAATTTTCTATCCTATCCTATCATCTATCCTCAATCCTATCCTTTCCTGTATCCTATCCAAACATCTATCCTATCCTATCCTCTATCCTATCCTGTCCGCTATCCTATCCTATCCTCTATCCTATCCTCTATCCTAGCCTATCCTCTATCCTATCCTATCCAATCCCCTATCCTATGCTCTATCCTATCCTACCCTCTATGATATCGTATACTCTGTCATATCCTATCCTCTATCCCATAATATCATCTATCCGTTCCTATTCTCTATCCTACCCTATTCTCTATCCTATCCTCTATCCTATCCTCTATCCTATCCTATCCTGTATCCTATCCTATCCTCTATCCTACCCTATCCTCTATCCTATCCTATCCTCTATCCTATCCAATCCTCTATCCTATCCTATCCTCTATCCTATCCTATCGTCTATCCTATCCTCTATCCTATCCTATCCTCTATCCTATCCTATCCTCTATCCTATCCTATCGTCTATCCTATCCTCTATCCTATCCTATCCCCTATCCAATCCTATCCTCAATCCTATCCTTTCCTGTATCCTATCCTATCCTCTATCCTCTATACTATCCAATCCTCTGTCCTATCCTATCCTCTATCCTATCCTATCGTGTATCGTATCCTCTATCCTATCAAATCCCCTATCCTATCCTCTGTAATATCCTATCCTCTATCCTATCCTATCCCCTATCCTATCCTATCCTCAATCCTATCCTTTCCTGTATCCTATCCTATCCTCTATCCTCTATCCTATCCAATCCTCTGTCCTATCCTATCCTCTATCCTATCCTCTATAATATCCTATCCTCTATCCTATCCTATCTTCTATCCTATCCGATCCTCTATCCTATCAAATCCCCTATCCTATCCTCTATCCTATCCTATCCTCTATCCTATCCTATCATCTATCCTCAATCCTATCCTTTCCTGTATCCTATCCATTCCTCTATCCTATCCTGTCCTCTATCCTATCCTATCCTCTATCCCATCGTTTCCTCTATCCTATCCTCTATCCTATCCTATCCTCTATCCTATCCTATCTTCTATCCTATCCGATCCTCTATCCTATCAAATCCCCTATCCTATCTTCTATCTTATCCTATCCTCTATCCTATCCTATCCTCCATCCTATCCTATCGTCTATCCTATCATCTATCCTATCCTATCGTCTATCCTATCCTCTATCCTATCCTATCCTCTATCCTATCCTATCCTCTATCCTATCCTATCCTCTATCCTATCCTCTCCTGTATCCTATCCTATCCTCTATCCTATCCTATCCTCTATCCTATCCTATCGTCTATCCTATGCTCTATCCTATCCTATCCTCTATCCTATCAAATCCCCTAACCTATCCTCTATCCTATCTTCTATCCTATCCTATCCTCTATCCTATCCTATCGTCTATCCTATCCTATCTTCTATCCTATTCTATCCTCTATCCTATCAAATCCCCTATCCTATCGTCTGTACTATCCTACCCTCTATGATATCGTATACTCTGTCATATCATATCCTCTATCCTATAATATCATCTATCCGTTCCTATTCTCTATCCTACCCTATTCTCTATCCTATCCTCTATCCTATCCTATCCTGTATCCTATCCTATCCTCTATCCTACCCTATCCTCTATCCTATCCTATCCTCTATCCTATCCAATCCTCTATCCTATCCTATCCTCTATCCTATCCTATCGTCTATCCTATCCTATCCTCTATCCTATCCTATCCTCTATCCTATCCTATCCTCTATCCTATCCTATCGTCTATCCTATCCTCTATCCTATCCTATCCCCTATCCAATCCTATCCTCAATCCTATCCTTTCCTGTATCCTATCCTATCCTGTATCCTCTATCCTATCGTATCCTCTACCCTATCATATCCTCAATCCTATCCTTTCCTGTATCCTATCCTATCCTGTATCCTGTATCCTATCGTATCCTGTACCCTATCATATCCTCTATCCTATCCTATCCTCTATCCTATCCTATCCTCTATCCTATCCTATCCTCTATCGTTTCCTATCCTCTATCCCAGCCTATCCAATCCCCTATCCTATCCTCTATCCAATCCTATCCTCAATCCTATCCTTTCCTGTATCCTATCCTATCCTCTATCCTCTATCCTATCCAATCCTCTGTCCTATCCTATCCTCTATCCTATCCTATCGTGTATCCTATCTTCTATCCTATCCTATCCTCTACGCTATGAAATCCCCTATCCTATCCTCTGTCCTATCCTATCCTCTATCCTATCCTATCCTGCATCCAATCCTATCCTCAATCCTATCCTTTCCTGTATCCTATCCTATCCTCTATACTCTATCCTATGCAATCCTCTATCCTATCCTATCGTCTATCCTATCCTCTATCCTATCCTGTCCTCTATCCTATCCTATCCTCTATCCCATCCTTTCCTCTATCCTATCCTCTATCCTATCCTATCCTCTATCCTATCCTATCTTCTATCCTATCCGATCCTCTATCCTATCAAATCCCCTATCCTATCTTCTATCTTATCCTATCCTCTATCCTATCCTATCCTCCATCCTATCCTATCGTCTATCCTATCATCTATCCTATCCTATCGTCTATCCTATCCTCTATCCTATCCTATCCTCTATCCTATCCTATCCTCTATCCTATCCTATCCTCTATCCTATCCTCTCCTGTATCCTATCCTATCCTCTATCCTATCCTATCCTCTATCCTATCCTATCCTCTATCCTATCCTATCGTCTATCCTATGCTCTATCCTATCCTATCCTCTATCCTATCAAATCCCCTAACCTATCCTCTATCCTATCTTCTATCCTATCCTATCCTCTATCCTATCCTATCGTCTATCCTATCCTATCTTCTATCCTATTCTATCCTCTATCCTATCAAATCCCCTATCCTATCGTCTGTACTATCCTACCCTCTATGATATCGTATACTCTGTCATATCATATCCTCTATCCTATAATATCATCTATCCGTTCCTATTCTCTATCCTACCCTATTCTCTATCCTATCCTCTATCCTATCCTATCCTGTATCCTATCCTATCCTCTATCCTACCCTATCCTCTATCCTATCCTATCCTCTATCCTATCCAATCCTCTATCCTATCCTATCCTCTATCCTATCCTATCGTCTATCCTATCCTATCCTCTATCCTATCCTATCCTCTATCCTATCCTATCCTCTATCCTATCCTATCGTCTATCCTATCCTCTATCCTATCCTATCCCCTATCCAATCCTATCCTCAATCCTATCCTTTCCTGTATCCTATCCTATCCTGTATCCTCTATCCTATCGTATCCTCTACCCTATCATATCCTCAATCCTATCCTTTCCTGTATCCTATCCTATCCTGTATCCTGTATCCTATCGTATCCTGTACCCTATCATATCCTCTATCCTATCCTATCCTCTATCCTATCCTATCCTCTATCCTATCCTATCCTCTATCGTTTCCTATCCTCTATCCCAGCCTATCCAATCCCCTATCCTATCCTCTATCCAATCCTATCCTCAATCCTATCCTTTCCTGTATCCTATCCTATCCTCTATCCTCTATCCTATCCAATCCTCTGTCCTATCCTATCCTCTATCCTATCCTATCGTGTATCCTATCTTCTATCCTATCCTATCCTCTACGCTATGAAATCCCCTATCCTATCCTCTGTCCTATCCTATCCTCTATCCTATCCTATCCTGCATCCAATCCTATCCTCAATCCTATCCTTTCCTGTATCCTATCCTATCCTCTATACTCTATCCTATGCAATCCTCTATCCTATCCTATCGTCTATCCTATCCTCTATCCTATCCTATCCCCTATCCAATCCTATCCTCAATCCTATCCTTTCCTGTATCCTATCCTATCCTGTATCCTCTATCCTATCGTATCCTCTACCCTATCATATCCTCTATCCTATCCTATCCTCTACCCTATCCTATCCTCTATCATATCCTATCCTCTATCCTTTAATATCCTCTATCCTATCCTCTATCCTAGCCTATCCTCTATCCTATCCTATCCAATCCCCTATCCTATCCTCTATCCTATCCTATCCACTATACTATCCTATCGTCTATCCTATCCTCTATCCTATCCTATCCTATCGTCTATCCTATCCTATCCTCTATCCTATCCTATCCTCTATCCTATCCTATCCTCTATCCTATCCTATCGTCTATCCTATCCTCTATCCTATCCTATCCCCTATCCAATCCTATCCTCAATCCTATCCTTTCCTGTATCCTATCCTATCCTCTATCCTCTATACTATCCAATCCTCTGTCCTATCCTATCCTCTATCCTATCCTATCGTGTATCGTATCCTCTATCCTATCAAATCCCCTATCCTATCCTCTGTAATATCCTATCCTCTATCCTATCCTATCCCCTATCCTATCCTATCCTCAATCCTATCCTTTCCTGTATCCTATCCTATCCTCTATCCTCTATCCTATCCAATCCTCTGTCCTATCCTATCCTCTATCCTATCCTCTATAATATCCTATCCTCTATCCTATCCTATCTTCTATCCTATCCGATCCTCTATCCTATCAAATCCCCTATCCTATCCTCTATCCTATCCTATCCTCTATCCTATCCTATCATCTATCCTCAATCCTATCCTTTCCTGTATCCTATCCATTCCTCTATCCTATCCTGTCCTCTATCCTATCCTATCCTCTATCCCATCCTTTCCTCTATCCTATCCTCTATCCTATCCTATCCTCTATCCTATCCTATCTTCTATCCTATCCGATCCTCTATCCTATCAAATCCCCTATCCTATCTTCTATCTTATCCTATCCTCTATCCTATCCTATCCTCCATCCTATCCTATCGTCTATCCTATCATCTATCCTATCCTATCGTCTATCCTATCCTCTATCCTATCCTATCCTCTATCCTATCCTATCCTCTATCCTATCCTATCCTCTATCCTATCCTCTCCTGTATCCTATCCTATCCTCTATCCTATCCTATCCTCTATCCTATCCTATCCTCTATCCTATCCTATCGTCTATCCTATGCTCTATCCTATCCTATCCTCTATCCTATCAAATCCCCTAACCTATCCTCTATCCTATCTTCTATCCTATCCTATCCTCTATCCTATCCTATCGTCTATCCTATCCTATCTTCTATCCTATTCTATCCTCTATCCTATCAAATCCCCTATCCTATCGTCTGTACTATCCTACCCTCTATGATATCGTATACTCTGTCATATCATATCCTCTATCCTATAATATCATCTATCCGTTCCTATTCTCTATCCTACCCTATTCTCTATCCTATCCTCTATCCTATCCTATCCTGTATCCTATCCTATCCTCTATCCTACCCTATCCTCTATCCTATCCTATCCTCTATCCTATCCAATCCTCTATCCTATCCTATCCTCTATCCTATCCTATCGTCTATCCTATCCTATCCTCTATCCTATCCTATCCTCTATCCTATCCTATCCTCTATCCTATCCTATCGTCTATCCTATCCTCTATCCTATCCTATCCCCTATCCAATCCTATCCTCAATCCTATCCTTTCCTGTATCCTATCCTATCCTGTATCCTCTATCCTATCGTATCCTCTACCCTATCATATCCTCAATCCTATCCTTTCCTGTATCCTATCCTATCCTGTATCCTGTATCCTATCGTATCCTGTACCCTATCATATCCTCTATCCTATCCTATCCTCTATCCTATCCTATCCTCTATCCTATCCTATCCTCTATCGTTTCCTATCCTCTATCCCAGCCTATCCAATCCCCTATCCTATCCTCTATCCAATCCTATCCTCAATCCTATCCTTTCCTGTATCCTATCCTATCCTCTATCCTCTATCCTATCCAATCCTCTGTCCTATCCTATCCTCTATCCTATCCTATCGTGTATCCTATCTTCTATCCTATCCTATCCTCTACGCTATGAAATCCCCTATCCTATCCTCTGTCCTATCCTATCCTCTATCCTATCCTATCCTGCATCCAATCCTATCCTCAATCCTATCCTTTCCTGTATCCTATCCTATCCTCTATACTCTATCCTATGCAATCCTCTATCCTATCCTATCGTCTATCCTATCCTCTATCCTATCCTGTCCTCTATCCTATCCTATCCTCTATCCCATCCTTTCCTCTATCCTATCCTCTATCCTATCCTATCCTCTATCCTATCCTATCTTCTATCCTATCCGATCCTCTATCCTATCAAATCCCCTATCCTATCTTCTATCTTATCCTATCCTCTATCCTATCCTATCCTCCATCCTATCCTATCGTCTATCCTATCATCTATCCTATCCTATCGTCTATCCTATCCTCTATCCTATCCTATCCTCTATCCTATCCTATCCTCTATCCTATCCTATCCTCTATCCTATCCTCTCCTGTATCCTATCCTATCCTCTATCCTATCCTATCCTCTATCCTATCCTATCCTCTATCCTATCCTATCGTCTATCCTATGCTCTATCCTATCCTATCCTCTATCCTATCAAATCCCCTAACCTATCCTCTATCCTATCTTCTATCCTATCCTATCCTCTATCCTATCCTATCGTCTATCCTATCCTATCTTCTATCCTATTCTATCCTCTATCCTATCAAATCCCCTATCCTATCGTCTGTACTATCCTACCCTCTATGATATCGTATACTCTGTCATATCATATCCTCTATCCTATAATATCATCTATCCGTTCCTATTCTCTATCCTACCCTATTCTCTATCCTATCCTCTATCCTATCCTATCCTGTATCCTATCCTATCCTCTATCCTACCCTATCCTCTATCCTATCCTATCCTCTATCCTATCCAATCCTCTATCCTATCCTATCCTCTATCCTATCCTATCGTCTATCCTATCCTATCCTCTATCCTATCCTATCCTCTATCCTATCCTATCCTCTATCCTATCCTATCGTCTATCCTATCCTCTATCCTATCCTATCCCCTATCCAATCCTATCCTCAATCCTATCCTTTCCTGTATCCTATCCTATCCTGTATCCTCTATCCTATCGTATCCTCTACCCTATCATATCCTCAATCCTATCCTTTCCTGTATCCTATCCTATCCTGTATCCTGTATCCTATCGTATCCTGTACCCTATCATATCCTCTATCCTATCCTATCCTCTATCCTATCCTATCCTCTATCCTATCCTATCCTCTATCGTTTCCTATCCTCTATCCCAGCCTATCCAATCCCCTATCCTATCCTCTATCCAATCCTATCCTCAATCCTATCCTTTCCTGTATCCTATCCTATCCTCTATCCTCTATCCTATCCAATCCTCTGTCCTATCCTATCCTCTATCCTATCCTATCGTGTATCCTATCTTCTATCCTATCCTATCCTCTACGCTATGAAATCCCCTATCCTATCCTCTGTCCTATCCTATCCTCTATCCTATCCTATCCTGCATCCAATCCTATCCTCAATCCTATCCTTTCCTGTATCCTATCCTATCCTCTATACTCTATCCTATGCAATCCTCTATCCTATCCTATCGTCTATCCTATCCTCTATCCTATCCTATCCCCTATCCAATCCTATCCTCAATCCTATCCTTTCCTGTATCCTATCCTATCCTGTATCCTCTATCCTATCGTATCCTCTACCCTATCATATCCTCTATCCTATCCTATCCTCTACCCTATCCTATCCTCTATCATATCCTATCCTCTATCCTTTAATATCCTCTATCCTATCCTCTATCCTAGCCTATCCTCTATCCTATCCTATCCAATCCCCTATCCTATCCTCTATCCTATCCTATCCACTATACTATCCTATCGTCTATCCTATCCTCTATCCTATCCTATCCTATCGTCTATCCTATCCTATCCGCTATCCTATCCTATCCTCTATCCTAGCCTATCCTCTATCCTGTAACCGTACAGGTTGCATATTGATACACCCCATAGATTGAACGTCGATGTCGACCCCACCATAACGCTCCGTGACGTAACCCGCGAGTTCTGACGGAGAAAAGGACCGCGAGATATCGCGACACTTGTCGCAATGCGCACGCATCGATCCCCACTCGATACCGATCGAAGGAGGTCGATGCGTGCCGCAGATAGATCACTCTACATCTGGGAGCGGTTCTAGCCGCACGCGTCTCGCGAAGTGTCCCGTCGGCGAAACACGGTACGCGATCGAGGGGTCAAAACCGACCCGATAGAACAGGCAAACCGACTGTTCTATCCTCGACACGTACGCGCCTCAAACCGAGGAGTCACAGGTGCAAACTGCGCTGTGGCATTGCCGACCATTAAGACGCAGTTTGTGTTCTGTGGAATTATCACGGGTAATTTAAAATTCATAAATCTTTCGTCGTAATCGTGGTACCGAGTGGACACTTCGTCATCGTAATTTTCGTGGTTCTCGTTCGAAATGCCCAGCACTGCTTCGGTGGGATTTGCATGGTCGTGATCATTCTGCCGCTATCAACAAGGAAGACGTTCGGAGGCCACGTATCGTGCTGAAGAGCGTAGTCCTTGGTAGCGTGGCGTGACCTACGGCTTGTTGTGCGTCTCCATCCAGACCACTCGTACGAGTATTCGGACGAGTGTATGGACGGTCTGACAAGTCCACAATCGTGCAGTGCGTCGTACGCATACGGATTGTTCGAACGAACTCACAATTTCCCTTCGGGTCGATTCGATACGACCGAACCTTGCACAATCCTTGTCATTCTGCCGCTACTTACACGGAGATTGCTCGGAGGCCACGCATCGTGCTGAAGAGTAAACTTCTTAGTTGCGTGGAGTGCCAGGGGTTTTTAGTGTGTGTCTCCACTTGGGCTATTTGTACGAGAATTCGGCCAAATACTTGGGTGGTCTGACGGGTTCGCCTTCGATCGGTTACGAGGTCGAAACGAGTCGTTCAACCGTCACTGCGTCAGGCACACGGGTCGGATTAGAGCGAGCGGACTGTGCACAATTCTTGTCATTCTGCCGCTACCGATACGGAGATTGCTCGGAGGCCACGTATCGTGCTGAAGAGTAAACTCCTCGGTCGCGTGGAGTGCCAGGGGTTTTTAGTGTGTGTCTCCAACCGGACTACTCGTACGCTTTCGCGGCCGAGTGCACGGTTGGTTAGACAGGTCACGAATTCGCATATAGTGAGGCGCGATACACATTCAAATCGTTAGAATCGTTTATAAAAAAGAACCAGGTGTAGAGGCAAAGCGAGCGAACTGCGTGCGTCGTAACACGGCGTACATTGCGTGTTTACGTGTTGCGAGAACTCGGTACGGATTACCGTTCCGCGGTATTCAGCGCGTCGACATAGAGGAATTTATTGCCCCGTACGTCGGGACAGATCACGAGTCGTCCTGTAAACAAATAGCTCACCTCCGAGCATACCGGAGAGATTGCTCGTCAAAACAAAAATAGTTCTTCCAGGAATATACTGCCATTTTACCAGTAATTTGTCTACAAGCTTTATTTGTCTCGTCCAAACCTCGCCGCTTTCCAGTGCCTGGAGGCACGAATCCATCTCCTTCGCGAATTTACACGCGTAGGGAATTGGGGGTAGTAACCGGCCCCCGTGTCTTAATATAAATAACCCTTGAGTCGTCGGGACAGGGAAAGATCCAATCAACGCAGTCGAAAGAGGAATGTACGGTTACAATCCTATCCTATCCAATCCCCTATCCTATCCTCTATCCCATCCTATCCACTATCCTATCCTATCGTCTATCCTATCCTCTATCCTATCCTATCCTCTATCCTATCCTATCGTCTATCCTATCCTATCCGCTATCCTATCCTATCCTCTATCCTATCCTCTCTTCTATCCTATCCTATCCTCTATCCTATCCTATCATCTATCCTCAATCCTATCCTTTCCTGTATCCTATCCATTCCTCTATCCTATCCTGTCCTCTATCCTATCCTATCCTCTATCCCATCCTTTCCTCTATCCTATCCTCTATCTTATCCTATCCTCTATCCTATCCTATCCTCCATCCTATCCTATCGTCTATCCTATCATCTATCCTATCCTATCGTCTATCCTATCCTCTATCCTATCCTATCCTCTATCCTATCCTATCCTCTATCCTATCCTATCCTCTATCCTATCCTCTCCTGTATCCTATCCTATCCTCTATCCTATCCTATCCTCTATCCTATCCTATCCTCTATCCTATCCTATCCTCTATCCTATCCTATCGTCTATCCTATGCTCTATCCTATCCTATCCTCTATCCTATCAAATCCCCTAACCTATCCTCTATCCTATCCTATCCTCTATCCAATCCTCTATCCTATTCTATCCTCTATCCTATCCTATCCTCTATCCTATCCTATCGTCTATCCTGTATTATCCTCTATCCTATCCTATCCTCTATCCTATCCTCTATCCTATCCTATCCAATCCCCTATCCTATCCTCTATCCAATCCTATCCTCAATCCTATCCTTTCCTGTATCCTATCCTATCCTCCATCCTCTACCCTATCCAATCCTCTGTCCTATCCTATCCTCTATCCTATCCTATCCTCTGTCCTATCCTATCCTCTATCCTATCAAATCCCCTATCCTATCCTCTGTCCTATCCTATCCTCTATCCTATCGTCTATCCTATCCTCTATCCTATCCTATCCCCTATCCAATCCTATCCTCAATCCTATCCTTTCCTGTATCCTATCCTATCCTGTATCCTCTATCCTATTCTATCCTCTATCCTATCCTATCCTCTATCCTATCCTATCCACTATCCTATCCTATCCTCTATCCTATCCTATCCCCTATCCAATCCTATCCTCAATCCTATCCTTTCCTGTATTCTATCCTATCCTGTATCCTCTATCCTATCGTATCCTCTACCCTATCATATCCTCTATCCTATCCTATCGTCTATCCTATCCTCTATCCTATCCTATCCTCTATCCTATCCAATCCTATCCTCAATCCTATCCTTTCCTGTATCCTATCCTATCCTCTCTCCTCTATCCTATCCAATCCTCTGTCCTATCCTATCCTCTATCCTATCAAATCCCCTATCCTATCCTCTC
This sequence comes from Halictus rubicundus, assembly GCF_050948215.1. Taxonomy (NCBI): domain Eukaryota; kingdom Metazoa; phylum Arthropoda; class Insecta; order Hymenoptera; family Halictidae; genus Halictus; species Halictus rubicundus. The sequence continues at coordinate 104,471 of NW_027488822.1, read as the reverse complement.
TCCTATCCTATCCTCTATCCTATCCTATCCTCTGTCCTATCCTATCCTCTATCCTATCAAATCCCCTATCCTATCCTCTGTCCTATCCTATCCTCTATCCTATCGTCTATCCTATCCTCTATCCTATCCTATCCCCTATCCAATCCTATCCTCAATCCTATCCTTTCCTGTATCCTATCCTATCCTGTATCCTCTATCCTATCGTATCCTCTCTACCCTATCATATCCTCTATCCTATTCTATCCTCTATCCTATCCAATCCTCTATCCTATCCTATCCTCTATCCTATCCTCTATCCTAGCCTATCCTCTATCCTATCCAATCCAATCCCCTATCCTATCCTCTATCCAATCCTATCCTCAATCCTATCCTTTCCTGTATCCTATCCTATCCTCTATCCTCTATCCTATCCAATCCTCTGTCCTATCCTATCCTCTATCCTATCCTATCGTGTATCGTATCCTCTATCCTATCAATTCCCCTATCCTATCCTTTGTCCTATCCTATCCTCTATCCTATCCTATCCCCTATCCAATCCTATCCTCAATCCTATCCTTTCCTGTATCCTATCCTATCCTGTATCCTCTATCCGATCGTATCCTCTACCCTATCATATCCTCTATCCTATCCAATCCTCTATCCTATCCTATCCTCTATCCTATCCTATCCTCTATCCTTTCCTATCCTCTATCCTATCCTCTATCCTATCCTCTATCCTAGCCTATCCTGTACCCTATCCTATCCAATCCCCTATCCTATCCTCTATCCAATCCTATCCTCAATCCTATCCTTTCCTGTATCCTATCCTATCCTCTATCCTCTATCCTATCCAATCCTCTGTCCTATCCTATCCTCTATCCTATCAAATCCCCTATCCTATCCTCTGTCCTATCCTATCCTCTATCCTATCCTATCCTCTGTCCTATCCTATCCTCTATCCTATCAAATCCCCTATCCTATCCTCTGTCCTATCCTATCCTCTATCCTATCCTATCCTCTATCCTATCCTATCGTCTATCTTATCCTCTATCCTATTATATCCCCTATCCAATCCTATCCTCAATCCTATCCTTTCCTGTATCCTATCCTATCCTGTAACCTCTATCCTATCGTATCCTCTACCCTATCATATCCTCTATCCTATCCTATCCTCTATCCTATCCTATCCTCTATCCTATCCTATCCTCTATCCTTTCCTATCCTCTATCCTATCCTCTATCCTATCCTCTATCCTAGCCTATCCTGTATCCTATCCTATCCAATCCCCTATCCTATCCTCTATCCAATCCTATCCTCAATCCTATCCTTTCCTGTATCCTATCCTATCCTCTATCCCCTATCCTATCCAATCCTCTGTCCTATCCTATCCTCTATCGTATCAAATCCCCTATCCTATCCTCTGTCCTATCCTATCCTCTATCCTATCCTATCCTCTGTCCTATCCTATCCTCTATCCTGTCAAATCCCCTATCCTATCCTCTGTCCTGTCCTATCCTCTATCCTACCCTATCCTCTATCCTATCCTATCGTCTATCCTATCCTCTATCCTATTATATCCCCTATCCAATCCTATCCTCAATCCTATCCTTTCCTGTATCCTATCCTATCCTGTATCCTCTATCCTATCCTGTATCCTCTATCCTATCGTATCCTCTAACCTATCATATCCTCTATCCTATCCTATCCTCTATCCTATCCTATCCTCTATCCTATCCTATCCTCTATCTTTCCTATCCTCTATCCTATCCTCTATCCTATCCTCTATCCTAGCCTATCCTGTATCCTATCCTATCCAATCCCCTATCCTATCCTCTATCCAATCCTATCCTCAATCCTATCCTTTTCTGTATCCTATCCTATCCTCTATCCTCTATCCTATCCAATCCTCTGTCCTATCCTATCCTCTATCCCATCCTATCGTGTATCCTATCCTCTATCCTATCCTATCCTCTATCCTATCAAATCCCCTATCCTATCCTCTGTCCTATCCTATCCTCTATCCTATCCTATCCTCCATTCTATCCTATCCTCTATCCTATCCTATCCTCTACCCTATCCTATCCTCTATCCTATCCTATCCTCTATCCTATCCTATCCTCTATCCTATCCTCTATTCTATCCTATCCTCTATCCTATCCTATCCACTATCCTATCCTATCCTCTATCCTATCCTATCCTCTATCCTATCAAATCCCCTATCCTATCCTCTATCCTATCCTATCCTCTATCCTCTATCGTATCCAATCCTCTATCCTATCCTATCCTCTATTCTATCCTCTATCCTATCCTATCCTCTATAATATCGTACACTCTATCCTATAATATCGTCTATCCGATCCTATTCTCTATCCTATCCTCTATCCTATCCTATTCTCTATCCTATCCTATCCTCTATCCTATCCTATCTTCTATCCTATCCTATCCTCTATCCCATCCTATCCTCTATCCTATCCTCTATAATATCCTATCCTCTATCCTATCCTATCATCTATCCTCAATCCTATCCTTTCCTGTATCCTATCCATTCCTCTATCCTATCCTGTCCTCTATCCTATCCTATCCTCTATCCCATCCTATCCTCTATCCTATCCTCTATCCTATCCTATCCTCTATCCTATCCTATCTTCTATCCTATCCGATCCTCTATCCTATCATATCCCCTATCCTATCTTCTATCTTATCCTATCCTCTATCCTATCCTATCCTCTATCCTATCCTATCGTCTATCCTATCCTCTATCCTATCCTATCGTCTATCCTATCCTCTATCCTATCCTATCCTCTATCCTATCCTATCCTCTATCCAATCCTATCCTCAATCCTCTCCTCTCCTGTATCCTATCCTATCCTCTATCCTCTATCCTATCCAATCCTCTGTCCTATCCTATCCTCTATCCTATCCTATCGTGTATCCTATCCTCTATCCTATCAAATCCCCTATCCTATCCTCTGTCCTATCCTATCCTCCATCCTACTCTATCCTCTATCCTATCCTATCCTCTACCCTATCCTATCCTCTATCCTATCCTATCCTCTATCCTATCCTATCCTCTATCCTATCCTCTATTCTATCCTATCCTCTATCCTATCCTATCCACTATCCTATCCTATCCTCTATCCTATCCTATCTTCTATCCTATCCTATCCTCTATCCCATCCTATCCTCTATCCTATCCTCTATAATATCCTATCCTCTATCCTATCCTATCATCTATCCTCAATCCTATCCTTTCCTGTATCCTATCCATTCCTCTATCCTATCCTGTCCTCTATCCTATCCTATCCTCTATCCCATCCTATCCTCTATCCTATCCTCTATCCTATCCTATCCTCTATCCTATCCTATCTTCTATCCTATCCGATCCTCTATCCTATCAAATCCCCTATCCTATCTTCTATCTTATCCTATCCTCTATCCTATCCTATCCTCTATCCTATCCTATCGTCTATCCTATCCTCTATCCTATCCTATCGTCTATCCTATCCTCTATCCTATCCTATCCTCTATCCTATCCTATCCTCTATCCTATCCTCTCCTGTATCCTATCCTATCCTCTATCCTATCCTATCCTCTATCCTATCCTATCCTCTATCCTATCCTATCGTCTATCCTATCCTCTATCCTATCCTATCCTCTATCCTATCAAATCCCCTATCCTATCCTCTATCCTATCCTATCCTCTATCCAATCCTCTATCCTATTCTATCCTCTATCCTATCCTATCCTCTATCCTATCCTATCGTCTATCCTGTATTATCCTCTATCCTATCCTATCCTCTATCCTATCCTCTATCCTATCCTATCCTCTATCCTTTCCTATCCTCTATCCTATCCTCTATCCTATCCTCTATCCTAACCTATCCTGTATCCTATCCTACCCAATCCTCTATCCTATCCTCTATCCAATCCTATCCTCAATCCTATCCTTTCCTGTATCCTATCCTATCCTCTATCCTCTATCCTATCCAATCCTCTGTCCTATCCTATCCTGTATCCTATCCTATCGTGTATCCTATCCTCTATCCTATCCTTTCCTGTATCCTATCCTATCCTCTATCCTCTATCCTATAAAATCCTCTGTCCTATCCTATCCTCTATCCAATCATATCCTCTATCTTATAATATCCTCTATCCTATCCTATCCTGTATCCAATCCTCTATCCTATCCTATCCTCTATCCTATCCTATCCTCTATCCTATCCTATCGTCTATCCTGTCCTATCCTCTGTCCTATCCTATCCTCTATCCTATCCTATCCTCTTTCCAATCCTATCCTCAATCCTATCCTTTCCTGTATCCTATCCTATCCTGTATCCTCTATCCTATCCTATCCTCCATCCTATCCTATCCTCTATCCTATCCTATCCTCTATCCTATCCTTTCCTCTATCCTATCCTATCTTCTATCCTATCCGATCCACTATTCTATCCTATCTTCTATCCTATCAAATCCCCTATCCTATTTTCTATCCTATCCTATCCTCTATCCTATCCTATCCTCTATCCTATCCTATCGTTTATCCTATCCTCTATCCTATCCTATCCTCTATCCTATCCTATCCTCTATCCTATCCTATCCTATCTTCTATCTTATCCTATCCTCTATCCTATCCTATCCTCCATCCTATCCTATCGTCTATCCTATCATCTATCCTATCCTATCGTCTATCCTATCCTCTATCCTATCCTATCCTCTATCCTATCCTATCCTCTATCCTATCCTATCCTCTATCCTATCCTCTCCTGTATCCTATCCTATCCTCTATCCTATCCTATCCTCTATCCTATCCTATCCTCTATCCTATCCTATCGTCTATCCTATGCTCTATCCTATCCTATCCTCTATCCTATCAAATCCCCTAACCTATCCTCTATCCTATCCTATCCTCCATCCAATCCTCTATCCTATTCTATCCTCTATCCTATCCTATCCTCTATCCTATCCTATCGTCTATCCTGTATTATCCTCTATCCTATCCTATCCTCTATCCTATCCTCTATCCTATCCTATCCTCTGTCCTATCCTATCCTCTATCCTATCAAATCCCCTATCCTATCCTCTGTCCTATCCTATCCTCTATCCTATCCTCTATCCTATCCTCTATCCTATCCTATCCCCTATCCAATCCTATCCTCAATCCTATCCTTTCCTGTATCCTATCCTATCCTGTATCCTCTATCCTATCGTATCCTCTCTACCCTATCATATCCTCTATCCTATTCTATCCTCTATCCTATCCAATCCTCTATCCTATCCTATCCTCTATCCTATCCTCTATCCTAGCCTATCCTCTATCCTATCCAATCCAATCCCCTATCCTATCCTCTATCCAATCCTATCCTCAATCCTATCCTTTCCTGTATCCTATCCTATCCTCTATCCTCTATCCTATCCAATCCTCTGTCCTATCCTATCCTCTATCCTATCCTATCGTGTATCGTATCCTCTATCCTATCAATTCCCCTATCCTATCCTTTGTCCTATCCTATCCTCTATCCTATCCTATCCCCTATCCAATCCTATCCTCAATCCTATCCTTTCCTGTATCCTATCCTATCCTGTATCCTCTATCCGATCGTATCCTCTACCCTATCATATCCTCTATCCTATCCAATCCTCTATCCTATCCTATCCTCTATCCTATCCTATCCTCTATCCTTTCCTATCCTCTATCCTATCCTCTATCCTATCCTCTATCCTAGCCTATCCTGTACCCTATCCTATCCAATCCCCTATCCTATCCTCTATCCAATCCTATCCTCAATCCTATCCTTTCCTGTATCCTATCCTATCCTCTATCCTCTATCCTATCCAATCCTCTGTCCTATCCTATCCTCTATCCTATCAAATCCCCTATCCTATCCTCTGTCCTATCCTATCCTCTATCCTATCCTATCCTCTGTCCTATCCTATCCTCTATCCTATCAAATCCCCTATCCTATCCTCTGTCCTATCCTATCCTCTATCCTATCCTATCCTCTATCCTATCCTATCGTCTATCTTATCCTCTATCCTATTATATCCCCTATCCAATCCTATCCTCAATCCTATCCTTTCCTGTATCCTATCCTATCCTGTAACCTCTATCCTATCGTATCCTCTACCCTATCATATCCTCTATCCTATCCTATCCTCTATCCTATCCTATCCTCTATCCTATCCTATCCTCTATCCTTTCCTATCCTCTATCCTATCCTCTATCCTATCCTCTATCCTAGCCTATCCTGTATCCTATCCTATCCAATCCCCTATCCTATCCTCTATCCAATCCTATCCTCAATCCTATCCTTTCCTGTATCCTATCCTATCCTCTATCCCCTATCCTATCCAATCCTCTGTCCTATCCTATCCTCTATCGTATCAAATCCCCTATCCTATCCTCTGTCCTATCCTATCCTCTATCCTATCCTATCCTCTGTCCTATCCTATCCTCTATCCTGTCAAATCCCCTATCCTATCCTCTGTCCTGTCCTATCCTCTATCCTACCCTATCCTCTATCCTATCCTATCGTCTATCCTATCCTCTATCCTATTATATCCCCTATCCAATCCTATCCTCAATCCTATCCTTTCCTGTATCCTATCCTATCCTGTATCCTCTATCCTATCCTGTATCCTCTATCCTATCGTATCCTCTAACCTATCATATCCTCTATCCTATCCTATCCTCTATCCTATCCTATCCTCTATCCTATCCTATCCTCTATCTTTCCTATCCTCTATCCTATCCTCTATCCTATCCTCTATCCTAGCCTATCCTGTATCCTATCCTATCCAATCCCCTATCCTATCCTCTATCCAATCCTATCCTCAATCCTATCCTTTTCTGTATCCTATCCTATCCTCTATCCTCTATCCTATCCAATCCTCTGTCCTATCCTATCCTCTATCCCATCCTATCGTGTATCCTATCCTCTATCCTATCCTATCCTCTATCCTATCAAATCCCCTATCCTATCCTCTGTCCTATCCTATCCTCTATCCTATCCTATCCTCCATTCTATCCTATCCTCTATCCTATCCTATCCTCTACCCTATCCTATCCTCTATCCTATCCTATCCTCTATCCTATCCTATCCTCTATCCTATCCTCTATTCTATCCTATCCTCTATCCTATCCTATCCACTATCCTATCCTATCCTCTATCCTATCCTATCCTCTATCCTATCAAATCCCCTATCCTATCCTCTATCCTATCCTATCCTCTATCCTCTATCGTATCCAATCCTCTATCCTATCCTATCCTCTATTCTATCCTCTATCCTATCCTATCCTCTATAATATCGTACACTCTATCCTATAATATCGTCTATCCGATCCTATTCTCTATCCTATCCTCTATCCTATCCTATTCTCTATCCTATCCTATCCTCTATCCTATCCTATCTTCTATCCTATCCTATCCTCTATCCCATCCTATCCTCTATCCTATCCTCTATAATATCCTATCCTCTATCCTATCCTATCATCTATCCTCAATCCTATCCTTTCCTGTATCCTATCCATTCCTCTATCCTATCCTGTCCTCTATCCTATCCTATCCTCTATCCCATCCTATCCTCTATCCTATCCTCTATCCTATCCTATCCTCTATCCTATCCTATCTTCTATCCTATCCGATCCTCTATCCTATCAAATCCCCTATCCTATCTTCTATCTTATCCTATCCTCTATCCTATCCTATCCTCCATCCTCTACCCTATCCAATCCTCTGTCCTATCCTATCCTCTATCCTATCCTATCCTCTGTCCTATCCTATCCTCTATCCTATCAAATCCCCTATCCTATCCTCTGTCCTATCCTATCCTCTATCCTATCGTCTATCCTATCCTCTATCCTATCCTATCCCCTATCCAATCCTATCCTCAATCCTATCCTTTCCTGTATCCTATCCTATCCTGTATCCTCTATCCTATTCTATCCTCTATCCTATCCTATCCTCTATCCTATCCTATCCACTATCCTATCCTATCCTCTATCCTATCCTATCCCCTATCCAATCCTATCCTCAATCCTATCCTTTCCTGTATTCTATCCTATCCTGTATCCTCTATCCTATCGTATCCTCTACCCTATCATATCCTCTATCCTATCCTATCGTCTATCCTATCCTCTATCCTATCCTATCCTCTATCCTATCCTATCCTATCCTCTATCCTATCCTCTCCTGTATCCTATCCTATCCTCTATCCTATCCTATCCTCTATCCTATCCTATCCTCTATCCTATCCTATCCTCTATCCTATCCTATCGTCTATCCTATCCTCTATCCTATCCTCTATCCTATCCTCTATCCTATCCTATCCAATCCCCTATCCTATCCTCTATCCAATCCTATCCTCAATCCTATCCTTTCCTGTATCCTATCCTATCCTCTCTCCTCTATCCTATCCAATCCTCTGTCCTATCCTATCCTCTATCCTATCAAATCCCCTATCCTATCCTCTCTCCTATCCTATCCTCTATCCTATCCTATCCTCTGTCCTATCCTATCCTCTATCCTATCAAATCCCCTATCCTATCCTCTGTCCTATCCTATCCTCTATCCTATCGTCTATCCTATCCTCTATCCTATCCTATCCCCTATCCAATCCTATCCTCAATCCTATCCTTTCCTGTATCCTATCCTATCCTGTATCCTCTATCCTATCGTATCCTCTCTACCCTATCATATCCTCTATCCTATTCTATCCTCTATCCTATCCAATCCTCTATCCTATCCTATCCTCTATCCTATCCTCTATCCTAGCCTATCCTCTATCCTATCCAATCCAATCCCCTATCCTATCCTCTATCCAATCCTATCCTCAATCCTATCCTTTCCTGTATCCTATCCTATCCTCTATCCTCTATCCTATCCAATCCTCTGTCCTATCCTATCCTCTATCCTATCCTATCGTGTATCGTATCCTCTATCCTATCAATTCCCCTATCCTATCCTTTGTCCTATCCTATCCTCTATCCTATCCTATCCCCTATCCAATCCTATCCTCAATCCTATCCTTTCCTGTATCCTATCCTATCCTGTATCCTCTATCCGATCGTATCCTCTACCCTATCATATCCTCTATCCTATCCAATCCTCTATCCTATCCTATCCTCTATCCTATCCTATCCTCTATCCTTTCCTATCCTCTATCCTATCCTCGATCCTATCCTCTATCCTAGCCTATCCTGTACCCTATCCTATCCAATCCCCTATCCTATCCTCTATCCAATCCTATCCTCAATCCTATCCTTTCCTGTATCCTATCCTATCCTCTATCCTCTATCCTATCCAATCCTCTGTCCTATCCTATCCTCTATCCTATCAAATCCCCTATCCTATCCTCTGTCCTATCCTATCCTCTATCCTATCCTATCCTCTGTCCTATCCTATCCTCTATCCTATCAAATCCCCTATCCTATCCTCTGTCCTATCCTATCCTCTATCCTATCCTATCCTCTATCCTATCCTATCGTCTATCTTATCCTCTATCCTATTATATCCCCTATCCAATCCTATCCTCAATCCTATCCTTTCCTGTATCCTATCCTATCCTGTAACCTCTATCCTATCGTATCCTCTACCCTATCATATCCTCTATCCTATCCTATCCTCTATCCTATCCTATCCTCTATCCTATCCTATCCTCTATCCTTTCCTATCCTCTATCCTATCCTCTATCCTATCCTCTATCCTAGCCTATCCTGTATCCTATCCTATCCAATCCCCTATCCTATCCTCTATCCAATCCTATCCTCAATCCTATCCTTTCCTGTATCCTATCCTATCCTCTATCCCCTATCCTATCCAATCCTCTGTCCTATCCTATCCTCTATCGTATCAAATCCCCTATCCTATCCTCTGTCCTATCCTATCCTCTATCCTATCCTATCCTCTGTCCTATCCTATCCTCTATCCTGTCAAATCCCCTATCCTATCCTCTGTCCTGTCCTATCCTCTATCCTACCCTATCCTCTATCCTATCCTATCGTCTATCCTATCCTCTATCCTATTATATCCCCTATCCAATCCTATCCTCAATCCTATCCTTTCCTGTATCCTATCCTATCCTGTATCCTCTATCCTATCCTGTATCCTCTATCCTATCGTATCCTCTAACCTATCATATCCTCTATCCTATCCTATCCTCTATCCTATCCTATCCTCTATCCTATCCTATCCTCTATCTTTCCTATCCTCTATCCTATCCTCTATCCTATCCTCTATCCTAGCCTATCCTGTATCCTATCCTATCCAATCCCCTATCCTATCCTCTATCCAATCCTATCCTCAATCCTATCCTTTTCTGTATCCTATCCTATCCTCTATCCTCTATCCTATCCAATCCTCTGTCCTATCCTATCCTCTATCCCATCCTATCGTGTATCCTATCCTCTATCCTATCCTATCCTCTATCCTATCAAATCCCCTATCCTATCCTCTGTCCTATCCTATCCTCTATCCTATCCTATCCTCCATTCTATCCTATCCTCTATCCTATCCTATCCTCTACCCTATCCTATCCTCTATCCTATCCTATCCTCTATCCTATCCTATCCTCTATCCTATCCTCTATTCTATCCTATCCTCTATCCTATCCTATCCACTATCCTATCCTATCCTCTATCCTATCCTATCCTCTATCCTATCAAATCCCCTATCCTATCCTCTATCCTATCCTATCCTCTATCCTCTATCGTATCCAATCCTCTATCCTATCCTATCCTCTATTCTATCCTCTATCCTATCCTATCCTCTATAATATCGTACACTCTATCCTATAATATCGTCTATCCGATCCTATTCTCTATCCTATCCTCTATCCTATCCTATTCTCTATCCTATCCTATCCTCTATCCTATCCTATCTTCTATCCTATCCTATCCTCTATCCCATCCTATCCTCTATCCTATCCTCTATAATATCCTATCCTCTATCCTATCCTATCATCTATCCTCAATCCTATCCTTTCCTGTATCCTATCCATTCCTCTATCCTATCCTGTCCTCTATCCTATCCTATCCTCTATCCCATCCTATCCTCTATCCTATCCTCTATCCTATCCTATCCTCTATCCTATCCTATCTTCTATCCTATCCGATCCTCTATCCTATCATATCCCCTATCCTATCTTCTATCTTATCCTATCCTCTATCCTATCCTATCCTCTATCCTATCCTATCGTCTATCCTATCCTCTATCCTATCCTATCGTCTATCCTATCCTCTATCCTATCCTATCCTCTATCCTATCCTATCCTCTATCCAATCCTATCCTCAATCCTCTCCTCTCCTGTATCCTATCCTATCCTCTATCCTCTATCCTATCCAATCCTCTGTCCTATCCTATCCTCTATCCTATCCTATCGTGTATCCTATCCTCTATCCTATCAAATCCCCTATCCTATCCTCTGTCCTATCCTATCCTCCATCCTACTCTATCCTCTATCCTATCCTATCCTCTACCCTATCCTATCCTCTATCCTATCCTATCCTCTATCCTATCCTATCCTCTATCCTATCCTCTATTCTATCCTATCCTCTATCCTATCCTATCCACTATCCTATCCTATCCTCTATCCTATCCTATCTTCTATCCTATCCTATCCTCTATCCCATCCTATCCTCTATCCTATCCTCTATAATATCCTATCCTCTATCCTATCCTATCATCTATCCTCAATCCTATCCTTTCCTGTATCCTATCCATTCCTCTATCCTATCCTGTCCTCTATCCTATCCTATCCTCTATCCCATCCTATCCTCTATCCTATCCTCTATCCTATCCTATCCTCTATCCTATCCTATCTTCTATCCTATCCGATCCTCTATCCTATCAAATCCCCTATCCTATCTTCTATCTTATCCTATCCTCTATCCTATCCTATCCTCTATCCTATCCTATCGTCTATCCTATCCTCTATCCTATCCTATCGTCTATCCTATCCTCTATCCTATCCTATCCTCTATCCTATCCTATCCTCTATCCTATCCTCTCCTGTATCCTATCCTATCCTCTATCCTATCCTATCCTCTATCCTATCCTATCCTCTATCCTATCCTATCGTCTATCCTATCCTCTATCCTATCCTATCCTCTATCCTATCAAATCCCCTATCCTATCCTCTATCCTATCCTATCCTCTATCCAATCCTCTATCCTATTCTATCCTCTATCCTATCCTATCCTCTATCCTATCCTATCGTCTATCCTGTATTATCCTCTATCCTATCCTATCCTCTATCCTATCCTCTATCCTATCCTATCCTCTATCCTTTCCTATCCTCTATCCTATCCTCTATCCTATCCTCTATCCTAACCTATCCTGTATCCTATCCTACCCAATCCTCTATCCTATCCTCTATCCAATCCTATCCTCAATCCTATCCTTTCCTGTATCCTATCCTATCCTCTATCCTCTATCCTATCCAATCCTCTGTCCTATCCTATCCTGTATCCTATCCTATCGTGTATCCTATCCTCTATCCTATCCTTTCCTGTATCCTATCCTATCCTCTATCCTCTATCCTATAAAATCCTCTGTCCTATCCTATCCTCTATCCAATCATATCCTCTATCTTATAATATCCTCTATCCTATCCTATCCTGTATCCAATCCTCTATCCTATCCTATCCTCTATCCTATCCTATCCTCTATCCTATCCTATCGTCTATCCTGTCCTATCCTCTGTCCTATCCTATCCTCTATCCTATCCTATCCTCTTTCCAATCCTATCCTCAATCCTATCCTTTCCTGTATCCTATCCTATCCTGTATCCTCTATCCTATCCTATCCTCCATCCTATCCTATCCTCTATCCTATCCTATCCTCTATCCTATCCTTTCCTCTATCCTATCCTATCTTCTATCCTATCCGATCCACTATTCTATCCTATCTTCTATCCTATCAAATCCCCTATCCTATTTTCTATCCTATCCTATCCTCTATCCTATCCTATCCTCTATCCTATCCTATCGTTTATCCTATCCTCTATCCTATCCTATCCTCTATCCTATCCTATCCTCTATCCTATCCTATCCTATCTTCTATCTTATCCTATCCTCTATCCTATCCTATCCTCCATCCTATCCTATCGTCTATCCTATCATCTATCCTATCCTATCGTCTATCCTATCCTCTATCCTATCCTATCCTCTATCCTATCCTATCCTCTATCCTATCCTATCCTCTATCCTATCCTCTCCTGTATCCTATCCTATCCTCTATCCTATCCTATCCTCTATCCTATCCTATCCTCTATCCTATCCTATCCTCTATCCTATCCTATCGTCTATCCTATGCTCTATCCTATCCTATCCTCTATCCTATCAAATCCCCTAACCTATCCTCTATCCTATCCTATCCTCCATCCAATCCTCTATCCTATTCTATCCTCTATCCTATCCTATCCTCTATCCTATCCTATCGTCTATCCTGTATTATCCTCTATCCTATCCTATCCTCTATCCTATCCTCTATCCTATCCTATCCTCTGTCCTATCCTATCCTCTATCCTATCAAATCCCCTATCCTATCCTCTGTCCTATCCTATCCTCTATCCTATCCTCTATCCTATCCTCTATCCTATCCTATCCCCTATCCAATCCTATCCTCAATCCTATCCTTTCCTGTATCCTATCCTATCCTGTATCCTCTATCCTATCGTATCCTCTCTACCCTATCATATCCTCTATCCTATTCTATCCTCTATCCTATCCAATCCTCTATCCTATCCTATCCTCTATCCTATCCTCTATCCTAGCCTATCCTCTATCCTATCCAATCCAATCCCCTATCCTATCCTCTATCCAATCCTATCCTCAATCCTATCCTTTCCTGTATCCTATCCTATCCTCTATCCTCTATCCTATCCAATCCTCTGTCCTATCCTATCCTCTATCCTATCCTATCGTGTATCGTATCCTCTATCCTATCAATTCCCCTATCCTATCCTTTGTCCTATCCTATCCTCTATCCTATCCTATCCCCTATCCAATCCTATCCTCAATCCTATCCTTTCCTGTATCCTATCCTATCCTGTATCCTCTATCCGATCGTATCCTCTACCCTATCATATCCTCTATCCTATCCAATCCTCTATCCTATCCTATCCTCTATCCTATCCTATCCTCTATCCTTTCCTATCCTCTATCCTATCCTCTATCCTATCCTCTATCCTAGCCTATCCTGTACCCTATCCTATCCAATCCCCTATCCTATCCTCTATCCAATCCTATCCTCAATCCTATCCTTTCCTGTATCCTATCCTATCCTCTATCCTCTATCCTATCCAATCCTCTGTCCTATCCTATCCTCTATCCTATCAAATCCCCTATCCTATCCTCTGTCCTATCCTATCCTCTATCCTATCCTATCCTCTGTCCTATCCTATCCTCTATCCTATCAAATCCCCTATCCTATCCTCTGTCCTATCCTATCCTCTATCCTATCCTATCCTCTATCCTATCCTATCGTCTATCTTATCCTCTATCCTATTATATCCCCTATCCAATCCTATCCTCAATCCTATCCTTTCCTGTATCCTATCCTATCCTGTAACCTCTATCCTATCGTATCCTCTACCCTATCATATCCTCTATCCTATCCTATCCTCTATCGTATCCTATCCTCTATCCTATCCTATCCTCTATCCTTTCCTATCCTCTATCCTATCCTCTATCCTATCCTCTATCCTAGCCTATCCTGTATCCTATCCTATCCTCTATCCAATCCTATCCTCAATCCTATCCTTTCCTGTATCCTATCCTATCCTCTATCCCCTATCCTATCCAATCCTCTGTCCTATCCTATCCTCTATCGTATCAAATCCCCTATCCTATCCTCTGTCCTATCCTATCCTCTATCCTATCCTATCCTCTGTCCTATCCTATCCTCTATCCTGTCAAATCCCCTATCCTATCCTCTGTCCTGTCCTATCCTCTATCCTACCCTATCCTCTATCCTATCCTATCGTCTATCCTATCCTCTATCCTATTATATCCCCTATCCAATCCTATCCTCAATCCTATCCTTTCCTGTATCCTATCCTATCCTGTATCCTCTATCCTATCCTGTATCCTCTATCCTATCGTATCCTCTAACCTATCATATCCTCTATCCTATCCTATCCTCTATCCTATCCTATCCTCTATCCTATCCTATCCTCTATCTTTCCTATCCTCTATCCTATCCTCTATCCTATCCTCTATCCTAGCCTATCCTGTATCCTATCCTATCCAATCCCCTATCCTATCCTCTATCCAATCCTATCCTCAATCCTATCCTTTTCTGTATCCTATCCTATCCTCTATCCTCTATCCTATCCAATCCTCTGTCCTATCCTATCCTCTATCCCATCCTATCGTGTATCCTATCCTCTATCCTATCCTATCCTCTATCCTATCAAATCCCCTATCCTATCCTCTGTCCTATCCTATCCTCTATCCTATCCTATCCTCCATTCTATCCTATCCTCTATCCTATCCTATCCTCTACCCTATCCTATCCTCTATCCTATCCTATCCTCTATCCTATCCTATCCTCTATCCTATCCTCTATTCTATCCTATCCTCTATCCTATCCTATCCACTATCCTATCCTATCCTCTATCCTATCCTATCCTCTATCCTATCAAATCCCCTATCCTATCCTCTATCCTATCCTATCCTCTATCCTCTATCGTATCCAATCCTCTATCCTATCCTATCCTCTATTCTATCCTCTATCCTATCCTATCCTCTATAATATCGTACACTCTATCCTATAATATCGTCTATCCGATCCTATTCTCTATCCTATCCTCTATCCTATCCTATTCTCTATCCTATCCTATCCTCTATCCTATCCTATCTTCTATCCTATCCTATCCTCTATCCCATCCTATCCTCTATCCTATCCTCTATAATATCCTATCCTCTATCCTATCCTATCATCTATCCTCAATCCTATCCTTTCCTGTATCCTATCCATTCCTCTATCCTATCCTGTCCTCTATCCTATCCTATCCTCTATCCCATCCTATCCTCTATCCTATCCTCTATCCTATCCTATCCTCTATCCTATCCTATCTTCTATCCTATCCGATCCTCTATCCTATCAAATCCCCTATCCTATCTTCTATCTTATCCTATCCTCTATCCTATCCTATCCTCTATCCTATCCTATCGTCTATCCTATCCTCTATCCTATCCTATCGTCTATCCTATCCTCTATCCTATCCTATCCTCTATCCTATCCTATCCTCTATCCAATCCTATCCTCAATCCTCTCCTCTCCTGTATCCTATCCTATCCTCTATCCTCTATCCTATCCAATCCTCTGTCCTATCCTATCCTCTATCCTATCCTATCGTGTATCCTATCCTCTATCCTATCAAATCCCCTATCCTATCCTCTGTCCTATCCTATCCTCCATCCTACTCTATCCTCTATCCTATCCTATCCTCTACCCTATCCTATCCTCTATCCTATCCTATCCTCTATCCTATCCTATCCTCTATCCTATCCTCTATTCTATCCTATCCTCTATCCTATCCTATCCACTATCCTATCCTATCCTCTATCCTATCCTATCTTCTATCCTATCCTATCCTCTATCCCATCCTATCCTCTATCCTATCCTCTATAATATCCTATCCTCTATCCTATCCTATCATCTATCCTCAATCCTATCCTTTCCTGTATCCTATCCATTCCTCTATCCTATCCTGTCCTCTATCCTATCCTATCCTCTATCCCATCCTATCCTCTATCCTATCCTCTATCCTATCCTATCCTCTATCCTATCCTATCTTCTATCCTATCCGATCCTCTATCCTATCAAATCCCCTATCCTATCTTCTATCTTATCCTATCCTCTATCCTATCCTATCCTCTATCCTATCCTATCGTCTATCCTATCCTCTATCCTATCCTATCGTCTATCCTATCCTCTATCCTATCCTATCCTCTATCCTATCCTATCCTCTATCCTATCCTATCCTCTATCCTATCCTCTCCTGTATCCTATCCTATCCTCTATCCTATCCTATCCTCTATCCTATCCTATCCTCTATCCTATCCTATCGTCTATCCTATCCTCTATCCTATCCTATCCTCTATCCTATCAAATCCCCTATCCTATCCTCTATCCTATCCTATCCTCTATCCAATCCTCTATCCTATTCTATCCTCTATCCTATCCTATCCTCTATCCTATCCTATCGTCTATCCTGTATTATCCTCTATCCTATCCTATCCTCTATCCTATCCTCTATCCTATCCTATCCTCTATCCTTTCCTATCCTCTATCCTATCCTCTATCCTATCCTCTATCCTAACCTATCCTGTATCCTATCCTACCCAATCCTCTATCCTATCCTCTATCCAATCCTATCCTCAATCCTATCCTTTCCTGTATCCTATCCTATCCTCTATCCTCTATCCTATCCAATCCTCTGTCCTATCCTATCCTCTATCCTATCCTATCGTGTATCCTATCCTCTATCCTATCCTTTCCTGTATCCTATCCTATCCTCTATCCTCTATCCTATAAAATCCTCTGTCCTATCCTATCCTCTATCCAATCATATCCTCTATCTTATAATATCCTCTATCCTATCCTATCCTGTATCCAATCCTCTATCCTATCCTATCCTCTATCCTATCCTATCCTCTATCCTATCCTATCGTCTATCCTGTCCTATCCTCTGTCCTATCCTATCCTCTATCCTATCCTATCCTCTTTCCAATCCTATCCTCAATCCTATCCTTTCCTGTATCCTATCCTATCCTGTATCCTCTATCCTATCCTATCCTCCATCCTATCCTATCCTCTATCCTATCCTATCCTCTATCCTATCCTTTCCTCTATCCTATCCTATCTTCTATCCTATCCGATCCACTATTCTATCCTATCTTCTATCCTATCAAATCCCCTATCCTATTTTCTATCCTATCCTATCCTCTATCCTATCCTATCCTCTATCCTATCCTATCGTTTATCCTATCCTCTATCCTATCCTATCCTCTATCCTATCCTATCCTCTATCCTATCCTATCCTCTATCCTATCCTATCCTCTATCCTATCCTATCCTATCTTCTATCTTATCCTATCCTCTATCCTATCCTATCCTCCATCCTATCCTATCGTCTATCCTATCATCTATCCTATCCTATCGTCTATCCTATCCTCTATCCTATCCTATCCTCTATCCTATCCTATCCTCTATCCTATCCTATCCTAAATCCTATCCTCTCCTGTATCCTATCCTATCCTCTATCCTATCCTATCCTCTATCCTATCCTATCGTCTATCCTATGCTCTATCCTATCCTATCCTCTATCCTATCAAATCCCCTAACCTATCCTCTATCCTATCCTATCCTCCATCCAATCCTCTATCCTATTCTATCCTCTATCCTA
Organism: Halictus rubicundus; assembly: GCF_050948215.1. Taxonomy (NCBI): domain Eukaryota; kingdom Metazoa; phylum Arthropoda; class Insecta; order Hymenoptera; family Halictidae; genus Halictus; species Halictus rubicundus. The sequence continues at coordinate 86,082 of NW_027488822.1, read as the reverse complement.
TCCTATCCTCTATCCTATCCTATCGTCTATCCTGTATTATCCTCTATCCTATCCTATCCTCTATCCTATCCTCTATCCTATCCTATCCAATCCCCTATCCTATCCTCTATCCAATCCTATCCTCAATCCTATCCTTTCCTGTATCCTATCCTATCCTCCATCCTCTACCCTATCCAATCCTCTGTCCTATCCTATCCTCTATCCTATCCTATCCTCTGTCCTATCCTATCCTCTATCCTATCAAATCCCCTATCCTATCCTCTGTCCTATCCTATCCTCTATCCTATCCTCTATCCTATCCTCTATCCTATCCTATCCCCTATCCAATCCTATCCTCAATCCTATCCTTTCCTGTATCCTATCCTATCCTGTATCCTCTATCCTATCGTATCCTCTCTACCCTATCATATCCTCTATCCTATTCTATCCTCTATCCTATCCTATCCTCTATCCTATCCTATCCACTATCCTATCCTATCCTCTATCCTATCCTATCCCCTATCCAATCCTATCCTCAATCCTATGCTTTCCTGTATTCTATCCTATCCTGTATCCTCTATCCTATCGTATCCTCTACCCTATCATATCCTCTATCCTATCCTATCGTCTATCCTATCCTGTATCCTATCCTATCCTCTATCCTATCCTATCCTATCCTCTATCCTATCCTCTCCTGTATCCTATCCTATCCTCTATCCTATCCTATCCTCTATCCTATCCTATCCTCTATCCTATCCTATCGTCTATCCTATCCTCTATCCTATCCTATCCAATCCCCTATCCTATCCTCTATCCAATCCTATCCTCAATCCTATCCTTTCCTGTATCCTATCCTATCCTCTCTCCTCTATCCTATCCAATCCTCTGTCCTATCCTATCCTCTATCCTATCAAATCCCCTATCCTATCCTCTCTCCTATCCTATCCTCTATCCTATCCTATCCTCTGTCCTATCCTATCCTCTATCCTATCAAATCCCCTATCCTATCCTCTGTCCTATCCTATCCTCTATCCTATCGTCTATCCTATCCTCTATCCTATCCTATCCCCTATCCAATCCTATCCTCAATCCTATCCTTTCCTGTATCCTATCCTATCCTGTATCCTCTATCCTATCCTATCCTCTATCCTATCCTCTATCCTAGCCTATCCTCTATCCTATCCAATCCAATCCCCTATCCTATCCTCTATCCAATCCTATCCTCAATCCTATCCTTTCCTGTATCCTATCCTATCCTCTATCCTCTATCCTATCCAATCCTCTGTCCTATCCTATCCTCTATCCTATCCTATCGTGTATCGTATCCTCTATCCTATTATATCCCCTATCCAATCCTATCCTCAATCCTATCCTTTCCTGTATCCTATCCTATCCTGTATCCTCTATCCTATCCTGTATCCTCTATCCTAGCCTATCCTCTATCCTATCCAATCCAATCCCCTATCCTATCCTCTATCCAATCCTATCCTCAATCCTATCCTTTCCTGTATCCTATCCTATCCTCTATCCTCTATCCTATCCAATCCTCTGTCCTATCCTATCCTCTATCCTATCCTATCGTGTATCGTATCCTCTATCCTATTATATCCCCTATCCAATCCTATCCTCAATCCTATCCTTTCCTGTATCCTATCCTATCCTGTATCCTCTATCCTATCCTGTATCCTCTATCCTATCGTATCCTCTAACCTATCATATCCTCTATCCTATCCTATCCTCTATCCTATCCTATCCTCTATCCTATCCTATCCTCTATCTTTCCTATCCTCTATCCTATCCTCTATCCTATCCTCTATCCTAGCCTATCCTGTATCCTATCCTATCCAATCCCCTATCCTATCCTCTATCCAATCCTATCCTCAATCCTACCCTTTTCTGTATCCTATCCTATCCTCTATCCTCTATCCTATCCAATCCTCTGTCCTATCCTATCCTCTATCCCATCCTATCGTGTATCCTATCCTCTATCCTATCCTATCCTCTATCCTATCAAATCCCCTATCCTATCCTCTGTCCTATCCTATCCTCTATCCTATCCTATCTTCTATCCTATCCGATCCTCTATCCTATCAAATCCCCTATCCTATCTTCTATCTTATCCTATCCTCTATCCTATCCTATCCTCTATCCTATCCTATCGTCTATCCTATCCTATCCTCTATCCTATCCTATCCTCTATCCTATCCTCTATTCTATCCTATCCTCTATCCTATCCTATCCACTATCCTATCCTATCCTCTATCCTATCCTATCTTCTATCCTATCCTATCCTCTATCCCATCCTATCCTCTATCCTATCCTCTATAATATCCTATCCTCTATCCTATCCTATCATCTATCCTCAATCCTATCCTTTCCTGTATCCTATCCATTCCTCTATCCTATCCTGTCCTCTATCCTATCCTATCCTCTATCCCATCCTATCCTCTATCCTATCCTCTATCCTATCCTATCCTCTATCCTATCCTATCTTCTATCCTATCCGATCCTCTATCCTATCAAATCCCCTATCCTATCTTCTATCTTATCCTATCCTCTATCCTATCCTATCCTCTATCCTATCCTATCCTCTATCCTATCCTCTATCCTATCCTATCCAATCCCCTATCCTATCCTCTATCCTATCCTCTATCCTATCCTATCCAATCCCCTATCCTATCCTCTATCCAATCCTATCCTCAATCCTATCCTTTCCTGTATCCTATCCTATCCTCCATCCTCTACCCTATCCAATCCTCTGTCCTATCCTATCCTCTATCCTATCCTATCCTCTGTCCTATCCTATCCTCTATCCTATCAAATCCCCTATCCTATCCTCTGTCCTATCCTATCCTCTATCCTATCCTCTATCCTATCCTCTATCCTATCCTATCCCCTATCCAATCCTATCCTCAATCCTATCCTTTCCTGTATCCTATCCTATCCTGTATCCTCTATCCTATCGTATCCTCTCTACCCTATCATATCCTCTATCCTATTCTATCCTCTATCCTATCCTATCCTCTATCCTATCCTATCCACTATCCTATCCTATCCTCTATCCTATCCTATCCCCTATCCAATCCTATCCTCAATCCTATGCTTTCCTGTATTCTATCCTATCCTGTATCCTCTATCCTATCGTATCCTCTACCCTATCATATCCTCTATCCTATCCTATCGTCTATCCTATCCTGTATCCTATCCTATCCTCTATCCTATCCTATCCTATCCTCTATCCTATCCTCTCCTGTATCCTATCCTATCCTCTATCCTATACTATCCTCTATCCTATCCTATCCTCTATCCTATCCTATCGTCTATCCTATCCTCTATCCTATCCTCTATCCTATCCTATCCAATCCCCTATCCTATCCTCTATCCAATCCTATCCTCAATCCTATCCTTTCCTGTATCCTATCCTATCCTCTCTCCTCTATCCTATCCAATCCTCTGTCCTATCCTATCCTCTATCCTATCAAATCCCCTATCCTATCCTCTGTCCTATCCTATCCTCTATCCTATCCTATCCTCTTTCCTATCCTATCCTCTATCCTATCAAATCCCCTATCCTATCCTCTGTCCTATCCTATCCTCTATCCTATCCTATCCCCTATCCAATCCTATCCTCAATCCTATCCTTTCCTGTATCCTATCCTATCCTGTATCCTCTATCCTATCGTATCCTCTCTACCCTATCATATCCTCTATCCTATTCTATCCTCTATCCTATCCAATCCTCTATCCTATCCTATCCTCTATCCTATCCTCTATCCTAGCCTATCCTCTATCCTATCCAATCCAATCCCCTATCCTATCCTCTATCCAATCCTATCCTCAATCCTATCCTTTCCTGTATCCTATCCTATCCTCTATCCTCTATCCTATCCAATCCTCTGTCCTATCCTATCCTCTATCCTATCCTATCGTGTATCGTATCCTCTATCCTATCAATTCCCCTATCCTATCCTCTGTCCTATCCTATCCTCTATCCTATCCTATCCCCTATCCAATCCTATCCTCAATCCTATCCTTTCCTGTATCCTATCCTATCCTGTATCCTCTATCCGATCGTATCCTCTACCCTATCATATCCTCTATTCTATCCAATCCTCTATCCTATCCTATCCTCTATCCTATCCTATCCTCTATCCTTTCCTATCCTCTATCCTATCCTCTATCCTATCCTCTATCCTAGCCTATCCTGTATCCTATCCTATCCAATCCCCTATCCTATCCTCTATCCAATCCTATCCTCAATCCTATCCTTTCCTGTATCCTATCCTATCCTCTATCCTCTATCCTATCCAATCCTCTGTCCTATCCTATCCTCTATCCTATCAAATCCCCTATCCTATCCTCTGTCCTATCCTATCCTCTATCCTATCCTATCCTCTGTCCTATCCTATCCTCTATCCTATCAAATCCCCTATCCTATCCTCTGTCCTATCCTATCCTCTATCCTATCCTATCCTCTATCCTATCCTATCGTCTATCTTATCCTCTATCCTATTATATCCCCTATCCAATCCTATCCTCAATCCTATCCTTTCCTGTATCCTATCCTATCCTGTAACCTCTATCCTATCGTATCCTCTACCCTATCATATCCTCTATCCTATCCTATCCTCTACCCTAACCTATCCTCTATCCTATCCTATCCTCTATCCTATCCTATCCTCTATCCTATCCTCTATTCTATCCTATCCTCTATCCTATCCTATCCACTATCCTATCCTATCCTCTATCCTATCCTATCTTCTATCCTATCCTATCCTCTATCCCATCCTATCCTCTATCCTATCCTCTATAATATCCTATCCTCTATCCTATCCTATCATCTATCCTCAATCCTATCCTTTCCTGTATCCTATCCATTCCTGTATCCTATCCTGTCCTCTATCCTATCCTATCCTCTATCCCATCCTATCCTCTATCCTATCCTCTATCCTATCCTATCCTCTATCCTATCCTATCTTCTATCCTATCCGATCCTCTATCCTATCAAATCCCCTATCCTATCTTCTATCTTATCCTATCCTCTATCCTATCCTATCCTCTATCCAATCCTCTATCCTATTCTATCCTCTATCCTATCCTATCCTCTATCCTATCCTATCGTCTATCCTGTATTATCCTCTATCCTATCCTATCCTCTATCCTATCCTCTATCCAATCATATCCTCTATCCTATAATATCCTCTATCCTATCCTATCCTGTATCCAATCCTCTATCCTATCCTATCCTCTATCCTATCCTATCCTCTATCCTATCCTATCGTCTATCCTGTCCTATCCTCTGTCCTATCCTATCCTCTATCCTATCCTATCCTCAATCCTATCCTTTCCTGTATCCTATCCTATCCTGTATCCTCTATCCTATCCTATCCTCCATCCTATCCTATCCTATCCTCTATCCTATCCTTTCCTCTATCCTATCCTATCTTCTATCCTATCCGATCCACTATTCTATCCTATCTTCTATCCTATCAAATCCCCTATCCTATTTTCTATCCTATCCTATCCTCTATCCTATCCTATCCTCTATCCTATCCTATCGTTTATCCTATCCTCTATCCTATCCTATCCTCTATCCTATCCTATCCTATCTTCTATCGTATCCTATCCTCTACCCTATGAAATCCCCTATCCTATCCTCTGTCCTATCCTATCCTCTATCCTATCCTATCCTGCATCCAATCCTATCCTCAATCCTATCCTTTCCTGTATCCTATCCTATCCTCTATACTCTATCCTATGCAATCCTCTATCCTATCATATCCTCTACCCTATCATATCCCCTATCCTATCCTATCCTCTATCCTATCCTATCCTCTATCCTCAATCCTATCCAATCCTCTGTCCTATCGTATCCTCTATCCTATCATATCCTCTATCCTATAATATCCTCTATCCTATCCTATCGTCTATCCTATCCTCTATCCTATCCTATCCTCTATCCTCTCCTATCCTCTATCCTATCCTATCCTCTATCCTTTCCTATCCTCTATCCTATCCTCTATCCTATCCTCTATCCTAACCTATCCTGTATCCTATCCTATCCAATCCCCTATCCTATCCTCTATCCAATCCTATCCTCAATCCTATCCTTTCCTGTATCCTATCCTATCCTCTATCCTCTATCCTATCCAATCCTCTGTCCTATCCTATCCTCTATCCTATCCTATCGTGTATCCTATCCTCTATCCTATCCTTTCCTGTATCCTATCCTATCCTCTATCCTCTATCCTATCCAATCCTCTGTCCTATCCTATCCTCTATCCAATCATATCCTCTATCCTATAATATCTCTATCCTATCCTATCCTGTATCCAATCCTCTATCCTATCCTATCCTCTATCCTATCCTATCCTCTATCCTATCCTATCGTCTATCCTGTCCTATCCTCTGTCCTATCCTATCCTCTATCCTATCCTATCCTCTTTCCAATCCTATCCTCAATCCTATCCTTTCCTGTATCCTATCCTATCCTGTATCCTCTATCCTATCCTATCCTCCATCCTATCCTATCCTCTATCCTATCCTATCCTCTATCCTATCCTTTCCTCTATCCTATCCTATCTTCTATCCTATCCGATCCACTATTCTATCCTATCTTCTATCCTATCTGATCCTCTATCCTATCAAATCCCCTATCCTATTTTCTATCCTATCCTATCCTCTATCCTATCCTATCCTCTATCCTATCCTATCGTTTATCCTATCCTCTATCCTATCCTATCCTCTATCCTATCCTATCCTATCTTCTATCCTATCCTATCCTCTACCCTATCCAATCCTCTATCCTATCCTATCATCTATCCTCAATCCTATCCTTTCCTGTATCCTATCCATTCCCCTATCCTATCCTCTGTCCTATCCTATCCACTATCCTATCCTATCCTGCATCCAATCCTATCCTCAATCCTATCCTTTCCTGTATCCTATCCTATCCTCTATACTCTATCCTATGCAATCCTCTATCCTATCATATCCTCTACCCTATCATATCCCCTATCCTATCCTATCCTCTATCCTATCCTATCCTCTATCCTCAATCCTATCCAATCCTCTGTCCTATCGTATCCTCTATCCTATCATATCCTCTATCCTATAATATCCTCTATCCTATCCTATCGTCTATCCTATCCTCTATCCTATCCTATCCTCTATCCTATCCTATCTTCTATTCTATCCTATCCTCTATCCTATCCTATCCACTATCCAATCCTATCGTCTATCCTATCCTATCCTCTATCCTATCAAATCCCCTATCCTATCCTCTATCCTATCCTCTATCCTAGCCTATCCTCTATCCTATCCAATCCAATCCCCTATCCTAACCTCTATCCAATCCTATCCTCAATCCTATCCTCTCCTGTATCCTATCCTATCCTCTATCCTCTATCCTATCCAATTCTCTGTCCTATCCTATCCTCTATCCTATCCTATCGTGTATCCTATCCTCTATCCTATCAAATCCCCTATCCTATCCTCTGTCCTATCCTATCCTCTATCCTATCCTATCCCCTATCCAATCCTATCCTCAATCCTATCCTTTCATGTATCCTATCCTATCCTGTATCCTCTATCCTATCGTATCCTCTACCCTATCATATCCTCTATCCTATCCTATAATCTATCCTATCCTATCCTCTATCCTTTCCTATCCTCTATCCTATCCTCTATCCTAGCCTATCCTCTATCCTATCCTATCCAATCCCCTATCCTATCCTCTATCCAATCCTATCCTCAATCCTATCCTTTCCTGTATCCTATCCTATCCTCTATCCTCTATCCTATCCAATCCTCTGTCCTATCCTATCCTCTATCCTATCCTATCGTGTATCCTATCCTCTATCCTATCCTATCCTCTATCCTATCAAATCCCCTATCCTATCCTCTGTCCTATCCTATCCTCTATCCTATCCTATCCTCTATCCTATCCTATCCTCTATCCTATCCTATCCTCCATCCTATCCTATCCTCTATCCTATCCAATCCTCTATCCTATCCTATCATCTATCCTCAATCCTATCCTTTCCTGTATCCTATCCATTCCTCTATCCTATCCTGTCCTCTATCCTATCCTATCCTCTATCCCATCCTATCCTCTATCCTATCCTCTATCCTATCCTATCTTCTATCCTATCCGATCCTCTATCCTATCAAATCCCCTATCCTATCTTCTATCTTATCCTATCCTCTATCCTATCCTATCCTCTATCCTATCCTATCCCCTATCCAATCCTATCCTCAATCCTATCCTTTCATGTATCCTATCCTATCCTGTATCCTCTATCCTATCGTATCCTCTACCCTATCATATCCTCTAACCTATCCTATAATCTATCCTATCCTATCCTCTATCCTTTCCTATCCTCTATCCTATCCTCTATCCTATCCTCTATCCTAGCCTATCCTCTATCCTATCCTATCCAATCCCCTATCCTATCCTCTATCCAATCCTATCCTCAATCCTATCCTTTCCTGCATCCAATCCTATCCTCAATCCTATCCTTTCCTGTATCCTATCCTATCCTCTATACTCTATCCTATGCAATCCTCTATCCTATCATATCCTCTACCCTATCATATCCCCTATCCTATCCTATCCTCTATCCTATCCTATCCTCTATCCTCAATCCTATCCAATCCTCTGTCCTATCGTATCCTCTATCCTATCATATCCTCTATCCTATAATATCCTCTATCCTATCCTATCGTCTATCCTATCCTCTATCCTATCCTATCCTCTATCCTATCCTATCTTCTATCCTATCCTATCCTCTATCCTATCCTATCCTCTATCCTATCCTATCCTCTATCCTATCCTATCCTCTATCCTATCCTATCCTCCATCCTATCCTATCCTCTATCCTATCCAATCCTCTATCCTATCCTATCATCTATCCTCAATCCTATCCTTTCCTGTATCCTCTATCCTATCGTATCCTCTACCCTATCATATCCTCTATCCTATCCTATCCTCTATCCTATCCTATCCTCTATCCTATCCTATCCTCTATCCTTTCCTATCCTCTATCCTATCCTCTATCCTATCCTCTATCCTAGCCTGTCCTCTATCCTATCCTATCCAATCCCCTATCCTATCCTCTATCCAATCCTATCCTCAATCCTATCCTTTCCTGTATCCTATCCTATCCTCTATCCTCTATCCTATCCAATCCTCTGTCCTATCCTATCCTCTATCCTATCCTATCGTGTATCCTATCCTCTATCCTATCCTATCCTCTATCCTATCAAATCCCCTATCCTATCCTCTATCCTATCCTATCCTCTATCCTCAATCCTATCCAATCCTCTGTCCTATCGTATCCTCTATCCTATCATATCCTCTATCCTATAATATCCTCTATCCTATCCTATCGTCTATCCTATCCTCTATCCTATCCTATCCTCTATCCTATCCTATCTTCTATTCTATCCTATCCTCTATCCTATCCTATCCACTATCCAATCCTATCGTCTATCCTATCCTATCCTCTATCCTATCAAATCCCCTATCCTATCCTCTATCCTATCCTCTATCCTAGCCTATCCTCTATCCTATCCAATCCAATCCCCTATCCTAACCTCTATCCAATCCTATCCTCAATCCTATCCTCTCCTGTATCCTATCCTATCCTCTATCCTCTATCCTATCCAATTCTCTGTCCTATCCTATCCTCTATCCTATCCTATCGTGTATCCTATCCTCTATCCTATCAAATCCCCTATCCTATCCTCTGTCCTATCCTATCCTCTATCCTATCCTATCCCCTATCCAATCCTATCCTCAATCCTATCCTTTCATGTATCCTATCCTATCCTGTATCCTCTATCCTATCGTATCCTCTACCCTATCATATCCTCTATCCTATCCTATAATCTATCCTATCCTATCCTCTATCCTTTCCTATCCTCTATCCTATCCTCTATCCTAGCCTATCCTCTATCCTATCCTATCCAATCCCCTATCCTATCCTCTATCCAATCCTATCCTCAATCCTATCCTTTCCTGTATCCTATCCTATCCTCTATCCTCTATCCTATCCAATCCTCTGTCCTATCCTATCCTCTATCCTATCCTATCGTGTATCCTATCCTCTATCCTATCCTATCCTCTATCCTATCAAATCCCCTATCCTATCCTCTGTCCTATCCTATCCTCTATCCTATCCTATCCTCTATCCTATCCTATCCTCTATCCTATCCTATCCTCCATCCTATCCTATCCTCTATCCTATCCAATCCTCTATCCTATCCTATCATCTATCCTCAATCCTATCCTTTCCTGTATCCTATCCATTCCTCTATCCTATCCTGTCCTCTATCCTATCCTATCCTCTATCCCATCCTATCCTCTATCCTATCCTCTATCCTATCCTATCTTCTATCCTATCCGATCCTCTATCCTATCAAATCCCCTATCCTATCTTCTATCTTATCCTATCCTCTATCCTATCCTATCCTCTATCCTATCCTATCCCCTATCCAATCCTATCCTCAATCCTATCCTTTCATGTATCCTATCCTATCCTGTATCCTCTATCCTATCGTATCCTCTACCCTATCATATCCTCTAACCTATCCTATAATCTATCCTATCCTATCCTCTATCCTTTCCTATCCTCTATCCTATCCTCTATCCTATCCTCTATCCTAGCCTATCCTCTATCCTATCCTATCCAATCCCCTATCCTATCCTCTATCCAATCCTATCCTCAATCCTATCCTTTCCTGCATCCAATCCTATCCTCAATCCTATCCTTTCCTGTATCCTATCCTATCCTCTATACTCTATCCTATGCAATCCTCTATCCTATCATATCCTCTACCCTATCATATCCCCTATCCTATCCTATCCTCTATCCTATCCTATCCTCTATCCTCAATCCTATCCAATCCTCTGTCCTATCGTATCCTCTATCCTATCATATCCTCTATCCTATAATATCCTCTATCCTATCCTATCGTCTATCCTATCCTCTATCCTATCCTATCCTCTATCCTATCCTATCTTCTATCCTATCCTATCCTCTATCCTATCCTATCCTCTATCCTATCCTATCCTCTATCCTATCCTATCCTCTATCCTATCCTATCCTCCATCCTATCCTATCCTCTATCCTATCCAATCCTCTATCCTATCCTATCATCTATCCTCAATCCTATCCTTTCCTGTATCCTCTATCCTATCGTATCCTCTACCCTATCATATCCTCTATCCTATCCTATCCTCTATCCTATCCTATCCTCTATCCTATCCTATCCTCTATCCTTTCCTATCCTCTATCCTATCCTCTATCCTAGCCTGTCCTCTATCCTATCCTATCCAATCCCCTATCCTATCCTCTATCCAATCCTATCCTCAATCCTATCCTTTCCTGTATCCTATCCTATCCTCTATCCTCTATCCTATCCAATCCTCTGTCCTATCCTATCCTCTATCCTATCCTATCGTGTATCCTATCCTCTATCCTATCCTATCCTCTATCCTATCAAATCCCCTATCCTATCCTCTGTCCTATCTTATCCTCTATCCTATCCTATCCTCTATCCTATCCTATCCTCTAACCTATCCTATCCTCTATCCTATCCTATCCTCTATCCTATCCTATCCTCCATCCTATCCTATCCTCTATCCTATCCAATCCTCTATCCTATCCTATCATCTATCCTCAATCCTATCCTTTCCTGTATCCTATCCATTCCTCTATCCTATCCTGTCCTCTATCCTATCCTATCCTCTATCCCATCCTATCCTCTATCCTATCCTCTATCCTATCCTATCTTCTATCCTATCCGATCCTCTATCCTATCAAATCCCCTATCCTATCTTCTATCTTATCCTATCCTCTATCCTATCCTATCCACTATCCTATCCTATCGTCTATCCTATCCTCTATCCTATCCTATCGTCTATCCTGTCCTCTATCCTATCCTATCCTCTATCCTATCCTATCCTCTATCCAATCCTATCCTCAATCCTATCCTCTCCTGTATCCTATCCTATCCTCTATCCTCTATCCTATCCAATCCTCTGTCCTATCCTATCCTCTATCCTATCCTATCGTGTATCCTATCCTCTATCCTATCAAATCCCCTATCCTATCCTCTGTCCTATCCTATCCTCCATCATATCCTATCCTCTATCCTATCCTATCCTCTACCCTATCCTATCCTCTATCCTATCCTATCCTCTATCCTATCCTATCCTCTATCCTATCCTCTATTCTATCCTATCCTCTATCCTATCCTATCCACTATCCTAGCCTATCCTCTATCCTATCCTATCTTCTATCCTATCCTATCCTCTATCCCATCCTATCCTCTATCCTATCCTCTATAATATCCTATCCTCTATCCTATCCTATCATCTATCCTCAATCCTATCCTTTCCTGTATCCTATCCATTCCTCTATCCTATCCTGTCCTCTATCCTATCCTATCCTCTATCCCATCCTATCCTCTATCCTCTCCTCTATCCTATCCTATCCTCTATCCTATCCTATCTTCTATCCTATCCGATCCTCTATCCTATCAAATCCCCTATCCTATCTTCTATCTTATCCTATCCTCTATCCTATCCTATCCTCTATCCTATCCTATCGTCTATCCTATCCTCTATCCTATCCTATCGTCTATCCTATCCTCTATCCCATCCTATCCTCTATCCTATCCTCTATCCTATCCTATCCTCTATCCTATCCTATCTTCTATCCTATCCGATCCTCTATCCTATCAAATCCCCTATCCTATCTTCTATCTTATCCTATCCTCTATCCTATCCTATCCTCTATCCTATCCTATCGTCTATCCTATCCTCTATCCTATCCTATCGTCTATCCTATCCTCTATCCTATCCTATCCTCTATCCTATCCTATCCTCTATCCTATCCTATCCTCTATCCTATCCTATCCTCTATCCTATCCTCTCCTGTATCCTATCCTATCCTCTATCCTATCCTATCCTCTATCCTATCCTATCCTCTATCCTATCCTATCGTCTATCCTATCCTCTATCCTATCCTATCCTCTATCCTATCAAATCCCCTATCCTATCCTCTATCCTATCCTATCCTCTATCCAATCCTCTATCCTATTCTATCCTCTATCCTATCCTATCCTCTATCCTATCCTATCGTATATCCTGTATTATCCTCTATCCTATCCTATCCTCTATCCTATCCTCTATCCTATCCTATCCAATCCCCTATCCTATCCTCTATCCAATCCTATCCTCAATCCTATCCTTTCCTGTATCCTATCCTATCCTCTATCCTCTACCCTATCCAATCCTCTGTCCTATCCTATCCTCTATCCTATCCTATCCTCTGTCCTATCCTATCCTCTATCCTATCAAATCCCCTATCCTATCCTGTGTCCTATCCTATTCTCTATCCTATCGTCTATCCTATCCTCTATCCTATCCTATCCCCTATCCAATCCTATCCTCAATCCTATCCTTTCCTGTATCCTATCCTATCCTGTATCCTCTATCCTATCGTATCCTCTCTACCCTATCATATCCTCTATCCTATTCTATCCAATATCCTATCCTATCCTCTATCCTATCCTATCCACTATCCTATCCTAGCCTCTATCCTATCCTATCCCCTATCCAATCCTATCCTCAATCCTATCCTTTCCTGTATCCTATCCTATCCTGTATCATCTATCCTATCGTATCCTCTACCCTATCATATCCTCTATCCTATCCTATCCTCTATCCTCTCCTATCCTCTATCCTATCCTATCCTCTATCCTTTCCTATCCTCTATCCTATCCTCTATCCTATCCTCTATCCTAACCTATCCTGTATCCTATCCTATCCAATCCCCTATCCTATCCTCTATCCAATCCTATCCTCAATCCTATCCTTTCCTGTATCCTATCCTATCCTCTATCCTCTATTATATCCAATCCTCTGTCCTATCATATCCTCTATCCTATCCTATCGTGTATCCTATCCTCTATCCTATCCTTTCCTGTATCCTATCCTATCCTCTATCCTCTATCCTATCCAATCCTCTGTCCTATCCTATCCTCTATCCAATCATATCCTCTATCCTATAATATCCTCTATCCTATCCTATCCTGTATCCAATCCTCTATCCTATCCTATCCTCTATCCTATCCTATCCTCTATCCTATCCTATCGTCTATCCTGTCCTATCCTCTGTCCTATCCTATCCTCTATCCTATCCTATCCTCTTTCCAATCCTATCCTTAATCCTATCCTTTCCTGTATCCTATCCTATCCTGTATCCTCTATCCTATCCTATCCTCCATCCTATCCTATCCTCTATCCTATCCTATCCTCTATCCTATTCTTTCCTCTATCCTATCCTATCTTCTATCCTATCCGATCCACTATTCTATCCTATCTTCTATCCTATCAAAATCCCTATCCTATTTTCTATCCTATCCTATCCTCTATCCTATCCTATCCTCTATCCTATCCTATCCTCTATCCTATCAAATCCCCTATCCTATCCTCTGTCCTATCCTATCCTCTATCCTATCCTATCCTCTATCCTATCCTATCCTCTATCCTATCCTATCCTCTATCCTATCCTATCCTCTATCCTATCCTATCCTCCATCCTATCCTATCCTCTATCCTATCCAATCCTCTATCCTATCCTATCATCTATCCTCAATCCTATCCTTTCCTGTATCCTATCCATTCCTCTATCCTATCCTGTCCTCTATCCTATCCTATCCTCTATCCCATCCTATCCTCTATCCTATCCTCTATCCTATCCTATCTTCTATCCTATCCGATCCTCTATCCTATCAAATCCCCTATCCTATCTTCAATCTTATCCTATCCTCTATCCTATCCTATCCTCTATCCTATCCTATCGTCTATCCTATCCTCTATCCTATCCTATCGTGTATCCTATCCTCTATCCTATCCTATCCTCTATCCTATCAAATCCCCTATCCTATCCTCTGTCCTATCCTATCCTCTATCCTATCCTCTATCCTATCCTATCTTCTATCCTATCCGATCCTCTATCCTATCAAATCCCCTATCCTATCTTCTATCTTATCCTATCCTCTATCCTATCCTTTCCTCTATCCTATCCTATCGTCTATTCTATCCTCTATCCTATCCTATCGTGTATCCTATCCTCTATCCTATCCTATCCTCTATCCTATCAAATCCCCTATCCTATCCTCTGTCCTATCCTATCCTCTATCCTATCCTATCCTCTATCCTATCCTATCCTCTATCCTATCCTATCCTCTATCCTATCCTATCCTCTATCCTATCCTATCCTCCATCCTATCCTATCCTCTATCCTATCCAATCCTCTATCCTATCCTATTGTAGCGTCCGGTCGCACGCACACAAAAGAGTCTTTCTTTCGTGCAAACGGCCAACGCAATTTACGACTCTCGTTCGACGAAGCTATTTTTGAGTGGACATTTTCCAGACCTAGTCGAAGTATGTTTATTAGAGTTTTGTCCCAAAGTCCTCAATAGCAAACTGAGACCGTCATAAATTAAGAGACGAACCGAAGGGCACTTGAAGCGGACCCAACGTTCTATCGACACTTGGGTCAAGCATGAGTGGCCCGGAGGAAAGTCCCATCATCTTCTCCGATCACCTCGCCGTTCCGAAAACAAACACGCCAAGGGCGGAAGGAACGGGGGTGAGACGAAGAAAAAGAACAGCTCTGATTGGAAGGACCCAAAGCGTGGGTTAGCCAATCAGGGTTGCTTAGGATTTTTACCAGGGCAAACGAAGGCGTTAGAATTAAGTTGTACAGGACTTTCGAAGAGTCACTCAGAAGTCGTTGCGAGATACACTTCGCATAAAATTGTACAGTCGCGAACGATACCTGTATATATAGAGATTAAATTGAGTTCGCCAGCAAAGTTTAGTTCACGATAAATAGACCCTATCCACACTATCATCTATCCTCAATCCTATCCTTTCCTGTATCCTATCCTATCCTGTATCCTCTATCCTATCGTATCCTCTACCCTATCATATCCTCTATCCTATCCTATCCTCGATCCTATCCTATCCTCTATCCTATCCTATCCTCTATCCTTTCCTATCCTCTATCCTATCCTCTATCCTATCCTCTATCCTAGCCTATCCTCTATCCTATCCTATCCAATCCCCTATCCTATCCTCTATCCAATCCTATCCTCAATCCTATCCTTTCCTGTATCCTATCCTATCCTCTATCCTCTATCCTATCCAATCCTCTATCCTATCCTATCCTCTATCCTTTCCTATCCTCTATCCTATCCTCTATCCTATCCTCTATCCTAGCCTATCCTCTATCCTATCCTATCCAATCCCCTATCCTATCCTCTATCCAATCCTATCCTCAATCCTATCCTTTCCTGTATCCTATCCTATCCTCTATCCTCTATCCTATCCAATCCTCTGTCCTATCCTATCCTCTATCCTATCCTATCGTGTATCCTATCCTCTATCCTATCCTATCCTCTATCCTATCAAATCCCCTATCCTATCCTCTGTCCTATCCTATCCTCTATCCTATCCTATCCTCTATCCTATCCTATCCTCTATCCTATCCTATCCTCTATCCTATCCTATCCTCTATCCTATCCTATCCTCCATCCTATCCTATCCTCTATCCTATCCAATCCTCTATCCTATCCTATCATCTATCCTCAATCCTATCCTTTCCTGTATCCTATCCATTCCTCTATCCTATCCTGTCCTCTATCCTATCCTATCCTCTATCCCATCCTATCCTCTATCCTATCCTCTATCCTATCCTATCTTCTATCCTATCCGATCCTCTATCCTATCAAATCCCCTATCCTATCTTCTATCTTATCCTATCCTCTATCCTATCCTATCCTCTATCCTATCCTATCGTCTATCCTATCCTCCATCCTATCCTATCGTCTATCCTGTCCTCTATCCTATCCTATCCTCTATCCTATCCTATCCTCTATCCAATCCTATCCTCAATCCTATCCTCTCCTGTATCCTATCCTATCCTCTATCCTCTATCCTATCCAATCCTCTGTCCTATCCTATCCTCTATCCTATCCTATCGTGTATCCTATCCTCTATCCTATCAAATCCCCTATCCTATCCTCTGTCCTATCCTATCCTCCATCCTATCCTATCCTCTATCCTATCCTATCCTCTACCCTATCCTATCCTCTATCCTATCCTATCCTCTATCCTATCCTATCCTCTATCCTATCCTCTATTCTATCCTATCCTCTATCCTATCCTATCCACTATCCTATCCTATCCTCTATCCTATCCTATCTTCTATCCTATCCTATCCTCTATCCCATCCTATCCTCTATCCTATCCTCTATAATATCCTATCCTCTATCCTATCCTATCATCTATCCTCAATCCTATCCTTTCCTGTATCCTATCCATTCCTCTATCCTATCCTGTCCTCTATCCTATCCTATCCTCTATCCCATCCTATCCTCTATCCTATCCTCTATCCTATCCTATCCTCTATCCTATCCTATCCTCTATCCTATCCTATCCTCTATCCTATCCTATCCTCTATCCTATCCTATCCTCTATCCTATCCTATCCTCTATCCTATCCTATCCTCTATCCTATCCTATCCTCTATCCTATCCTATCCTCTATCCTATCCTATCGTCTATCCTATCCTCTATCCTATCCTATCCTCTATCCTATCAAATCCCCTATCCTATCCTCTATCCTATCCTATCCTCTATCCAATCCTCTATCCTATTCTATCCTCTATCCTATCCTATCCTCTATCCTATCCTATCGTATATCCTGTATTATCCTCTATCCTATCCTATCCTCTATCCTATCCTCTATCCTATCCTATCCAATCCCCTATCCTATCCTCTATCCAATCCTATCCTCAATCCTATCCTTTCCTGTATCCTATCCTATCCTCTATCCTCTACCCTATCCAATCCTCTGTCCTATCCTATCCTCTATCCTATCCTATCCTCTGTCCTATCCTATCCTCTATCCTATCAAATCCCCTATCCTATCCTCTGTCCTATCCTATTCTCTATCCTATCGTCTATCCTATCCTCTATCCTATCCTATCCCCTATCCAATCCTATCCTCAATCCTATCCTTTCCTGTATCCTATCCTATCCTGTATCCTCTATCCTATCGTATCCTCTCTACCCTATCATATCCTCTATCCTATTCTATCCTCTATCCTATCCTATCCTCTATCCTATCCTATCCACTATCCTATCCTATCCTCTATCCTATCCTATCCCCTATCCAATCCTATCCTCAATCCTATCCTTTCCTGTATCCTATCCTATCCTGTATCATCTATCCTATCGTATCCTCTACCCTATCATATCCTCTATCCTATCCTATCCTCTATCCTCTCCTATCCTCTATCCTATCCTATCCTCTATCCTTTCCTATCCTCTATCCTATCCTCTATCCTATCCTCTATCCTAACCTATCCTGTATCCTATCCTATCCAATCCCCTATCCTATCCTCTATCCAATCCTATCCTCAATCCTATCCTTTCCTGTATCCTATCCTATCCTCTATCCTCTATTATATCCAATCCTCTGTCCTATCATATCCTCTATCCTATCCTATCGTGTATCCTATCCTCTATCCTATCCTTTCCTGTATCCTATCCTATCCTCTATCCTCTATCCTATCCAATCCTCTGTCCTATCCTATCCTCTATCCAATCATATCCTCTATCCTATAATATCCTCTATCCTATCCTATCCTGTATCCAATCCTCTATCCTATCCTATCCTCTATCCTATCCTATCCTCTATCCTATCCTATCGTCTATCCTGTCCTATCCTCTGTCCTATCCTATCCTCTTTCCTATCCTATCCTCTTTCCTATCCTATCCTCTTTCCAATCCTATCCTTTCCTGTATCCTATCCTATCCTGTATCCTCTATCCTATCCTATCCTCCATCCTATCCTATCCTCTATCCTATCCTATCCTCTATCCTATCCTTTCCTCTATCCTATCCTATCTTCTATCCTATCCGATCCACTATTCTATCCTATCTTCTATCCTATCAAATCCCCTATCCTATTTTCTATCCTATCCTATCCTCTATCCTATCCTATCCTCTATCCTATCCTATCGTTTATCCTATCCTCTATCCTATCCTATCCTCTATCCTATCCTATCCTATCTTCTATCCTATCCTATCCTCTACCCTATGAAATCCCCTATCCTATCTCTGTCCTATCCTATCCTCTATCCTATCCTATCCTGCATGCAATCCTATCCTCAATCCTATCCTTTCCTGTATCCTATCCTATCCTCTATACTCTATCCTATGCAATCCTCTATCCTATCATATCCTCTACCCTATCATATCCCCTATCCTATCCTATCCTCTATCCTATCCTATCCTCTATCCTCAATCCTATCCAATCCTCTGTCCTATCGTATCCTCTATCCTATCATATCCTCTATCCTATAATATCCTCTATCCTATCCTATCGTCTATCCTATCCTCTATCCTATCCTATCCTCTATCCTCTCCTATCCTCTATCCTATCGTATCCTCTATCCTTTCCTATCCTCTATCCTATCCTCTATCCTATCCTCTATCCTAACCTATCCTGTATCCTATCCTATCCAATCCCCTATCCTATCCTCTATCCAATCCTATCCTCAATCCTATCCTTTCCTGTATCCTATCCTATCCTCTACCCTCTATCCTATCCAATCCTCTGTCCTATCCTATCCTCTATCCTATCCTATCGTGTATCCTATCCTCTATCCTATCCTTTCCTGTATCCTATCCTATCCTCTATCCTCTATCCTATCCAATCCTCTGTCCTATCCTATCCTCTATCCAATCATATCCTCTATCCTATAATATCCTCTATCCTATCCTATCCTGTATCCAATCCTCTATCCTATCCTATCCTCTATCCTATCCTATCCTCTATCCTATCCTATCGTCTATCCTGTCCTATCCTCTGTCCTATCCTATCCTCTATCCTATCCTATCCTCTTTCCAATCCTATCCTCAATCCTATCCTTTCCTGTATCCTATCCTATCCTGTATCCTCTATCCTATCCTATCCTCCATCCTATCCTATCCTCTATCCTATCCTATCCTCTATCCTATCCTTTCCTCTATCCTATCCTATCTTCTATCCTATCCGATCCACTATTCTATCCTATCTTCTATCCTATCTGATCCTCTATCCTATCAAATCCCCTATCCTATTTTCTATCCTATCCTATCCTCTATCCTATCCTATCCTCTATCCTATCCTATCGTTTATCCTATCCTCTATCCTATCCTATCCTCTATCCTATCCTATCCTATCTTCTATCCTATCCTATCCTCTACCCTATGAAATCCCCTATCCTATCCTCTGTCCTATCCTATCCTCTATCCTATCCTATCCTGCATCCAATCCTATCCTCAATCCTATCCTTTCCTGTATCCTATCCTATCCTCTATACTCTATCCTATGCAATCCTCTATCCTATCATATCCTCCACCCTATCATATCCCCTATCCTATCCTATCCTCTATCCTATCCTATCCTCTATCCTCAATCCTATCCAATCCTCTGTCCTATCGTATCCTCTATCCTATCATATCCTCTATCCTATAATATCCTCTATCCTATCCTATCGTCTATCCTATCCTCTATCCTATCCTATCCTCTATCCTATCCTATCTTCTATTCTATCCTATCCACTATCCAATTTTTTTTTTTTTTTTTTCCGAGGAGGTAATCTCGTTACGGATACCCGAACCCCCCCGGGGGGGGGGGTGGTCCGGGTTATGTGGGACTCCTCGGCTGGTTGGTGCAACGCCGAGTATACCCACTAACTCCTCCCCGTCCGTCCCTAGACTCCTGGGGGCACCCGTGCTCTGCGCGCGCATGTCAATCCGGTGTGCCCCCGCCTTAGCATACCACCCAGGGGGGGACGCGGCCCCCTCCCGTACCTACTCTATCCGAAGGCACCACGCAACGGACGACGTGGCGCCTTCCCCCCTGTTAGGCCGCCCGATGAGCATCCGAGCCCCCGCTCGAGATGCCCGGCGGCCTCCGGGGACGCCGTTGGTGACCGAGTGTAAGGGGATATCCGATCCCCCGCCTCGAGATCATCAAGGGCGTCCCCGCTCGCGTCAGAGGCGTCGCAACGGGGGTACGCCCCCGGGGCGTACCCTGCGCCGCCTCCCCCCCCTTCGGCCGGGATCGTGATTACGCTCCCGATCCCGTTCCGCAGCCTCCTTCCGCAGCATAACCCGCTCGCAGAAGGAAGCGAACCCCCTCCACGCCTCCTCGCCACCGGCTGCCGCAGCGACGACAGCCGGGAGCGAGAGGTCGTGGCCCACCGCGCGCCGCAGGGCACGGCGCTCTCCCCCCCATGCCGGACACTCCTCCAGAGTGTGTTGCGCCGTGTCCCGCGGCTCGCCGCAGTGGTGACACGCCTCCTCGGTCTCCCTCCCGATGCGACACAGGTAGTCGCCGAAGCACCCGTGCCCGCTCATCACCTGCGTCACACGGTAGGAGACCCTATGCCCCATCCATCCCCTGTTCCATTGATCGAACACCGGGAGGATGGCCCGAACGGACCGCCTCTCGCCCTCCCTCGTCCCGGGAAGGCTATCGCGCCACTCCCGGGCTGCGTGCCGCCGAGCATGTCGCCTGAGCTCATCCACCATGAGCCGCGCCTGATCCGGGGCCACCCCCCGGAGCCGGAGTTCCCTAGAGTGCGTATGCACATCCGCCAACACGCGGGCCTCCAGCTCGAGGGGGATCAGCCCCGACATCACCATCGCCGTCGCGTATGAAATGGTGCGGTACCCCCGCACGATGCCAATGGCCAGCCTGCGCTCGATGCGACGCAGCAGCGACCGTGTGCCGCCACTGCGCCCCCTAGCCAAGACATCGCGCGCCCACACAGGGGCTCCGTACAGGACCAAAACTCGCACCACCACCGCGAACAGACGACGCACCCGTCCACAGGGTCCCCCGAGATTCGGGAGAAGGCGACCGAGCGCAGCGGTCGCCCTCTCCGCCCGGGGCGCCAGCGACTCAAGGTGGCGGTCAAAACGCCACCGGCCGTCAAGCTCGAGTCCCAGGTACCGCATCTGGGACCCGACCCTGACCATCCCCTCCCCCACGCAGATCCAGCACTGGGGAGGCGCCGCCAACCGGGCAGAGCGGAGAAACCACATGGCCCTGGTTTTCTCGACGGACACCTCTAGGCCCAGCGACCGGATCGCGCGCACCGTGCGCCACGCGCCGCGCTCCGCCAGGCAGATGGCCTCCTTCGCATACCTCCCGGTGGCCAATACCAGCGTGTCGTCGGCGTAACACGTCAGGCTGACCCCGGGAGGCATCTCCTCCCGCAGGACGCGATCGTACGCAAGATTCCACAGCAACGGGCCCAACACCGAGCCCTGCGGAACCCCGCGCACGACGCCCCTGCGCATCATCCCGTACCGGCCGGGATACTCTATACCCCTGTCGGAGAGATAGCTCCCGATCACCCTTCTGAGATACAGAGGCACCCGGTGGAAGACCAGGGCCTCCATTATCCGATCCCAGGGGACGGTGTTGAACGCGTTAGCGATATCCAAGGATATCGCCAACGCAACACCGCCCCCCCTCGTACAGGCCTCCGAGAGAGCCCTCACCCGCCGAATAGCGTCGACGGTGGAGAGACCCTCCCGGAAGCCGAATTGAACCCCGCTCAGATCGGGGACCCCTCCCGCCGACAGGTGCCGGACGAGGCGTCCAACGAGTACGCGCTCGAACAACTTCCCCGCCTCGTCCAGCAGACAAATTGGCCGGTACCCTGAGGGCGAGTCCCGGGACTTGCCCCCCTTCGGAAGGAGGACCAACCTGCCCGACTTCCACTCCGTGGGGAACACCCCCTCCCTCAGACAGCCGTTATACAGCTGCCGGAGTTCGGCGGCGAGTCCCCCCTCCAGGGCCAAGACCAACGCGCGGCCCGGCACCCCGTCCGGGCCCGGGGCCTTGCGGCCCACCCGCCGCGCCCTGGCCATCGCCTCACCCAGCTCGCCGGCCGACACCTCCCACTCTGCGGACCAGGAGAGAGGCTCCTGCTCCCAATGGTAGCGGCGCAGTTGTCCCCCCTCTCGCGGGAAGAGGGACGCCACCACTCCCTCGAGCAGGTGGGGGTCCATTGACTCCGTCACCGGAGGCGCCCACGCGCGCAGCTTGTTCATGACAAGCTTGTACGGGCGCCCCCATGGATCGGAGTCCACCGTGCCGACGAGCTCCGACCACGCGTCGGCCTTGGCCCGCGCGATAGCCCTGCGGAGAACCCCGAGCGCGGCTCGGTACTCCCCGCCGAGCCTCGCCGTCGCCTCCTCGTCGTCGCGCCTCCTACGCGCTCGGCCGTACCGACGCCGCGCGGCATTGCAGGCACGCCGGAGCTCCGCAATGCCGGCGGACCACCAGTACGCCGCCCTCCTGGGGGCGAACCGGCTGCGGGGCATGGCGGTGTCGCACACCGCCGTCATTACCTCCCGCAGCCGCCTCGCCCCTTGCGCAGGCGCCAGCTCGGACAGGGCCGGCCCCGTCCATGTCGCCGCGGCTACCGCGGCCCCGAACGCGTCCGCGTCCAGCCGCTTCAAGGCCCATCGCGGCCGTCGGTCCCCCCGGCCCGGCCGGGAATCCCGCGCGTGGAGGGTGGGCCACACGTCCATGACGATGGGCGTATGGTCTGACGCAATCTCTATCTCCTCGGCCACCCTCCATCCCGACACCCGGCGCACGGCCGAGGGAGTCCCCCATGTCAGGTCGACAATCGAGACCCCCTGCGGACGCACGCACGTCGGCGTGGATCCCCGGTTAATCAACCGGAGATCCAGGCCGGCCGCCCAGGTTAACACCTCGCTACCCCTAGTGGTCGTCCTGGGACTCCCCCACGATACCGCGTGGGCATTGAAGTCTCCCAAAACGAGAACCGGGCGGGCGCTGCACCGCGCGATGCAGCTGTTCAGCCCGCCCAGGAACCCCCGAAATTGATCGAGGCCACAGCTCGGCGAGATGTAGATCCCGACAACCGCGATGTCCCCCCATTGCACCGCCACGAATCCCTCGCCCCGCTCCAGAAGGGAGACCGACGGGGACCCGGGGCGGCTTCCCGCCACTATTACTACGGAGCCGGTCTCGTCCCCCACCCAGAAGGGGTGTTCGGGGATTGCGTACGGCTCCGCCGCAACTGCCAGCCCAGCCCCCCACTCGCGCACGGCTTGGACAAACAGGTCCTGTGCCGCGCGCGAGTGGTTGAGGTTCGCCTGCAGAACCGGAGTAGGATTAAAAGTACCTACTCTAACATGGGCTCTGCAGAGTACCCTCCCTGGGAGGTCCGGGCCCCCGGCGCCGTCTGCGGCCGCTGCGCGGATGCAGCCCCAGACGCGCCCTTCTCTTTCGTCGCCGCGCGGCCCCTCTTGGGAGCCGGGGCACACGCTTTGGCCCCGAATCTATGGCCCGATGGTCTCCCCAGGTCCGCGCAGAGCGGACACCTGGGGGCGGCCTTACAGGCCGAAGCCCGGTGCTCCGCCGCCCCGCAGCGGTAGCACATCGCGCCTCTGTCGACCGCGCTCTTGCATGTCGCCCGCGTGTGCCCCGTCTCCAAACAACGGAAGCATTGGAGGGGCCGCTCCCTCAGCGCCTCGACGCGGGCCGAGGACCAGCCGACCAGCAGCCGGCCTCCCGCCAACACTTTCTTGACGGCCGCGAGGGGGCCCTGGGCCCAACAGGAGCCCAGCGCCTGCTCCGAGGCGGGTCTGCGGATCTCGCCGACCCGGAACTCCGCCGCGGAACACCCCCCCGCCGCCGCCAGCGCCGCCGCTACGTCCCCGGGCGACACCGAGTCGTCCAGGCCCGCCACGCGCACCTCGCCGCGCTTGACCGCCTGGGAGACCTTAACCCCGGTCCCCACAAGCGCCTCGGCGATCCTCCCGGAGAGGGCCCGTGCCTTCTCCTGGCACCCCGTGCCCCTGTCCTCCAGGAGGATCCCGCCGGTTTTCGACCGCCTGGGAAGCACCCCCGACTCGATCCCGATAGCCTTGAGGTCCACCCTCTCTTTTGCTCTGGCCATCACCTCCGAATAAGTGAGCTTGCAGCTCTCGGGGATGGTGATGGCCACTGCTCCCGTTCTGGGGGTGCGTCCCAGGCCACCGTCCCTCCCGGCGGCGGGCTTCGCCGCGCTCGCGCCGCCCTGCACTCGTGCGCCGCCCGCCGCCCTCGGCTCCCTCGCAGCCTGCAGCCGTGAAGCGGCGGCAGCTGCCTCGGCCGCGGCTGCTCTCGCCGCAGCCTCCTCCGCGGCCATCTTCTTCTTGGCCCTCTTCGCCGCCTTGCTCGTCACCTCCATCCACGAGGCCGGGACGACCGGTGGCGGAATGATAACGGGGGGCACCACCCTCACGTTGGACACGACCACCGGTCCAGTCCCCTTGGTGACAGACGTCGCCGGCAGAGAAGCCACCGGCGTCGCCTCGCGCGCCGATTTACCCTCCGCCCGGACGGCCGGGGCCAACCCGGCCAGAATCGTCCGGAACCGCTCCTCCATCCGGGCCTCTAGCTCCCGGTTCCTGGCCGTTATCAGCGCGCCGACCCGGAGAAGCAGGGCTTCGGAGTCCAAAACTCCCGCTCCCTCCCCCGACGGTCCCATCGCCTCCATCCCCCGCGTACGGACCCCCGCTGTCGAGGAGGCGGGGGGCGCTTCCCCTATTGGCGCATGTCCCGCCCGGCGACCGCTGTCGGTGTTCGCCCGCCGCCCGGCCTCCATTGACCGGAGCCTCGCCCGGAGGTCACCCGCCTCCTTCGCGAGGGCCGCGTTCTGCTCGCGGAGGCGGGCCACCTCCTGGCTACCCTGCCACGCCATCCCGGTAAAGCACCGCTGCATCAAGGTGGTGCAGTGGGCCCTGGCGACTGCAGAACAATCCCGCAAGTCTTTAGCCAGGTCCCCCTTGAGGCTCTTTGAGACGGTGGAGACTCTCTCCACCCTCAACATCGCCTCCTCCACCTCCCCTACTAGCTGCGCTGTCGGCATCCTCCCACCCAGCTCGATGAGGTCATCCACCCTCCTCGTCTGACTCCTCTCGGCGCGGCCGCCGAGGGCCAGATCCATGGTGGGCGTCCCCGACGAGCCCTCCCCGGGGTCCGTCCGCGACACCGACCCGCCGCGGGTGTGCTGCCCCCCCTCTAACCGGGCACGCTTGGGGTCAGAGACACCAGATGTCGCGCCCCGCTTCTCCGCGCCCCCGCGCGTCACGATCGAGCCGACGGAGCTCGAGATGGAGATGATTGTTTCATCCCCATCCGAGTCCTCGTCCGCGATGACCACGACCGCGTCCTCCCCGGCAGTAATCGTTGCCATCCCCTCCCCGTCAGTGACCGCTGCCGTCTCTTCCCCCGCCGCAGCTGCTGCCGTATCGGCAGCCTCCCCCACAACATCAAGGTTTTTATTATACGATTCCATATCTGGTCCCACGAGATTGGCAGGAAAAAACACGTCCGCCCGGGCAGAGCCTCCTTGCCCGGGTAAGGCTAATTTCAACTGGAGTTCGCCAGGTATCCAGAGATGGTGCGCTAGTGGCTGATGTACCCCACCAGCCGCGCCCTGTAGCCAGGGCGTACCCTCTCACCGCGCACCTAAGCTTAGGGCATTAGGGATTTTTATAGAGGTTATCATCCTCGCGGCCCGGCCGATTAAGGCAAGACCACCGTTCCGGTAAAACATGACCACCGGTTTACGGCAAGGGCCCTGCGGCGACCTCCCCGGTCGTTATCGCAGGACCCATTCCGCGGTTTTTTATCCCTCCGTGTGAGCCTTACCGGCAAGGGAGGCCCTGCCAGGATCCGAAGATCCCGCCGGCATCGCCTCATACATCATTGGGACTACTTTCCGCGGAATACCCCTCGCTCCGTTAGCAACACACAACTATGTGTGTTCCCAGGGACCACCACGAGGAGGTGGAGCGTAGAGGATTTTAGGGATATGACCGCCACCACTGTGGCATACCTAGTAGTGGATCCGAGTCACCACTAC
The DNA here is from genome assembly GCF_050948215.1 of Halictus rubicundus. NCBI lineage: Eukaryota > Metazoa > Arthropoda > Insecta > Hymenoptera > Halictidae > Halictus > Halictus rubicundus. The sequence continues at coordinate 59,064 of NW_027488822.1, read as the reverse complement.
TAAGCCCATATCCCCTCGGTCCCCATCCTATCCACTATCCAATCATATCGTCTATCCTATCCTATCCTCTATCCTATCAAATCCCCTATCCTATCCTCTATCCTATCCTATCCTCTATCCTATCCTCTATCCTAGCCTATCCTCTATCCTATCCAATCCAATCCCCTATCCTAACCTCTATCCAATCCTATCCTCAATCCTATCCTCTCCTGTATCCTATCCTATCCTCTATCCTCTATCCTATCCAATCCTCTGTCCTATCCTATCCTCTATCCTATCCTATCGTGTATCCTATCCTCTATCCTATCAAATCCCCTATCCTATCCTCTGTCCTATCCTATCCTCTATCCTATCCTATCCCCTATCCAATCCTATCCTCAATCCTATCCTTTCATGTATCCTATCCTATCCTGTATCCTCTATCCTATCGTATCCTCTACCCTATCATATCCTCTATCCTATCCTATCCTCTATCCTATCCTATCCTCTATCCTATCCTATCCTCTATCCTATCCTCTATCCTAGCCTATCCTCTATCCTATCCTATCCAATCCCCTATCCTATCCTCTATCCAATCCTATCCTCAATCCTATCCTTTCCTGTATCCTATCCTATCCTCTATCCTCTATCCTATCCAATCCTCTGTCCTATCCTATCCTCTATCCTATCCTATCGTGTATCCTATCCTCTATCCTATCCTATCCTCTATCCTATCAAATCCCCTATCCTATCCTCTGTCCTATCCTATCCTCTATCCTATCCTATCCTCTATCCTATCCTATCCTCTATCCTATCCTATCCTCTATCCTATCCTATCCTCTATCCTATCCTATCCTCCATCCTATCCTATCCTCTATCCTATCCAATCCTCTATCCTATCCTATCATCTATCCTCAATCCTATCCTTTCCTGTATCCTATCCAATCCTCTATCCTATCCTGTCATCTATCCTATCCTATCCTCTATCCCATCCTATACTCTATCCTATCCTATCGTCTATCCTATCCTCGATCCTATCCTATCCTCTATCCTATCCTATCCTCTATCCTATCCTGTCCTCCATCCTGTCCTCTATCCTATCCTATCCTCTATCCTATCGTCTATCCAAGCCTATCCTCTATCCTATCCTGTCCAATCCCCTATCCTATGCTCTATCCTATCCTGTCCAATCCCCTATCCTATGCTCTATCCTGTCCTACCCTCTATAATATCGTATACTCTATCATATCCTATCCTCTATCCTATAATATCATCTATCCGTTCCTATTCTCTATCCTAACCTATTCTCAATCCTATCCTCTATCCTATCCTATCCTCTATCCTATCTTATCCTCTATCCTATCCAAATCCTCTATCCTATCCTATGCTCTATCCTTTCCTATCCTCATTCCTATCCTATCTTCTATCCTATCCTATCCTCTATCCTATTCTTTCCTGTATCCTATCCCATCCTCTATCCTCTATCCTATCCAATCCTCTGTCTTATCCTATCCTCTAACCTATCATATCCTCTATCCTATAATATCCTCTATCCTATCCTATCCTGTATCCAATCCTCTATCCTATCCTATCCTCTATCCTATCCTATCCTCTATCCTATCCTATCGTCTATCCTGTCCTATCCTCTGTCCTATCCTATCCTCTATCCTATCCTATCCTCTTTCCAATCCTATCCTCAATCCTATCCTTTCCTGTATCCTATCCTATCCTGTATCCTCTATCCTATCCAATCCTCTATCCTATCCTATCCTCTATCCTATCCTATCCTCTATCCTATCCTTTCCTCTGTCCTATCCTATCCTCTATCCTATCATATCCTCTATCCTATAATATCCTCTATCATATCCTATCCTCTATCCAATCCTCTATCCTATCCTATCCTCTATCCTATCCTATCCAATCCCCTATCCTATCCTCTATCCAATCCTATCCTCAATCCTATCCTTTCCTGTATCCTATCCTATCCTCTATCCTCTATCCTATCCTATCCTCTGTTCTATCCTATCCTCTATCCTATCCTATCGTGTATCCTATCCTCTATCCTATCAAATCCCCTATCCTATCCTCTGTCCTATCCTATCCTCTATCCTATCCTATCCTCTATCCTATCCCATCCTCTATCCTATTATATCGTCTATCCTATCCTCTATCCTATCCTATCCCCTATCCAAGCCTATCCTCAATCCTATCCTTTCCTGTATCCTATCCTATCCTGTATCCTCTATCCTATCGTATCCTCTACCCTATCCTATCCTCTATCCTATCCTATCCTCTATCCTATCAAATCCCCTATCCTATCCTCTGTCCTATCCTATCCTCTGTCCTATCCTATCCTCTATCCTATAATATCGTCTATCCTATCCTATTCTGTATCCAATCCTCTATCCTATCCTATCCTCTATCCTATCCTATCGTCTATCCGATCCTATTCTCTATCCTATCCTTTCCTGTATCCTATCCTATCCTCTATCATCTATCCTATCATATCCTCTATCCTATAATATCGTCTATCCTATCCTATCCTGTATCCAATCCTCTATACTATCCTATCCTCTATCCTATCCTATCCTCTATCCTATCCTATCCTCTATCCTATCCTATCCTCTATCCTATCCTATCCTCTATCCTATCCTCTATCCTATCCTATCCTCTATCCTCTATTCTATCCAATCCTCTGTCCTATCCTATCCTCTATCCTATCATATCCTCTATCCTATAATATCCTCTATCCTATCCTATCCTCTATGCAATCCTCTATCCTATCCTATCCTGTATCCTATCCTATCCGATCCCCTATCCTATCCTCTATCCAATCCTATACTCAATCCTATCCTTTCCTGTATCCTATCCTATCCTCTATCCTCTATCTTATCCAATCCTCTGTCCTATCCTATCCTCTATCCTATCCTATCGTGTATCCTATCCTCTATCCTATCAAATCCCCTTTCCTATCCTCTGTCCTATCCTATCCTCTATCCTATCCTATCCTCTATCCTATCCTATCCTCTATCCTATCCTATCCTCTATCCTATCCTATCCTCTATCCTATCCTATCGTCTATCCTATCCTCTATCCTATCCTATCCCCTATCCAATCCTATCCTCAATCCTATCCTTTCCTGTATCCTATCCTATCCTGTATCCTCTATCCTATCGTATCCTCTACCCTATCATATCCTCTATCCTATCCTATCCTCTACCCTATCCTATCCTCTATCCTATCCTATCGTCTATCCTATCCTCTATCCTATCCTATCCTCTATCCTATCCTATCGTCTATCCTATCCTATCCGCCATCCTATCCTATCCTCTATCCTATCCTCTCTTCTATCCTATCCTCTCCTCTATCCTATCAAATCCCCTATCCTATCCTCTATCCTATCCTATCCTGTATCCTATCCAATTTTCTATCCTATCCTATCATCTATCCTCAATCCTATCCTTTCCTGTATCCTATCCAAACATCTATCCTATCCTATCCTCTATCCTATCCTGTCCGCTATCCTATCCTATCCTCTATCCTATCCTCTATCCTATCCTATCCTCTATCCTATCCTATCGTCTATCCTATCCTATCCGCTATCCTATCCTATCCTCTATCCTATCCTCTCTTCTATCCTATCCTATCCTCTATCCTATCAAATCCCCTATCCTATCCTCTATCCTATCCTATCGTTTATCCTATCCTCTATCCTATCCTATCCCCTATCCAATCCTATCCTCAATCCTATCCTTTCCTGTATCCTATCCTATCCTGTATCCTCTATCCTATCGTTTCCTCTACCCTATCCTATCCTCTATCCTATCCTATCCTCTATCCTATCAAATCCCCTATCCTATTCTCTGTCCTATCCTATCCTCTGTCCTATCCTATCCTCTATCCTATCCTATCCACTATCCTATCCTATCCTCTATCCTATCCTATCCTCTATCCTATCCTATCCTCTATCCTATCCTATCCTCTATCCTATCCTCTATCCTATCCTATCCCCTATCCAATCCTATCCTCAATCCTATCCTTTCCTGTATTCTATCCTATCCTGTATCCTCTATCCTATCGTATCCTCTACCCTATCATATCCTCTATCCTATCCTATCCTCTACCCTATCCTATCCTCTATCATATCCTATCCTCTATCCTTTAATATCCTCTATCCTATCCTCTATCCTAGCCTATCCTCTATCCTATCCTATCCAATCCCCTATCCTATCCTCTATCCTATCCTATCCACTATCCTATCCTATCGTCTATCCTATCTTCTATCTTATCCTATCCTCTATCCTATCCTATCCTCTATCCTATCCTATCGTCTATCCTATCCTCTATCCTATCCTATCGTCTATCCTATCCTCTATCCTATCCTATCCTCTATCCTATCCTATCCTATCCTCTATCCTATCCTCTCCTGTATCCTATCCTATCCTCTATCCTATCCTATCCTCTATCCTATCCTATCCTCTATCCTATCCTATCCTCTATCCTATCCTATCGTCTATCCTATCCTCTATCCTATCCTCTATCCTAGCATATCCTCTATCCTATCCTATCCAATCCCCTATCCTATCCTCTATCCAATCCTATCCTCAATCCTATCCTTTCCTGTATCCCATCCTATCCTCTATCCTCTATCCTATCCAATCCTCTGTCCTATCCTATCCTCTATCCTATCAAATCCCCTATCCTATCCTCTGTCCTATCCTATCCTCTATCCTATCCTATCCTCTATCCTATCCTATCCTCTATCCTATCCTATCCTCTATCCTATCCTATCGTCTATCCTATCCTCTATCCTATCCTATCCCCTATCCAATCCTATCCTCAATCCTATCCTTTCCTGTATCCTATCCTATCCTGTATCCTCTATCCTATCGTTTCCTCTACCCTATCCTATCCTCTATCCTATCCTATCCTCTATCCTATCAAATCCCCTATCCTATCCTCTGTCCTATCCTATCCTCTGTCCTATCCTATCCTCTATCCTATCCTATCCTCTATCCTATCCTATCCTCTATCCTATCCTCTATCCTATCCTCTATCCTATCCTATCCCCTATCCAATCCTATCCTCAATCCTATCCTTTCCTGTATTCTATCCTATCCTGTATCCTCTATACTATCGTATCCTCTACCCTATCATATCCTCTATCCTATCCTATCCTCTACCCTATCCTATCCTCTATCATATCCTATCCTCTATCCTTTAATATCCTCTATCCTATCCTCTATCCTAGCCTATCCTCTATCCTATCCTATCCAATCCCCTATCCTATCCTCTATCCTATCCTATCCACTATCCTATCCTATCGTCTATCCTATCTTCTATCTTATCCTATCCTCTATCCTATCCTATCCTCTATCCTATCCTATCGTCTATCCTATCCTCTATCCTATCCTATCGTCTATCCTATCCTCTACCCTATCCTATCCTCTATCCTATCCTATCCTATCCTCTATCCTATCCTCTCCTGTATCCTATCCTATCCTCTATCCTATCCTATCCTCTATCCTATCCTATCCTCTATCCTATCCTATCCAATCCCCTATCCTATCCTCTATCCTATCCTATCCACTATCCTATCCTATCGTCTATCCTATCTTCTATCTTATCCTATCCTCTATCCTATCCTATCCTCTATCCTATCCTATCGTCTATCCTATCCTCTATCCTATCCTATCGTCTATCCTATCCTCTATCCTATCCTATCGTCTATCCTATCCTCTATCCTATCCTCTATCCTAGCCTATCCTCTATCCTATCCTATCCAATCCCCTATCCTATCCTCTATCCAATCCTATCCTCAATCCTATCCTTTCCTGTATCCTATCCTGTCCTCTATCCTCTATCCTATCCAATCCTCTGTCCTATCCTATCCTCTATCCTATCAAATCCCCTATCCTATCCTCTGTCCTATCCTATCCTCTATCCTATCCAATCCTCTGTCCTATCCTATCCTCTATCTTATCAAATCCCCTATCCTATCCTCTATCCTATCCTATCCTCTATCCTATCCTCTATCCTATCCTCTATCCTATCCTATCCCCTATCCAATCCTATCCTCAATCCTATCCTTTCCTGTATTCTATCCTATCCTGTATCCTCTATACTATCGTATCCTCTACCCTATCATATCCTCTATCCTATCCTATCCTCTACCCTATCCTATCCTCTATCATATCCTATCCTCTATCCTTTAATATCCTCTATCCTATCCTCTATCCTATCCTATCCACTATCCTATCCTATCGTCTATCCTATCTTCTATCTTATCCTATCCTCTATCCTATCCTAGCCTCTATCCTATCCTATCGTCTATCCTATCCTCTATCCTATCCTATCGTCTATCCTATCCTCTACCCTATCCTATCCTCTATCCTATCCTATCCTATCCTCTATCCTATCCTCTCCTGTATCCTATCCTATCCTCTATCCTATCCTATCCTCTATCCTATCCTATCCTCTATCCTATCCTATCGTCTATCCTATCCTCTATCCTATCCTATCGTCTATCCTATCCTCTATCCTATCCTCTATCCTAGCCTATCCTCTATCCTATCCTATCCAATCCCCTATCCTATCCTCTATCCAATCCTATCCTCAATCCTATCCTTTCCTGTATCCTATCCTATCCTCTATCCTCTATCCTATCCAATCCTCTGTCCTATCCTATCCTCTATCCTATCAAATCCCCTATCCTATCCTCTGTCCTATCCTATCCTCTATCCTATCCTATCCTCTGTCCTATCCTATCCTCTATCCTATCAAATCCCCTATCCTATCCTCTATCCTATCCTATCCTCTATCCTATCCTCTATCCTATCCTCTATCCTATCCTATCCCTATCCAATCCTATCCTCAATCCTATCCTTTCCTGTATTCTATCCTATCCTGTATCCTCTATACTATCGTATCCTCTACCCTATCATATCCTCTATCCTATCCTATCCTCTACCCTATCCTATCCTCTATCATATCCTATCCTCTATCCTTTAATATCCTCTATCCTATCCTCTATCCTAGCCTATCCTCTATCCTATCCTATCCAATCCCCTATCCTATCCTCTATCCTATCCTATCCACTATCCTATCCTATCGTCTATCCTATCTTCTATCTTATCCTATCCTCTATCCTATCCTATCCTCTATCCTATCCTATCGTCTATCCTATCCTCTATCCTATCCTATCGTCTATCCTATCCTCTACCCTATCCTATCCTCTATCCTATCCTATCCTATCCTCTATCCTATCCTCTCCTGTATCCTATCCTATCCTCTATCCTATCCTATCCTCTATCCTATCCTATCCTCTATCCTATCCTATCGTCTATCCTATCCTCTATCCTATCCTATCGTCTATCCTATCCTCTATCCTATCCTCTATCCTAGCCTATCCTCTATCCTATCCTATCCAATCCCCTATCCTATCCTCTATCCAATCCTATCCTCAATCCTATCCTTTCCTGTATCCTATCCTATCCTCTATCCTCTATCCTATCCAATCCTCTATCCTATCCTCTATCCTAGCCTATCCTCTATCCTATCCTATCCAATCCCCTATCCTATCCTCTATCCTATCCTATCCACTATCCTATCCTATCGTCTATCCTATCTTCTATCTTATCCTATCCTCTATCCTATCCTATCCTCTGTCCTATCCTATCCTCTATCCTATCCTCTGTCCTATCCTATCCTCTATCCTATCAAATCCCCTATCCTATCCTCTATCCTATCCTATCCTCTATCCTATCCTCTATCCTATCCTCTATCAAATCCTATCCCCTATCCAATCCTATCCTCAATCCTATCCTTTCCTGTATTCTATCCTATCCTGTATCCTCTATACTATCGTATCCTCTACCCTATCATATCCTCTATCCTATCCTATCCTCTACCCTATCCTATCCTCTATCATATCCTATCCTCTATCCTTTAATATCCTCTATCCTATCCTCTATCCTAGCCTATCCTCTATCCTATCCTATCCTCTATCCTATCCTATCCACTATCCTATCCTATCGTCTATCCTATCTTCTATCTTATCCTATCCTCTATCCTATCCTATCCTCTATCCTATCCTATCCTCTATCCTATCCTCTATCCTATCCTATCGTCTATCCTATCCTCTATCCTATCCTATCGTCTATCCTATCCTCTATCCTATCCTCTATCCTAGCCTATCCTCTATCCTATCCTATCCAATCCCCTATCCTATCCTCTATCCAATCCTATCCTCAATCCTATCCTTTCCTGTATCCTATCCTATCCTCTATCCTCTATCCTATCCAATCCTCTGTCCTATCCTATCCTCTATCCTATCAAATCCCCTATCCTATCCTCTGTCCTATCCTATCCTCTATCCTATCCTATCCTCTGTCCTATCCTATCCTCTATCCTATCAAATCCCCTATCCTATCCTCTATCCTATCCTATCCTCTATCCTATCCTCTATCCTATCCTCTATCCTATCCTATCCCCTATCCAATCCTGTCCTCAATCCTATCCTTTCCTGTATTCTATCCTATCCTGTATCCTCTATACTATCGTATCCTCTACCCTATCATATCCTCTATCCTATCCTATCCTCTACCCTATCCTATCCTCTATCATATCCTATCCTCTATCCTTTAATATCCTCTATCCTATCCTCTATCCTAGCCTATCCTCTATCCTATCCTATCCAATCCCCTATCCTATCCTCTATCCTATCCTATCCACTATCCTATCCTATCGTCTATCCTATCTTCTATCTTATCCTATCCTCTATCCTATCCTATCCTGTATCCTATCCTATCGTCTATCCTATCCTCTATCCTATCCTATCGTCTATCCTATCCTCTACCCTATCCTATCCTCTATCCTATCCTATCCTATCCTCTATCCTATCCTCTCCTGTATGCTATCCTATCCTCTATCCTATCCTATCCTCTATCCTATCCTATCCTCTATCCTATCCTATCGTCTATCCTATCCTCTATCCTATCCTATCGTCTATCCTATCCTCTATCCTATCCTCTATCCTAGCCTATCCTCTATCCTATCCTATCCAATCCCCTATCCTATCCTCTATCCAATCCTATCCTCAATCCTATCCTTTCCTGTATCCTATCCTATCCTCTATCCTCTATCCTATCCAATCCTCTGTCCTATCCTATCCTCTATCCTATCAAATCCCCTATCCTATCCTCTGTCCTATCCTATCCTCTATCCTATCCTATCATCTGTCCTATCCTATCCTCTATCCTATCAAATCCCCTATCCTATCCTCTATCCTATCCTATCCTCTATCCTATCCTATCCCCTATCCAATCCTATCCTCAATCCTATCCTTTCCTGTATTCTATCCTATCCTGTATCCTCTATACTATCGTATCCTCTACCCTATCATATCCTCTATCCTATCCTATCCTCTACCCTATCCTATCCTCTATCATATCCTATCCTCTATCCTTTAATATCCTCTATCCTATCCTCTATCCTAGCCTATCCTGTATCCTATCCTATCCAATCCCCTATCCTATCCTCTATCCTATCCTATCCACTATCCTATCCTATCGTCTATCCTATCTTCTATCTTATCCTATCCTCTATCCTATCCTATCCTCTATCCTATCCTATCGTCTATCCTATCCTCTATCCTATCCTATCGTCTATCCTATCCTCTACCCTATCCTATCCTCTATCCTATCCTATCCTATCCTCTATCCTATCCTCTCCTGTATCCTATCCTATCCTCTATCCTATCCTATCCTCTATCCTATCCTATCCTCTATCCTATCCTATCGTCTATCCTATCCTCTATCCTATCCTATCGTCTATCCTATCCTCTATCCTATCCTCTATCCTAGCCTATCCTCTATCCTATCCTATCCAATCCCCTATCCTATCCTCTATCCAATCCTATCCTCAATCCTATCCTTTCCTGTATCCTATCCTATCCTCTATCCTCTATCCTATCCAATCCTCTGTCCTATCCTATCCTCTATCCTATCAAATCCCCTATCCTATCCTCTGTCCTATCCTATCCTCTATCCTATCCTATCCTCTGTCCTATCCTATCCTCTATCCTATCAAATCCCCTATCCTATCCTCTATCCTATCCTATCCTCTATCCTATCCTCTATCCTATCCTATCCCCTATCCAATCCTATCCTCAATCCTATCCTTTCCTGTATTCTATCCTATCCTGTATCCTCTATACTATCGTATCCTCTACCCTATCATATCCTCTATCCTATCCTATCCTCTACCCTATCCTATCCTCTATCATATCCTATCCTCTATCCTTTAATATCCTCTATCCTATCCTCTATCCTAGCCTATCCTCTATCCTATCCTATCCAATCCCCTATCCTATCCTCTATCCTATCCTATCCACTATCCTATCCTATCGTCTATCCTATCTTCTATCTTATCCTATCCTCTATCCTATCCTATCCTCTATCCTATCCTATCGTCTATCCTATCCTCTATCCTATCCTATCGTCTATCCTATCCTCTACCCTATCCTATCCTCTATCCTATCCTCTCCTGTATCCTATCCTATCCTCTATCCTATCCTATCGTCTATCCTATCCTCTATCCTATCCTCTATCCTAGCCTATCCTCTATCCTATCCTATCCAATCCCCTATCCTATCCTCTATCCAATCCTATCCTCAATCCTATCCTTTCCTGTATCCTATCCTATCCTCTATCCTCTATCCTATCCAATCCTCTGTCCTATCCTATCCTCTATCCTATCAAATCCCCTATCCTATCCTCTGTCCTATCCTATCCTCTATCCTATCCTATCCTCTGTCCTATCCTATCCTCTATCCTATCAAATCCCCTATCCTATCCTCTATCCTATCCTATCCTCTATCCTATCCTCTATCCTATCCTCTATCCTATCCTATCCCCTATCCAATCCTATCCTCAATCCTATCCTTTCCTGTATTCTATCCTATCCTGTATCCTCTATACTATCGTATCCTCTACCCTATCATATCCTCTATCCTATCCTATCCTCTACCCTATCCTATCCTCTATCATATCCTATCCTCTATCCTATCCTCTATCCTAGCCTATCCTCTATCCTATCCTATCCAATCCCCTATCCTATCCTCTATCCTATCCTATCCACTATCCTATCCTATCGTCTATCCTATCTTCTATCTTATCCTATCCTCTATCCTATCCTATCCTCTATCCTATCCTATCGTCTATCCTATCCTCTATCCTATCCTATCGTCTATCCTATCCTCTACCCTATCCTATCCTCTATCCTATCCTATCCTATCCTCTATCCTATCCTCTCCTGTATCCTATCCTATCCTCTATCCTATCCTATCCTCTATCCTATCCTATCCTCTATCCTATCCTATCGTCTATCCTATCCTCTATCCTATCCTATCGTCTATCCTATCCTCTATCCTATCCTCTATCCTAGCCTATCCTCTATCCTATCCTATCCAATCCCCTATCCTATCCTCTATCCAATCCTATCCTCAATCCTATCCTTTCCTGTATCCTATCCTATCCTCTATCCTCTATCCTATCCAATCCTCTGTCCTATCCTATCCTCTATCCTATCAAATCCCCTATCCTATCCTCTGTCCTATCCTATCCTCTATCCTATCCTATCCTCTGTCCTATCCTATCCTCTATCCTATCAAATCCCCTATCCTATCCTCTATCCTATCCTATCCTCTATCCTATCCTCTATCCTATCCTCTATCCTATCCTATCCCCTATCCAATCCTATCCTCAATCCTATCCTTTCCTGTATTCTATCCTATCCTGTATCCTCTATACTATCGTATCCTCTACCCTATCATATCCTCTATCATATCCTATCCTCTACCCTATCCTATCCTCTATCATATCCTATCCTCTATCCTTTAATATCCTCTATCCTATCCTCTATCCTAGCCTATCCTCTATCCTATCCTATCCAATCCCCTATCCTATCCTCTATCCTATCCTATCCACTATCCTATCCTATCGTCTATCCTATCTTCTATCTTATCCTATCCTCTATCCTATCCTATCCTCTATCCTATCCTATCGTCTATCCTATCCTCTATCCTATCCTATCGTCTATCCTATCCTCTACCCTATCCTATCCTCTATCCTATCCTATCCTATCCTCTATCCTATCCTCTCCTGTATCCTATCCTATCCTCTATCCTATCCTATCCTCTATCCTATCCTATCCTCTATCCTATCCTATCGTCTATCCTATCCTCTATCCTATCCTATCGTCTATCCTATCCTCTATCCTATCCTCTATCCTAGCCTATCCTCTATCCTATCCTATCCAATCCCCTATCCTATCCTCTGTCCTATCCTATCCTCTATCCTATCCTATCCTCTGTCCTATCCTATCCTCTATCCTATCAAATCCCCTATCCTATCCTCTATCCTATCCTATCCTCTATCCTATCCTCTATCCTATCCTCTATCCTATCCTATCCCCTATCCAATCCTATCCTCAATCCTATCCTTTCCTGTATTCTATCCTATCCTGTATCCTCTATACTATCGTATCCTCTACCCTATCATATCCTCTATCATATCCTATCCTCTACCCTATCCTATCCTCTATCATATCCTATCCTCTATCCTTTAATATCCTCTATCCTATCCTCTATCCTAGCCTATCCTCTATCCTATCCTATCCAATCCCCTATCCTATCCTCTATCCTATCCTATCCACTATCCTATCCTATCGTCTATCCTATCTTCTATCTTATCCTATCCTCTATCCTATCCTATCCTCTATCCTATCCTATCGTCTATCCTATCCTCTATCCTATCCTATCGTCTATCCTATCCTCTACCCTATCCTATCCTCTATCCTATCCTATCCTATCCTCTATCCTATCCTCTCCTGTATCCTATCCTATCCTCTATCCTATCCTATCCTCTATCCTATCCTATCCTCTATCCTATCCTATCGTCTATCCTATCCTCTATCCTATCCTATCGTCTATCCTATCCTTTATCCTATCCTCTATCCTAGCCTATCCTCTATCCTATCCTATCCAATCCCCTATCCTATCCTCTATCCAATCCTATCCTCAATCCTATCCTTTCCTGTATCCTATCCTATCCTCTATCCTCTATCCTATCCAATCCTCTGTCCTATCCTATCCTCTATCCTATCAAATCCCCTATCCTATCCTCTGTCCTATCCTATCCTCTATCCTATCCTATCCTCTGTCCTATCCTATCCTCTATCCTATCAAATCCCCTATCCTATCCTCTATCCTATCCTATCCTCTATCCTATCCTCTATCCTATCCTCTATCCTATCCTATCCCCTATCCAATCCTATCCTCAATCCTATCCTTTCCTGTATTCTATCCTATCCTGTATCCTCTATACTATCGTATCCTCTACCCTATCATATCCTCTATCCTATCCTATCCTCTACCCTATCCTATCCTCTATCATATCCTATCCTCTATCCTATCCTCTATCCTAGCCTATCCTCTATCCTATCCTATCCAATCCCCTATCCTATCCTCTATCCTATCCTATCCACTATCCTATCCTATCGTCTATCCTATCTTCTATCTTATCCTATCCTCTATCCTATCCTATCGTCTATCCTATCCTCTATCCTATCCTCTATCCTAGCCTATCCTCTATCCTATCCTATCCAATCCCCTATCCTATCCTCTATCCAATCCTATCCTCAATCCTATCCTTTCCTGTATCCTATCCTATCCTCTATCCTCTATCCTATCCAATCCTCTGTCCTATCCTATCCTCTATCCTATCAAATCCCCTATCCTATCCTCTGTCCTATCCTATCCTCTATCCTATCCTATCCTCTGTCCTATCCTATCCTCTATCCTATCAAATCCCCTATCCTATCCTCTATCCTATCCTATCCTCTATCCTATCCTCTATCCTATCCTCTATCCTATCCTATCCCCTATCCAATCCTATCCTCAATCCTATCCTTTCCTGTATTCTATCCTATCCTGTATCCTCTATACTATCGTATCCTCTACCCTATCATATCCTCTATCATATCCTATCCTCTACCCTATCCTATCCTCTATCATATCCTATCCTCTATCCTTTAATATCCTCTATCCTATCCTCTATCCTAGCCTATCCTCTATCCTATCCTATCCAATCCCCTATCCTATCCTCTATCCTATCCTATCCACTATCCTATCCTATCGTCTATCCTATCTTCTATCTTATCCTATCCTCTATCCTATCCTATCCTCTATCCTATCCTATCGTCTATCCTATCCTCTATCCTATCCTATCGTCTATCCTATCCTCTACCCTATCCTATCCTCTATCCTATCCTATCCTATCCTCTATCCTATCCTCTCCTGTATCCTATCCTATCCTCTATCCTATCCTATCCTCTATCCTATCCTATCCTCTATCCTATCCTATCGTCTATCCTATCCTCTATCCTATCCTATCGTCTATCCTATCCTCTATCCTATCCTCTATCCTAGCCTATCCTCTATCCTATCCTATCCAATCCCCTATCCTATCCTCTATCCAATCCTATCCTCAATCCTATCCTTTCCTGTATCCTATCCTATCCTCTATCCTCTATCCTATCCAATCCTCTGTCCTATCCTATCCTCTATCCTATCAAATCCCCTATCCTATCCTCTGTCCTATCCTATCCTCTATCCTATCCTATCCTCTGTCCTATCCTATCCTCTATCCTATCAAATCCCCTATCCTATCCTCTATCCTATCCTATCCTCTATCCTATCCTCTATCCTATCCTCTATCCTATCCTATCCCCTATCCAATCCTATCCTCAATCCTATCCTTTCCTGTATTCTATCCTATCCTGTATCCTCTATACTATCGTATCCTCTACCCTATCATATCCTCTATCCTATCCTATCCTCTACCCTATCCTATCCTCTATCATATCCTATCCTCTATCCTTTAATATCCTCTATCCTATCCTCTATCCTAGCCTATCCTCTATCCTATCCTATACAATCCCCTATCCTATCCTCTATCCTATCCTATCCACTATCCTATCCTATCGTCTATCCTATCTTCTATCTTATCCTATCCTCTATCCTATCCTATCCTCTATCCTATCCTATCGTCTATCCTATCCTCTATCCTAGCCTATCGTCTATCCTATCCTCTACCCTATCCTATCCTCTATCCTATCCTATCCTATCCTCTATCCTATCCTCTCCTGTATCCTATCCTATCCTCTATCCTATCCTATCCTCTATCCTATCCTATCCTCTATCCTATCCTATCGTCTATCCTATCCTCTATCCTATCCTATCGTCTATCCTATCCTCTATCCTATCCTCTATCCTAGCCTATCCTCTATCCTATCCTATCCAATCCCCTATCCTATCCTCTATCCAATCCTATCCTCAATCCTATCCTTTCCTGTATCCTATCCTATCCTCTATCCTCTATCCTATCCAATCCTCTGTCCTATCCTATCCTCTATCCTATCAAATCCCCTATCCTATCCTCTGTCCTATCCTATCCTCTATCCTATCCTATCCTCTGTCCTATCCTATCCTCTATCCTATCAAATCCCCTATCCTATCCTCTATCCTATCCTATCCTCTATCCTATCCTCTATCCTATCCTCTATCCTATCCTATCCCCTATCCAATCCTATCCTCAATCCTATCCTTTCCTGTATTCTATCCTATCCTGTATCCTCTATACTATCGTATCCTCTACCCTATCATATCCTCTATCCTATCCTATCCTCTACCCTATCCTATCCTCTATCATATCCTATCCTCTATCCTTTAATATCCTCTATCCTATCCTCTATCCTAGCCTATCCTCTATCCTATCCTATCCAATCCCCTATCCTATCCTCTATCCTATCCTATCCACTATCCTATCCTATCGTCTATCCTATCTTCTATCTTATCCTATCCTCTATCCTATCCTATCCTCTATCCTATCCTATCGTCTATTATATCCTGTATCCTATCCTATCGTCTATCCTATCCTCTACCCTATCCTATCCTCTATCCTATCCTATCCTATCCTCTATCCTATCCTCTCCTGTATCCTATCCTATCCTCTATCCTATCCTATCCTCTATCCTATCCTATCCTCTATCCTATCCTATCCTCTATCCTATCCTATCGTCTATCCTATCCTCTATCCTATCCTATCGTCTATCCTATCCTCTATCCTATCCTCTATCCTAGCCTATCCTCTATCCTATCCTATCCAATCCCCTATCCTATCCTCTATCCAATCCTATCCTCAATCCTATCCTTTCCTGTATCCTATCCTATCCTCTATCCTCTATCCTATCCAATCCTCTGTCCTATCCTATCCTCTATCCTATCAAATCCCCTATCCTATCCTCTGTCCTATCCTATCCTCTATCCTATCCTATCCTCTGTCCTATCCTATCCTCTATCCTATCAAATCCCCTATCCTATCCTCTATCCTATCCTATCCTCTATCCTATCCTCTATCCTATCCTCTATCCTATCCTATCCCCTATCCAATCCTATCCTCAATCCTATCCTTTCCTGTATTCTATCCTATCCTGTATCCTCTATACTATCGTATCCTCTACCCTATCATATCCTCTATCCTATCCTATCCTCTACCCTATCCTATCCTCTATCATATCCTATCCTCTATCCTTTAATATCCTCTATCCTATCCTCTATCCTAGCCTATCCTCTATCCTATCCTATCCAATCCCCTATCCTATCCTCTATCCTATCCTATCCACTATCCTATCCTATCGTCTATCCTATCCTATCCTCTATCCTATCAAATCCCCTATCCTATCCTCTATCCTATCCTATCCTCTATCCTATCCTCTATCCTAGCCTATCCTCTATCCTATCCAATCCAATCCCCTATCCTAACCTCTATCCAATCCTATCCTCAATCCTATCCTCTCCTGTATCCTATCCTATCCTCTATCCTCTATCCTATCCAATCCTCTGTCCTATCCTATCCTCTATCCTATCCTATCGTGTATCCTATCCTCTATCCTATCAAATCCCCTATCCTATCCTCTGTCCTATCCTATCCTCTATCCTATCCTATCCCCTATCCAATCCTATCCTCAATCCTATCCTTTCATGTATCCTATCCTATCCTGTATCCTCTATCCTATCGTATCCTCTACCCTATCATAACCTCTATCCTATCCTATCCTCTATCCTATCCTATCCTCTATCCTATCCTATCCTCTATCCTTTCCTATCCTCTATCCTATCCTCTATCCTAGCCTATCCTCTATCCTATCCTATCCAATCCCCTATCCTATCCTCTATCCAATCCTATCCTCAATCCTATCCTTTCCTGTATCCTATCCTATCCTCTATCCTCTATCCTATCCAATCCTCTGTCCTATCCTATCCTCTATCCTATCCTATCGTGTATCCTATCCTCTATCCTATCCTATCCTCTATCCTATCAAATCCCCTATCCTATCCTCTGTCCTATCCTATCCTCTATCCTATCCTATCCTCTATCCTATCCTATCCTCTATCCTATCCTATCCTCTATCCTATCCTATCCTCTATCCTATCCTATCCTCCATCCTATCCTATCCTCTATCCTATCCAATCCTCTATCCTATCCTATCATCTATCCTCAATCCTATCCTTTCCTGTATCCTATCCAATCCTCTATCCTATCCTCTCATCTATCCTATCCTATCCTCTATTCCATCCTATCCTCTATCCTATCCTATCGTCTATCCTATCCTCGATCCTATCCTATCCTCTATCCTATCCTATCCTCTATCCTACCTGTCCTCCATCCTGTCCTCTATCCTATCCTATCCTCTATCCTATCCTGTCCTCCATCCTGTCCTCTATCCTATCCTATCCTCTATCCTATCGTCTATCCTAGCCTATCCTCTATCCTATCCTGTCCAATCCCCTATCCTATGCTCTATCCTGTCCTACCCTGTATAATATCGTATACTCTATCATATCCTATCCTCTATCCTATAATATCATCTATCCGTTCCTATTCTCTATCCTAACCTATTCTCAATCCTATCCTCTATCCTGTCCTACCCTGTATAATATCGTATACTCTATCATATCCTATCCTCTATCCTATAATATCATCTATCCTATCCTATCCTCTATCCTATCCTATCCTCATTCCTATCCTATCTTCTATCCTATCCTATCCTCTATCCTATCCTTTCCTGTATCCTATCCTATCCTCTATCCTCTATCCTATCCAATCCTCTGTCTTATCCTATCCTCTATCCTATCATATCCTCTATCCTATAATATCCTCTATCCTATCCTATCCTGTATCCAATCCTCTATCCTATCCTATCCTCTATCCTATCCTATCCTCTATCCTATCCTATCGTCTATCCTGTCCTATCCTCTGTCCTATCCTATCCTCTATCCTATCCTATCCTCTTTCCAATCCTATCCTCAATCCTATCCTTTCCTGTATCCTATCCTATCCTGTATCCTCTATCCTATCCAATCCTCTATCCTATCCTATCCTCTATCCTATCCTATCCTCTATCCTATCCTTTCCTCTATCCTATCCTATCTTCTATCCTATCCGATCCACTATCCTATCCTATCTTCTATCCTATCCTGTCCTCTATCCTATCCTATCCTCTATCCTATCCTATCCTCTATCCTATCCTATCTTCTACCCTATCCTATCCTCTACCCTATGAAATCCCCTATCCTATCCTCTGTTCTATCCTATCCTCTATACTATCCTATCCTGCATCCAATCCTATCCTCAATCCTATCCTTTCCTGTATCCTATCCTATCCTCTATACTCTATCCTATGCACTCCTCTATCCTATCATATCCTCTACCCTATCATATCCCCTATCCTATCCTATCCTCTATCCTATCCTATCCTCTATCCTCTGTCCTATCCAATCCTCTGTCCTATCCTATCCTCTGTCCTATCCTATCCTCTATCCTATAATATCGTCTATCCTATCCTATTCTGTATCCAATCCTCTATCCTATCCTATCCTCTATCCTATCCTATCGTCTATCCGATCCTATTCTCTATCCTATCCTTTCCTGTATCCTATCCTATCCTCTATCCTCTATCCTATCATATCCTCTATCCTATAATATCGTCTATCCTATCCTATCCTGTATCCAATCCTCTATACTATCCTATCCTCTATCCTATCCTATCCTCTATCGTATCCTATCCTCTATCCTATCCTATCGTCTATCCTATCCTATCCGCTATCCTATCCTATCCTCTATTCTATCCTCTCTTCTATCCTATCCTCTCCTCTATCCTATCAAATCCCCTATCCTATCCTCTATCCTATCCTATCCTGTATCCTATCCAATTTTCTATCCTATCCTATCCCCTATCCTATCCTCTATCCTATCCTATCCACTATCCTATCCTATCGTCTATCCTATCCTCTATCCTATCCTATCCTCTATCCTATCCTATCCTCTATCCTAGCCTATCCTCTATCCTATCCTCTATCCTATCCAATCCAATCCCCTATCCTATCCTCTATCCAATCCTATCCTCAATCCTATCCTTTCCTGTATCCTATCCTATCCTCTATCCTCTATCCTATCCAATCCTCTATCCTATCAAATCCCCTATCCCATCCTCTGTCCTATCCTATCCTCTATCCTATCCTATCCCCTATCCAATCCTATCCTCAATCCTATCCTTTCCTGTATCCTATCCTATCCTGTATCCTCTACCCTATCGTATCCTCTACCCTATCATATCCTCTATGCTATCCTATCCTCTATCCTATCCTATCCTCTATCCTATCCTATCCTCTATCCTTTCCTATCCTCTATCCTATCCTCTATCCTATCCTCTATCCTAGCCTATCCTGTATCCTATCCTATCCAATCCCCTATCCTATCCTCTATCCAATCCTATCCTCAATCCTATCCTTTCCTGTATCCTATCCTATCCTCTATCCTCTATCCTATCCAATCCTCTGTCCTATCCTATCCTCTATCCTATCAAATCCCCTATCCTATCCTCTGTCCTATCCTATCCTCTATCCTATCCTATCCTCTGTCCTATCCTATCCTCTATCCTATCAAATCCCCTATCCTATCCTCTGTCCTATCCTATCCTCTATCCTATCCTATCCTCTATCCTATCCTATCGTCTATCCTATCCTCTATCCTATTATATCCCCTATCCAATCCTATCCTCAATCCTATCCTTTCCTGTATCGTATCCTATCCTGTATCCTCTATCCTATCGTATCCTCTACCCTATCATATCCTCTATCCTATTCTATCCTCTATCCTATCCTATCCTCTATCCTATCCTATCGTCTATCCTATCCTATCCGCTATCCTATCCTATCCTCTATCCTATCCTCTCTTCTATCCTATCCTATCCTCTATCCTATCCAATCCCCTATCCTGTACTCTATCCAATCCTATCCTCTATCCTATGCTATCCTCTATCCTATCAAATCCTCTATCCTATCCTCTCCTCTATCCTATCCTATCCTCTATCCTATCCTCTATCCTAGCCTATCCTCTATCCTACCCTATCCAATCCCCTATCCTATCCTCTATCCAATCCTATCCTCTATCCTATCCTATCCTCTATCCTATCAAATCCTCTATCCTATCCTCTCCTCTATCCTATCCAATCCTCTATCCTATCCTATCCTCTATCCTATCCTATCCTCTATCCTATCCTATCGTCAATCCTGTCCTATCCTCTATCCTATCCTATCCTCTATCCTATCCTTTATCCTAGCCTACCCTCTATCCTATCCATCCAATCCCCTATCCTATCCTCTATCCAATCCTATCCTCAATCCTATCCTTTCCTGTATCCTATCCTATCCTCTACCCTATCCTATCCTCTATCATATCCTATCCTCTATCCTTTAATATCCTCTATCCTATCCTCTATCCTAGCCTATCCTCTATCCTATCCTATCCAATCCCCTATCCTATCCTCTATCCAATCCTATCCTCAATCCTATCCTTTCCTGTATCCTATCCTATCCAATCCTCTGTCCTATCCTATCCTCTATCCTATCAAATCCCCTATCCTATCCTCTTTCCTATCCTATCCTCTATCCTATCCTATAATCTGTCCTATCCTATCCTCTATCCTATAAAATCCCCTATCCTATCCTCTGTCCTATCCTATCCTCTATCCTATCCTATCCTCTATCCTATCCTATCGTCTATCCTATCCTCTATCCTATCCTATCCCCTATCCAATCCTATCCTCAATCCTATCCTTTCCTGTATCCTATCCTATCCTGTATCCTCTATCCTATCGTATCCTCTACCCTATCATATCCTCTATCCTATTCTATCCTCTATCCTATCCTATCGTCTATCCTATCCTCTATCCTATCCTATCGTCTATCCTATCCTCTATCCAATCCTATCCTCTATCCTATCCTATCCTCTATCCTATCAAATCCTCTATCCTATCCTCTCCTCTATCCTATCCAATCCTCTATCCTATCCTATCCTCTATCCTATCCTATCCTCTATCCTATCCTATCGTCAATCCTGTCCTATCCTCTATCCTATCCTATCCTCTATCCTATCCTTTATCCTAGCCTATCCTCTATCCTATCCAATCCAATCCCCTATCCTATCCTCTATCCAATCCTATCCTCAATCCTATCCTTTCCTGTATCCTATCCTATCCTCTATCCTCTATCCTATCCAATCCTCTGTCCTATCCTATCCTCTATCCTATCCTATCGTGTATCCTATCCTCTATCGTATCCTATCCACTATCCTATCAAATCCTCTATCCTATCCTCTCCTCTATCCTATCCAATCCTCTATCCTATCCTATCCTCTATCCTATCCTATCCTCTATCCTATCCTATCGTCAATCCTGTCCTATCCTCTATCCTATCCTATCCTCTATCCTATCCTCTATCCTAGCCTATCCTCTATCCTATCCAATCCAATCCCCTATCCTATCCTCTATCCAATCCTATCCTCAATCCTATCCTTTCCTGTATCCTATCCTCTATCCTCTATCCTATCCTATTCTCTACCCTATCATATCCTCTATCCTATAATATCCTCTATCCTATCCTATCCTCTATCCTATCATATCCTCTATCCTACCCTATCCTCTATCCTATCCTATCCTCTATCCTATCCTTTCCTCTATCCTATCCTATCCTCTATCCTATCCTATCCTCTATCCTATCCTATCCTCTATCCTATCCTATCCTATCCTCTATCCTATCAAATCCCCTATCCTATCAAATCCTCTATGCTATCAAATCCCCTATCCTATCAAATCCTCTATCCTATCCCTTATCCTATCCTATCTTCTATCCTATCCTATCCTCTTTCCTATCAAATCCCCAATCCAATCCCCTATCCTATCCTCTATCCAATCCTATCCTCAATCCTATCCTTTCGTGTATCCTATCCTCTATCCTCTATCCTATCCTATTCTCTACCCTATCATATCCTCTATCCTATAATATCCTCTATCCTATCCTATCCTCTATCCTATCATATCCTCTATCCTACCCTATCCTCTATCCTATCCTATCCTTTCCTCTATCCTATCCTATCCTCTATCCTCTATCCTATCCTATTCTCTACCCTATCATATCCTCTATCCTATAATATCCTCTATCCTATCCTATCCTCTATCCAATACTCTGTCGTATCCTATCCTCTATCCTATCCTATCCTCTATCCTATCCTATCCTCTATCCTATCCTATCCTCTATCCTATCCATTCCTCTATCCTATCCTATCCTCTATCCTATCCTATCCTCTATCCTTTCCTATCCTCTATCCTATCCTGTATCCTAGCTTATCCTCTATCCTATCCTATCCAATCCCCTATCCTATCCTCTATCCAATCCTATCCTCATTCCTATCCTTCCCTGTATCCTATCCTATCCTCTATCCTCTATCCTATCGAATCCTCTGTCCTATCCTATCCTCTATCCTATCCTATCGTGTATCCTATCCGCTATCCTATCCTATCCACTATCCTATCAAATCCTCTATCCTATCCTCTCCTCTATCCTATCCAATCCTCTATCCTATCCTATCCTCTATCCTATGCTATCCTCTATCCTATCCTATCGTCAATCCTGTCCTATCCTCTATCCTATCCTATCCTCTATCCTATCCTCTATCCTAGCCTATCCTCTATCCTATCCAATCCAATCCCCTATCCTATCCTCTATCCAATCCTATCCTCAATCCTATCCTTTCCTGTATCCTATCCTCTATCCTCTGTCCTATCGAATCCTCTGTCCTATCCTATCCTCTATCCTATCCTATCGTGTATCCTATCCTCTATCCTATCCTATCCACTATCCTATCAAATCCTCTATCCTATCCTCTCCTCTATCCTATCCAATCCTCTATCCTATCCTATCCTCTATCCTATCCTATCCTCTATCCTATCCTATCGTCAATCCTGTCCTATCCTCTATCCTATCCTATCCTCTATCCTATCCTCTATCCTAGCCTATCCTCTATCCTATCCAATCCAATCCCCTATCCTATCCTCTATCCAATCCTATCCTCAATCCTATCCTTTCCTGTATCCTATCCTCTATCCTCTATCCTATCCTATTCTCTACCCTATCATATCCTCTATCCTATAATATCCTCTATCCTATCCTATCCTCTATCCTATCATATCCTCTATCCTACCCTATCCTCTATCCTATCCTATCCTCTATCCTATCCTTTCCTCTATCCTATCCTATCCTCTATCCTATCCTATCCTCTATCCTATCCTATCCTCTATCCTATCCTATCGTCTATCCTATCCTATCCTCTATCCTATCCTATCCTCAATCCTATCCTATCCTCTATCCTATCCTATCCTCTATCCTATCCTATCCTATCCTCTATCCTATCAAATCCCCTATCCTATCAAATCCTCTATGCTATCAAATCCCCTATCCTATCAAATCCTCTATCCTATCCCTTATCCTATCCTATCTTCTATCCTATCCTATCCTCTTTCCTATCAAATCCCCAATCCAATCCCCTATCCTATCCTCTATCCAATCCTATCCTCAATCCTATCCTTTCCTGTATCCTATCCTCTATCCTCTATCCTATCCTATTCTCTACCCTATCATATCCTCTATCCTATAATATCCTCTATCCTATCCTATCCTCTATCCTATCATATCCTCTATCCTACCCTATCCTCTATCCTATCCTATCCTTTCCTCTATCCTATCCTATCCTCTATCCTCTATCCTATCCTATTCTCTACCCTATCATATCCTCTATCCTATAATATCCTCTATCCTATCCTATCCTCTATCCAATACTCTGTCGTATCCTATCCTCTATCCTATCCTATCCTCTATCCTATCCTATCCTCTATCCTATCCTATCCTATCCTCTATCCTATCAAATCCCCTATCCTATCAAATCCTCTATGCTATCAAATCCCCTATCCTATCAAATCCTCTATCCTATCCCTTATCCTATCCTATCTTCTATCCTATCCTATCCTCTTTCCTATCAAATCCCCAATCCAATCCCCTATCCTATCCTCTATCCAATCCTATCCTCAATCCTATCCTTTCCTGTATCCTATCCTCTATCCTCTATCCTATCCTATTCTCTACCCTATCATATCCTCTATCCTATAATATCCTCTATCCTATCCTATCCTCTATCCTATCATATCCTCTATCCTACCCTATCCTCTATCCTATCCTATCCTTTCCTCTATCCTATCCTATCCTCTATCCTCTATCCTATCCTATTCTCTACCCTATTATATCCTCTATCCTATAATATCCTCTATCCTATCCTATCCTCTATCCAATACTCTGTCGTATCCTATCCTCTATCCTATCCTATCCTCTATCCTATCCTATCCTCTATCCTATCCTATCCTCTATCCTATCCTATCCTCTATCCTATCCTATCCTCTATCCTATCCATTCCTCTATCCTATCCTATCCTCTATCCTATCCTATCGTCTATCCTATCCTATCCTCTATCCTATCCTATCCTCTATCCTATCCTATCCTCTATCCTATCCTATCCTCTATCCTATCCTATCCTCTATCCTATCCTATCCTCTATCCTATCCTATCTTCTATCCTATCCTATCCTCTATCCTATCAAATCCCCTATCCTATCCTCTATCCTATCCTATCGTCTATCCTATCCTCTATCCAATCCTATCCTCTATCCTATCCTATCCTCTGTCCTATCCTATCCTCTATCCTATCCTATTCTCTATCCTATCCTATCCTCTGTCCTATCCTATCCTCTATCCTATCCTATCGTGTATCCTATCCTCTATCCTATCAAATCCCCTATCCTATCCTCTGTCCTATCCTATCCTCTATCCTATCCTATCCTCTATCCTATCCTATCTTCTATTCTATCCTATCCCCTATCCTATCAAATCCCCTATCCTATCCTCTATCCTATCCTATCCTATCCTATCCTCTATCCTATCCTATCCTCTATCCTATCCTATCCTCTATCCTATCTTATCTTCTATCCTATCCCATCCGCTATCCTATCAAATCCCCTATCCTATCCTCTATCCTATCCTATCCTCTATCCTATCCTCTCCTGTATCCTATCCTATCCTCTATCCTATCCTATCCTCTATCCTATCCTATCCTCTATCCTATCCTATCCTCTATCCTATCCTATCCTCTATCCTATCCTATCCTCTATCCTATCCTATCCTCTATCCTATCAAATCCCCTATCCTATCCTCTATCCTATCCTATCCTATATCCAATCCTCTATCCTATCCTCTCCTCTATCCTATCCAATCCTCTATCCTATCCTATCCTCTATCCTATCCTATCGTCAATCCTGTCCTATCCGCTATCCTATCCTATCCTCTATCCTATCCTCTCTTCTATCCTATCCTATCCTCTATCCTATCAAATCCCCTATCCTATCCTCTATCCTATCCTTTCCTGTATCCTATCCAAACATCTATCCTATCCTATCCTCTATCCTATCCTGTCATCTATCCTATCCTATCCTCTATCCTATCCTCTAGCCTAGCCTATCCTCTATCCTATCCTATCCAATCCCCTATCCTATGCTCTATCCTATCCTACCCTCTATGATATCGTATACTCTGTCATATCCTATCCTCTATCCTATAATATCATCTATCCGTTCCTATTCTGTATCCTACCCTATTCTCTATCCTATCCTCTATCCTATCCTCTATCCTATCCTATCCTGTATCCTATCCTATCCTCTATCCTACCCTATCCTCTATCCTATCCTATCCTCTATCCTATCCAATCCTCTGTCCTATCCTATCCTTTATCCTATCCTATCGTGTATCCTATCCTCTATCCTATCCTATCCACTATCCTATCAAATCCTCTACCCTATCCTCTCCTCTATCCTATCCAATCCTCTATCCTATCCTATCCTCTATCCTATCCTATCCTCTATCCTATCCTATCGTCAATCCTGTCCTATCCTCTATCCTATCCTATCCTCTATCCTATCCTTTATCCTAGCCTACCCTCTATCCTATCCAATCCAAACCCCTATCCTATCCTCTATCCAATCCTATCCTCAATCCTATCCTTTCCTGTATCCTATCCTATCCTCTATCCTCTATCCTATCCAATCCTCTGTCCTATCCTATCCTCTATCCTATCCTCTATCCTATCAAATCCCCTATCCTATCCTCTATCCTATCCTATCCTCTATCCACCCTATCCTCTATCCTATCCTATCCTCTATCCTATCCTATCGTCTATCCTATCCTCCATCCTATCCTATCGCCTAACCTATCCTCTATCCTATCCTATCCTCTATCCTATCCTATCCTCTATCCTATCCTATCCTATATCCAATCCTCTATCCTATCCTCTCCTCTATCCTATCCAATCCTCTATCCTATCCTATCCTCTATCCTATCCTATCCTCTATCCTATCCTATCGTCAATCCTGTCCTATCCGCTATCCTATCCTATCCTGTATCCTATCCTCTCTTCTATCCTATCCTATCCTCTATCCTATCAAATCCCCTATCCTATCCTCTATCCTATCCTATCCTGTATCCTATCCAATTTTCTATCCTATCCTATCATCTATCCTCAATCCTATCCTTTCCTGTATCCTATCCAAACATCTATCCTATCCTATCCTCTATCCTATCCTGTCCTCTATCCTATCCTATCCTCTGTCCTATCCTCTAGCCTAGCCTATCCTCTATCCTATCCGATCCAATCCCCTATCCTATGCTCTATCCTATCCTACCCTCTATGATATCGTATACTCTGTCATATCCTATCCTCTATCCTATAATATCATCTATCCGTTCCTATTCTGTATCCTAACCTATTCTCTATCCTATCCTCTATCCTATCCTCTATCCTATCCTATCCTGTATCCTATCCTATCGTCTATCCTATCCTATCCTCTAAACAATCTTTTCCTCTATCCTATCCTATCCTCTATCCTATCCTATCGTCTATCCTATCCTATCCTCTATCCTATCCTATCCTATCTTCTATCCTATCCTATCCTCTATCCTATTCTATCCTCCATCCTATCCTATCTTCTATCCTATCCTATCCGCTATCCTATCAAATCCCCTATCCTATCCTCAATCGTATCCTATCCTCTATCCTATCCTATCCTCTATCCTATCCTATCTTCTATCCTACCCTATCCTCTATCCTATCCTTTCCTCTATCCTATCCTATCCTCTATCCTATCCTATCATCTATCCTATCCTATCATCTATCCTCAATCCTATCCTTTCCTGTATCCTATCCATTCCTCTATCCTATCCTGTCCTCTATCCTATCCTATCCTCTATCCCATCCTATCCTCTATCCTATCCTATCCTCTATCCTATCCTATCTTCTATCCTATCCGATCCTCTATCCTATCAAATCCCCTATCCTATCTTCTTTCCTATCCTATCCTCTATCCTATCCTATCCTCTGTCCTATCCTATCCTCTATCCTATCAAATCCCCTATCCTATCCTCTGTCCTATCCTATCCTCTATCCTATCCTATCCTCTATCCTATCCTATCGTCTATCCTACCCTCTATCCTATCCTATCCCCTATCCAATCCTATCCTCAATCCTATCCTTTCCTGTATCCTATCCTATCCTGTATCCTCTATCCTATCGTATCCTCTACCCTATCATATCCTCTATCCTATTCTATCCTCTATCCTATCCTATCGTCTATCCTATCCTCTATCCTATCCTATCGTCTATCCTATCCTCTATCCTATCCTATCGTCTATCCTATCCTCTATCCTATCCTATCCTCTATCCTATCCTATCCTCTATCCTATCCTTTCCTCTATCCTATCCTATCCTCTATCCTATCCTATCATCTATCCTATCCTATCATCTATCCTCAATCCTATCCTTTCCTGTATCCTATCCATCCCTCTATCCTATCATGTCCTCTATCCTATCCTATCCTCTATCCCATCCTATCCTCTATCCTATCCTCTATCCTATCCTATCCTCTATCCTATCCTCTATCCTATCCTATCCAATCCCCTATCCTATCCTCTATCCAATCCTATCCTCTATCCTATCCTATCCTCTATCCTATCAAATCCTCTATCCTATCCTCTCCTCTATCCTATCCAATCCTCTATCCTATCCTATCCTCTATCCTATCCTATCCTCTATCCTATCCTATCGTCAATCCTGTCCTATCCTCTATCCTATCCTATCCTCTATCCTATCCTTTATCCTAGCCTATCCTCTATCCTATCCAATCCAATCCCCTATCCTATGCTCTATCCTATCCTACCCTCTATGATATCGTATACTCTGTCATATCCTATCCTCTATCCTATAATATCATCTATCCGTTCCTATTCTGTATCCTACCCTATTCTCTATCCTATCCTCTATCCTATCCTCTATCCTATCCTATCCTGTATCCTATCCTATCGTCTATCCTATCCTATCCTCTATCCTATCCTCTCCTGTATCCTATCCTATCCTCTATCCTATCCTATCCTCTATCCTATCCTCTATCCTATCCTCTATCCTATCCTATCCTCTATCCTATCCTATCCTCTATCCTATCAAATCCCCTATCCTATCCTCTATCTAATCCTCTATCCTATCCAATCCTCTGTCCTATCCTATCCTCTATCCTATCCTATCGTCTATCCTGTATTATCCTCTATCCTATCCTATCCTCTATCCTATCCTCTATCCTAGCCTATCCTCTATCCTATCCTATCCAATCCCCTATCCTATCCTCTATCCAATCCTATCCTCAATCCTATCCTATCCAATCCTCTGTCCTATCCTATCCTCTATCCTATCAAATCCCCTATCCTATCCTCTTTCCTATCCTATCCTCTATCCTATCCTATCCTCTGTCCTATCCTATCCTCTATCCTATAAAATCCCCTATCCTATCCTCTGTCCTATCCTATCCTCTATCCTATCCTATCCTCTATCCTATCCTATCGTCTATCCTATCCTCTATCCTATCCTATCCCCTATCCAATCCTATCCTCAATCCTATCCTTTCCTGTATCCTATCCTATCCTGTATCCTCTATCCTATCGTATCCTCTACCCTATCATATCCTCTATCCTATTCTATCCTCTATCCTATCCTATCGTCTATCCTATCCTCTATCCTATCCTATCGTCTATCCTATCCTCTATCCAATCCTATACTCTATCCTATCCTATCCTCTATCCTATCAAATCCTCTATCCTATCCTCTCCTCTATCCTATCCAATCCTCTATCCTATCCTATCCTCTATCCTATCCTATCCTCTATCCTATCCTATCGTCAATCCTGTCCTATCCTCTATCCTATCCTATCCTCTATCCTATCCTTTATCCTAGCCTATCCTCTATCCTATCCAATCCAATCCCCTATCCTATCCTCTATCCAATCCTATCCTCAATCCTATCCTTTCCTGTATCCTATCCTATCCTCTATCCTCTATCCTATCCAATCCTCTGTCCTATCCTATCCTCTATCCTATCCTATCCTGTATCCTATCCTCTATCCTATCAAATCCCCTATCCTATCCTCTATCCTATCCTATGCTCTATCCTATCCTATCCTCTATCCTATCCTATCCAATATCCTATCCTATCCTCTATCCTACCGTATCCTCTACCCTATCATATCCTCTATCCTATCCTATCCTCTATCCTATCCTATCCTCTATCCTATCCTATCCTCTATCCTTTCCTATCCTCTATCCTATCCTCTATCCTAGCTTATCCTGTATCCTATCCTATCCAATCCCCTATCCTATCCTCTATCCAATCCTATCCTCATTCCTATCCTTCCCTGTATCCTATCCTATCCTCTATCCTCTATCCTATCGAATCCTCTGTCCTATCCTATCCTCTATCCTATCCTATCGTGTATCCTATCCTCTATCCTATCCTATCCACTATCCTATCAAATCCTCTATCCTATCCTCTCCTCTATCCTATCCAATCCTCTATCCTATCCTATCCTCTATCCTATCCTATCCTCTATCCTATCCTATCGTCAATCCTGTCCTATCCTCTATCCTATCCTATCCTCTATCCTATCCTCTATCCTAGCCTATCCTCTATCCTATCCAATCCAATCCCCTATCCTATCCTCTATCCAATCCTATCCTCAATCCTATCCTTTCCTGTATCCTATCCTCTATCCTCTATCCTATCCTATTCTCTACCCTATCATATCCTCTATCCTATAATATCCTCTATCCTATCCTATCCTCTATCCTATCATATCCTCTATCCTACCCTATCCTCTATCCTATCCTATCCTCTATCCTATCCTTTCCTCTATCCTATCCTATCCTCTATCCTATCCTATCCTCTATCCTATCCTATCCTCTATCCTATCCTATCTTCTATCCTATCCTATCCTCTATCCTAATCAAATCCCCTATCCTATCCTCTATCCTATCCTATCCTCTATCCTATCCTATCCTCTATACTATCCAATCCACTATCCTATCCTATCCTCAATACTATCCTATCCTCTATCCTATCCTATCGTCTATCCTATCCTATCCTATCCTCTATCCTATCAAATCCCCTATCCTATCAAATCCTCTATGCTATCAAATCCCCTATCCTATCAAATCCTCTATCGTATCCCTTATCCTATCCTATCTTCTATCCTATCCTATCCTCTTTCCTATCAAATCCCCAATCCAATCCCCTATCCTATCCTCTATCCAATCCTATCCTCAATCCTATCTTTTCCTGTATCATATCCTCTATCCTCTATCCTATCCTATTCTCTACCCTATCATATCCTCTATCCTATAATATCCTCTATCCTATCCTATCCTCTATCCTATCATATCCTCTATCCTACCCTATCCTCTATCCTATCCTATCCTTTCCTCTATCCTATCCTATCCTCTATCCTCTATCCTATCCTATTCTCTACCCTATCATATCCTCTATCCTATAATATCCTCTATCCTATCCTATCCTCTATCCAATACTCTGTCGTATCCTATCCTCTATCCTATCCTATCCTCTATCCTATCCTATCCTCTATCCTATCCTATCCTCTATCCTATCCATTCCTCTATCCTATCCTATCCTCTATCCTATCCTATCCTCTATCCTTTCCTATCCTCTATCCTATCCTCTATCCTATCCTATCCAATCCCCTATCCTATCCTCTATCCAATCCTATCCTCATTCCTATCCTTCCCTGTATCCTATCCTATCCTCTATCCTCTATCCTATCGAATCCTCTGTCCTATCCTATCCTCTATCCTATCCTATCGTGTATCCTATCCTCTATCCTATCCTATCCACTATCCTATCAAATCCTCTATCCTATCCTCTCCTCTATCCTATCCAATCCTCTATCCTATCCTATCCTCTATCCTATCCTATCCTCTATCCTATCCTATCGTCAATCCTGTCCTATCCTCTATCCTATCCTATCCTCTATCCTATCCTCTATCCTAGCCTATCCTCTATCCTATCCAATCCAATCCCCTATCCTATCCTCTATCCAATCCTATCCTCAATCCTATCCTTTCCTGTATCCTATCCTCTATCCTCTATCCTATCCTATTCTCTACCCTATCATATCCTCTATCCTATAATATCCTCTATCCTATCCTATCCTCTATCCTATCATATCCTCTATCCTACCCTATCCTCTATCCTATCCTATCCTCTATCCTATCCTTTCCTCTATCCTATCCTATCCTCTATCCTATCCTATCCTCTATCCAATCCTATCCTCTATCCTATCCTATCTTCTATCCTATCCTATCCTCTATCCTAATCAAATCCCCTATCCTATCCTCTATCCTATCCTATCCTCTATCCTATCCTATCCTCTATACTATCCAATCCTCTATCCTATCCTATCCTCAATACTATCCTATCCTCTATCCTATCCTATCGTCTATCCTATCCTATCCTATCCTCTATCCTATCAAATCCCCTATCCTATCAAATCCTCTATGCTATCAAATCCCCTATCCTATCAAATCCTCTATCCTATCCCTTATCCTATCCTATCTTCTATCCTATCCTATCCTCTTTCCTATCAAATCCCCAATCCAATCCCCTATCCTATCCTCTATCCAATCCTATCCTCAATCCTATCCTTTCCTGTATCCTATCCTCTATCCTCTATCCTATCCTATTCTCTACCCTATCATATCCTCTATCCTATAATATCCTCTATCCTATCCTATCCTCTATCCTATCATATCCTCTATCCTACCCTATCCTCTATCCTATCCTATCCTTTCCTCTATCCTATCCTATCCTCTATCCTATCCTATCTTCTATCCTATCCTATCCTCTATCCTAATCAAATCCCCTATCCTATCCTCTATCCTATCCTATCCTCTATCCTATCCTATCCTCTATACTATCCAATCCTCTATCCTATCCTATCCTCAATACTATCCTATCCTCTATCCTATCCTATCGTCTATCCTATCCTATCCTATCCTCTATCCTATCAAATCCCCTATCCTATCAAATCCTCTATGCTATCAAATCCCCTATCCTATCAAATCCTCTATCCTATCCCTTATCCTATCCTATCTTCTATCCTATCCTATCCTCTTTCCTATCAAATCCCCAATCCAATCCCCTATCCTATCCTCTATCCAGTCCTATCCTCAATCCTATCCTTTCCTGTATCCTATCCTATCGTCTATCCTACCCTCTATCCTATCCTATCCCATATCCAATCCTATCCTCAATCCTATCCTTTCCTGTATCCTATCCTATCCTGTATCCTCTATCCTATCGTATCCTCTACCCTATCATATCCTCTATCCTATTCTATCCTCTATCCTATCCTATTGTCTATCCTATCCTCTATCCTATCCTATCGTCTATCCTATCCTCTATCCTATCCTATCGTCTATCCTATCCTCTATCCTATCCTATCCTCTATCCTATCCTATCCTCTATCCTATCCTTTCCTCTATCCTATCCTATCCTCTATCCTATCCTATCATCTATCCTATCCTATCCTCTATCCTATCCTCTATCCTATCCTATCCTCTATCCTATCCTATCTTCTATCCTATCCGATCCTCTATCCTATCAAATCCCCTATCCTATCTTCTTTCCTATCCTATCCTCTATCCTATCCTATCCTCTGTCCTATCCTATCCTCTATCCTATCAAATCCCCTATCCTATCCTCTGTCCTATCCTATCGTCTATCCTATCCTATCCTCTATCCTATCCTATCGTCTATCCTACCCT
The DNA here is from genome assembly GCF_050948215.1 of Halictus rubicundus. Lineage (NCBI taxonomy): Eukaryota > Metazoa > Arthropoda > Insecta > Hymenoptera > Halictidae > Halictus > Halictus rubicundus. The sequence goes on along the minus strand of NW_027488822.1, from coordinate 25,377 downwards.
CTATCCGATCCAATCCCCTATCCTATGCTCTATCCTATCCTACCCTCTATGATATCGTATACTCTGTCATATCCTATCCTCTATCCTATAATATCATCTATCCGTTCCTATTCTGTATCCTAACCTATTCTCTATCCTATCCTCTATCCTATCCTCTATCCTATCCTATCCTGTATCCTATCCTATCGTCTATCCTATCCTATCCTCTAAACAATCTTTTCCTCTATCCTATCCTATCCTCTATCCTATCCTATCGTCTATCCTATCCTATCCTCTATCCTATCCTATCCTATCTTCTATCCTATCCTATCCTCTATCCTATTCTATCCTCCATCCTATCCTATCTTCTATCCTATCCTATCCGCTATCCTATCAAATCCCCTATCCTATCCTCAATCGTATCCTATCCTCTATCCTATCCTATCCTCTATCCTATCCTATCCTCTATCCTATCCTATCATCTATCCTATCCTATCATCTATCCTCAATCCTATCCTTTCCTGTATCCTATCCATTCCTCTATCCTATCCTGTCCTCTATCCTATCCTATCCTCTATCCCATCCTATCCTCTATCCTATCCTCTATCCTATCCTATCCTCTATCCTATCCTATCTTCTATCCTATCCGATCCTCTATCCTATCAAATCCCCTATCCTATCTTCTTTCCTATCCTATCCTCTATCCTATCCTATCCTCTGTCCTATCCTATCCTCTATCCTATCAAATCCCCTATCCTATCCTCTGTCCTATCCTATCCTGTATCCTATCCTATCCTCTATCCTATCCTATCGTCTATCCTACCCTCTATCCTATCCTATCCCCTATCCAATCCTATCCTCAATCCTATCCTTTCCTGTATCCTATCCTATCCTGTATCCTCTATCCTATCGTATCCTCTACCCTATCATATCCTCTATCCTATTCTATCCTCTATCCTATCCTATTGTCTATCCTATCCTCTATCCTATCCTATCGTCTATCCTATCCTCTATCCTATCCTATCGTCTATCCTATCCTCTATCCTATCCTATCCTCTATCCTATCCTATCCTCTATCCTATCCTTTCCTCTATCCTATCCTATCCTCTATCCTATCCTATCATCTATCCTATCCTATCCTCTATCCTATCCTCTATCCTATCCTATCCTCTATCCTATCCTATCTTCTATCCTATCCGATCCTCTATCCTATCAAATCCCCTATCCTATCTTCTTTCCTATCCTATCCTCTATCCTATCCTATCCTCTGTCCTATCCTATCCTCTATCCTATCAAATCCCCTATCCTATCCTCTGTCCTATCCTATCGTCTATCCTATCCTATCCTCTATCCTATCCTATCGTCTATCCTACCCTCTATCCTATCCTATCCCCTATCCAATCCTATCCTCAATCCTATCCTTTCCTGTATCCTATCCTATCCTGTATCCTCTATCCTATCGTATCCTCTACCCTATCATATCCTCTATCCTATTCTATCCTCTATCCTATCCTATCGTCTATCCTATCCTCTATCCTATCCTATCGTCAATATTATCCTCTATCCTATCCTATCGTCTATCCTATCCTCTATCCTATCCTATCCTCTATCCTATCCTATCCTCTATCCTATCCTCTCCTGTATCCTATCCTATCCTCTATCCTATCCTATCCTCTATCCTATCCTATCCTCTATCCTATCTTATCGTCTATCCTATCCTGTATCCTATCCTATCCTCTATCCTATCAAATCCCCTATCCTATCCTCTATCCTATCCTATCCTCTATCCAATCCTCTATCCTATCCTATCCTCTATCCTATCCTATCCTCTATCCTATCCTATCCTCTATCCTATCCTATCGTCTATCCTGTATTATCCTCTATCCTATCCTATCCTCTATCCTATCCTCTATCCTATCCTATCCAATCCCCTATCCTATCCTCTATCCAATCCTATCCTCTATCCTATCCTATCCTCTATCCTATCAAATCCTCTATCCTATCCTCTCCTCTATCCTATCCAATCCTCTATCCTATCCTATCCTCTATCCTATCCTATCCTCTATCCTATCCTATCGTCAATCCTGTCCTATCCTCTATCCTATCCTATCCTCTATCCTATCCTTTATCCTAGCCTATCCTCTATCCTATCCAATCCAATCCCCTATCCTATGCTCTATCCTATCCTACCCTCTATGATATCGTATACTCTGTCATATCCTATCCTCTATCCTATAATATCATCTATCCGTTCCTATTCTGTATCCTACCCTATTCTCTATCCTATCCTCTATCCTATCCTCTATCCTATCCTATCCTGTATCCTATCCTATCGTCTATCCTATCCTATCCTCTAAACAATCTTTTCCTCTATCCTATCCTATCCTCTATCGTATCCTATCGTCTATCCTATCCTATCCTCTATCCTATCCTCTATCCTATCCTATCCTCTATCCTATCCTATCCTCTATCCTATCCTATCGTCTATCCTGTATTATCCTCTATCCTATCCTATCCTCTATCCTATCCTCTATCCTATCCTATCCAATCCCCTATCCTATCCTCTATCCAATCCTATCCTCTATCCTATCCTATCCTCTATCCTATCAAATCCTCTATCCTATCCTCTCCTCTATCCTATCCAATCCTCTATCCTATCCTATCTTCTATCCTATCCTATCCTCTATCCTATTCTATCCTCCATCCTATCCTATCTTCTATCCTATCCTATCCTCTATCCTATCAAATCCCCTATCCTATCCTCTATCCTATCCAATCCTCTATCCTATCCTATCTTCTATCCTATCCTATCCTCTATCCTATTCTATCCTCCATCCTATCCTATCTTCTATCCTATCCTATCCTCTATCCTATCAAATCCCCTATCCTATCCTCTATCCTATCCTATCCTCTATCCAATCCTCTATCCTATCCTATCCTCTATCCTATCCTATCCTCTGTCCTATCCTATCCTCTATCCTATCAAATCCCCTATCCTATCCTCTGTCCTATCCTATCCTCTATCCTATCCTATCCTCTATCCTATCCTATCGTCTATCCTACCCTCTATCCTATCCTATCCCCTATCCAATCCTATCCTCAATCCTATCCTTTCCTGTATCCTATCCTATCCTGTATCCTCTATCCTATCGTATCCTCTACCCTATCATATCCTCTATCCTATTCTATCCTCTATCCTATCCTATCGTCTATCCTATCCTCTATCCTATCCTATCGTCTATCCTATCCTCTATCCTATCCTATCGTCTATCCTATCCTCTATCCTATCCTATCCTCTATCCTATCCTATCCTCTATCCTATCCTCTCCTGTATCCTATCCTATCCTCTATCCTATCCTATCCTCTATCCTATCCTATCCTCTATCCTATCTTATCGTCTATCCTATCCTGTATCCTATCCTATCCTCTATCCTATCAAATCCCCTATCCTATCCTCTATCCTATCCTATCCTCTATCCAATCCTCTATCCTATCGAATCCTCTGTCCTATCCTATCCTCTATCCTATCCTATCGTGTATCCTATCCTCTATCCTATCCTATCCACTATCCTATCAAATCCTCTATCCTATCCTCTCCTCTATCCTATCCAATCCTCTATCCTATCCTATCCTCTATCCTATCCTATCCTCTATCCTATCCTATCGTCAATCCTGTCCTATCCTCTATCCTATCCTATCCTCTATCCTATCCTTTATCCTAGCCTACCCTCTATCCTATCCAATCCAAACCCCTATCCTATCCTCTATCCAATCCTATCCTCAATCCTATCCTTTCCTGTATCCTATCCTACCCTCTATCCTTTCCTGTATCCTATCCTATCCTCTATCCTCTATCCTATCCAATCCTCTGTCCTATCCTATCCTCTATCCTATCCTATCGTGTATCCTATCCTCTATCCTATCAAATCCCCTATCCTATCCTCTATCCTATCCTATCGTCTATCCTATCCTATCCTCTATCCTATCCTATCCTATCTTCTATCCTATCCTATCCTCTATCCTATTCTATCCTCCATCCTATCCTATCTTCTATCCTATCCTATCCGCTATCCTATAAAATCCCCTATCCTATCCTCAATCGTATCCTATCCTCTATCCTATCCTATCCTCTATCCTATCCTATCTTCTATCCTATCCTATCCTCTATCCTCTCCTTTCCTCTATCCTATCCTATCCTCTATCCTATCCTATCATCTATCCTATCCTATCATCTATCCTCAATCCTATCCTTTCCTGTATCCTATCCATTCCTCTATCCTATCCTGTCCTCTATCCTATCCTATCCTCTATCCCATCCTATCCTCTATCCTATCCTCTATCCTATCCTATCCTCTATCCTATCCTATCTTCTATCCTATCCGATCCTCTATCCTATCAAATCCCCTATCCTATCTTCTTTCCTATCCTATCCTCTATCCTATCCTATCCTCTGTCCTATCCTATCCTCTATCCTATCAAATCCCCTATCCTATCCTCTGTCCTATCCTATCCTCTACCCTATCCTATCCTCTATCCTATCCTATCGTCTATCCTACCCTCTATCCTATCCTATCCCCTATCCAATCCTATCCTCAATCCTATCCTTTCCTGTATCCTATCCTATCCTGTATCCTCTATCCTATCGTATCCTCTACCCTATCATATCCTCTATCCTATTCTATCCTCTATCCCATCCTATCGTCTATCCTATCCTCTATCCTATCCTATCGTCTATCCTATCCTCTATCCTATCCTATCGTCTATCCTATCCTCTATCCTATCCTATCCTCTATCCTATCCTATCCTCTATCCTATCCTCTCCTGTATCATATCCTATCCTCTATCCTATCCTATCCTCTATCCTATCCTATCCTCTATCCTATCTTATCGTCTATCCTATCCTGTATCCTATCCTATCCTCTATCCTATCAAATCCCCTATCCTATCCTCTATCCTATCCTATCCTCTATCCTATCCTATCCACTATCCTATCAAATCCTCTATCCTATCCTCTCCTCTATCCTATCCAATCCTCTATCCTATCCTATCCTCTATCCTATCCTATCCTCTATCCTATCCTATCGTCAATCCTGTCCTATCCTCTATCCTATCCTATCCTCTATCCTATCCTTTATCCTAGCCTACCCTCTATCCTATCCCATCCAAACCCCTATCCTATCCTCTATCCAATCCTATCCTCAATCCTATCCTTTCCTGTATCCTATCCTATCCTCTATCCTCTATCCTATCCAATCCTCTGTCCTATCCTATCCTCTATCCTATCCTATCGTGTATCCTATCCTCTATCCTATCAAATCCCCTATCCTATCCTCTATCCTATCCTATCCTCTATCCACCCTATCCTCTATCCTATCCTATCCTCTATCCTATCCTATCGTCTATCCTATCCTCTATCCTATCCTATCGCCTAACCTTTCCTCTATCCTATCCTATCCTCTATCCTATCCTCTCCTGTATCCTATCCTATCCTGTATCCTATCCTATCCTCTATCCTATCCTATCCTCTATCCTATCCTATCCTCTATCCTATCCTATCGTCTATCCTACCCTCTATCCTATCCTATCCCCTATCCAATCCTATCCTCAATCCTATCCTTTCCTGTATCCTATCCTATCCTGTATCCTCTATCCTATCGTATCCTCTACCCTATCATATCCTCTATCCTATTCTATCCTCTATCCTATCCTATCGTCTATCCTATCCTCTATCCTATCCTATCGTCTATCCTATCCTCTATCCTATCCTATCGTCTATCCTATCCTCTATCCTATCCTATCCTCTATCCTATCCTATCCTCTATCCTATCCTCTCCTGTATCCTATCCTATCCTCTATCCTATCCTATCCTCTATCCTATCCTATCCTCTATCCTATCTTATCGTCTATCCTATCCTGTATCCTATCCTATCCTCTATCCTATCAAATCCCCTATCCTATCCTCTATCCTATCCTATCCTCTATCCAATCCTCTATCCTATCGAATCCTCTGTCCTATCCTATCCTCTATCCTATCCTATCGTGTATCCTATCCTCTATCCTATCCTATCCACTATCCTATCAAATCCTCTATCCTATCCTCTCCTCTATCCTATCCAATCCTCTATCCTATCCTATCCTCTATCCTATCCTATCCTCCATCCTATCCTATCGTCAATCCTGTCCTATCCTCTATCCTATCCTATCCTCTATCCTATCCTTTATCCTAGCCTACCCTCTATCCTATCCAATCCAAACCCCTATCCTATCCTCTATCCAATCCTATCCTCAATCCTATCCTTTCCTGTATCCTATCCTATCCTCTATCCTTTCCTGTATCCTATCCTATCCTCTATCCTCTATCCTATCCAATCCTCTGTCCTATCCTATCCTCTATCCTATCCTATCGTGTATCCTATCCTCTATCCTATCAAATCCCCTATCCTATCCTCTATCCTATCCTATCGTCTATCCTATCCTATCCTCTATCCTATCCTATCCTATCTTCTATCCTATCCTATCCTCTATCCTATTCTATCCTCCATCCTATCCTATCTTCTATCCTATCCTATCCGCTATCCTATAAAATCCCCTATCCTATCCTCAATCGTATCCTATCCTCTATCCTATCCTATCCTCTATCCTATCCTATCTTCTATCCTATCCTATCCTCTATCCTCTCCTTTCCTGTATCCTATCCTATCCTCTATCCTATCCTATCATCTATCCTATCCTATCATCTATCCTCAATCCTATCCTTTCCTGTATCCTATCCATTCCTCTATCCTATCCTGTCCTCTATCCTATCCTATCCTCTATCCCATCCTATCCTCTATCCTATCCTCTATCCTATCCTATCCTCTATCCTATCCTATCTTCTATCCTATCCGATCCTCTATCCTATCAAATCCCCTATCCTATCTTCTTTCCTATCCTATCCTCTATCCTATCCTATCCTCTGTCCTATCCTATCCTCTATCCTATCAAATCCCCTATCCTATCCTCTGTCCTATCCTATCCTCTACCCTATCCTATCCTCTATCCTATCCTATCGTCTATCCTACCCTCTATCCTATCCTATCCCCTATCCAATCCTATCCTCAATCCTATCCTTTCCTGTATCCTATCCTATCCTGTATCCTCTATCCTATCGTATCCTCTACCCTATCATATCCTCTATCCTATTCTATCCTCTATCCTATCCTATCGTCTATCCTATCCTCTATCCTATCCTATCGTCTATCCTATCCTCTATCCTATCCTATCGTCTATCCTATCCTCTATCCTATCCTATCGTCTATCCTATCCTCTATCCTATCCTAACCTCTATCCTATCCTATCCTCTATCCTATCCTCTCCTGTATCCTATCCTATCCTCTATCCTATCCTATCCTCTATCCTATCCTATCCTCTATCCTATCTTATCGTCTATCCTATCCTGTATCCTATCCTATCCTCTATCCTATCAAATCCCCTATCCTATCCTCTATCCTATCCTATCCTCTATCCAATCCTCTATCCTATCGAATCCTCTGTCCTATCCTATCCTCTATCCTATCCTATCGTGTATCCTATCCTCTATCCTATCCTATCCACTATCCTATCAAATCCTCTATCCTATCCTCTCCTCTATCCTATCCAATCCTCTATCCTATCCTATCCTCTATCCTATCCTATCCTCTATCCTATCCTATCGTCAATCCTGTCCTATCCTCTATCCTATCCTATCCTCTATCCTATCCTTTATCCTAGCCTACCCTCTATCCTATCCAATCCAAACCCCTATCCTATCCTCTATCCAATCCTATCCTCAATCCTATCCTTTCCTGTATCCTATCCTATCCTCTATCCTTTCCTGTATCCTATCCTATCCTCTATCCTCTATCCTATCCAATCCTCTGTCCTATCCTATCCTCTATCCTATCCTATCGTGTATCCTATCCTCTATCCTATCAAATCCCCTATCCTATCCTCTATCCTATCCTATCGTCTATCCTATCCTATCCTCTATCCTATCCTATCCTATCTTCTATCCTATCCTATCCTCTATCCTATTCTATCCTCCATCCTATCCTATCTTCTATCCTATCCTATCCGCTATCCTATAAAATCCCCTATCCTATCCTCAATCGTATCCTATCCTCTATCCTATCCTATCCTCTATCCTATCCTATCTTCTATCCTATCCTATCCTCTATCCTCTCCTTTCCTCTATCCTATCCTATCCTCTATCCTATCCTATCATCTATCCTATCCTATCATCTATCCTCAATCCTATCCTTTCCTGTATCCTATCCATTCCTCTATCCTATCCTGTCCTCTATCCTATCCTATCCTCTATCCCATCCTATCCTCTATCCTATCCTCTATCCTATCCTATCCTCTATCCTATCCTATCTTCTATCCTATCCGATCCTCTATCCTATCAAATCCCCTATCCTATCTTCTTTCCTATCCTATCCTCTATCCTATCCTATCCTCTGTCCTATCCTATCCTCTATCCTATCAAATCCCCTATCCTATCCTCTGTCCTATCCTATCCTCTACCCTATCCTATCCTCTACCCTATCCTATCCTCTATCCTATCCTATCGTCTATCCTACCCTCTATCCTATCCTATCCCCTATCCAATCCTATCCTCAATCCTATCCTTTCCTGTATCCTATCCTATCCTGTATCCTCTATCCTATCGTATCCTCTACCCTATCATATCCTCTATCCTATTCTATCCTCTATCCTATCCTATCGTCTATCCTATCCTCTATCCTATCCTATCGTCTATCCTATCCTCTATCCTATCCTATCGTCTATCCTATCCTCTATCCTATCCTATCCTCTATCCTATCCTATCCTCTATCCTATCCTCTCCTGTATCCTATCCTATCCTCTATCCTATCCTATCCTCTATCCTATCCTATCCTCTATCCTATCTTATCGTCTATCCTATCCTGTATCCTATCCTATCCTCTATCCTATCAAATCCCCTATCCTATCCTCTATCCTATCCTATCCTCTATCCAATCCTCTATCCTATCGAATCCTCTGTCCTATCCTATCCTCTATCCTATCCTATCGTGTATCCTATCCTCTATCCTATCCTATCCACTATCCTATCAAATCCTCTATCCTATCCTCTCCTCTATCCTATCCAATCCTCTATCCTATCCTATCCTCTATCCTATCCTATCCTCTATCCCATCCTATCCTCTATCCTATCCTCTATCCTATCCTATCCTCTATCCTATCCTATCTTCTATCCTATCCGATCCTCTATCCTATCAAATCCCCTATCCTATCTTCTTTCCTATCCTATCCTCTATCCTATCCTATCCTCTGTCCTATCCTATCCTCTATCCTATCAAATCCCCTATCCTATCCTCTGTCCTATCCTATCCTCTACCCTATCCTATCCTCTATCCTATCCTATCGTCTATCCTACCCTCTATCCTATCCTATCCCCTATCCAATCCTATCCTCAATCCTATCCTTTCCTGTATCCTATCCTATCCTGTATCCTCTATCCTATCGTATCCTCTACCCTATCATATCCTCTATCCTATTCTATCCTCTATCCTATCCTATCGTCTATCCTATCCTCTATCCTATCCTATCGTCTATCCTATCCTCTATCCTATCCTATCGTCTATCCTATCCTCTATCCTATCCTATCCTCTATCCTATCCTATCCTCTATCCTATCCTCTCCTGTATCCTATCCTATCCTCTATCCTATCCTATCCTCTATTATATCCTATCCTCTATCCTATCTTATCGTCTATCCTACCCTGTATCCTATCCTATCCTCTATCCTATCAAATCCCCTATCCTATCCTCTATCCTATCCTATCCTCTATCCAATCCTCTATCCTATCGAATCCTCTGTCCTATCCTATCCTCTATCCTATCCTATCGTGTATCCTATCCTCTATCCTATCCTATCCACTATCCTATCAAATCCTCTATCCTATCCTCTCCTCTATCCTATCCAATCCTCTATCCTATCCTATCCTCTATCCTACCCTATCCTCTATCCTATCCTATCGTCAATCCTGTCCTATCCTCTATCCTATCCTATCCTCTATCCTATCCTTTATCCTAGCCTACCCTCTATCCTATCCAATCCAAACCCCTATCCTATCCTCTATCCAATCCTATCCTCAATCCTATCCTTTCCTGTATCCTATCCTATCCTCTATCCTCTATCCTATCCAATCCTCTGTCCTATCCTATCCTCTATCCTATCCTATCGTGTATCCTATCCTCTATCCTATCAAATCCCCTATCCTATCCTCTATCCTATCCTATCCTCTATCCACCCTATCCTCTATCCTATCCTATCCTCTATCCTATCCTATCGTCTATCCTATCCTCTATCCTATCCTATCGCCTAACCTATCCTCTATCCTATCCTATCCTCTATCCTATCCTATCCTCTATCCTATCCTCTCCTGTATCCTATCCTATCCTCTATCCTATCCTATCCTCTATCCTATCCTATCCTCTATCCTATCCTATCCTCTATCCTATCCTATCCTCTATCCTATCCTATCCTCTATCCTATCCTATCCTCTATCCTATCAAATCCCCTATCCTATCCTCTATCCTATCCTATCCTCTATCCAATCCTCTATCCTATCCTATCCTCTATCCTATCCTATCCTCTATCCTATCCTATCCTGTATCCTATCCTATCCTCTATCCTACCCTATCCTCTATCCTATCCTATCCTCTATCCTATCCAATCCTCTATCCTATCCTATCCTATCGTCTATCCTATCCTATCCTCTATCCAATCCTTTCCTCTATCCTATCCTATCCTCTATCCTATCCTATCGTCTATCCTATCCTATCCTCTATACTATCCTATCCTCTATCCTATCCTATCATCTATCCTCAATCCTATCCTTTCCTGTATCCTATCCATTCCTCTATCATATCCTGTCCTCTATCCTATCCTATCCTCTATCCCATCCTATCCTCTATCCTATCCTCTATCCTATCCTATCCTCTATCCTATCCTATCCTCTATCCTATCCTATCCTCTATCCTATCCCATCGTCTATCCTATCCTCTATCCTATCCTATCCTCTATCCTATCAAATCCCCTATCCTATCCTCTATCCTATCCTATTCTCTATCCAATCCTCTATCCTATCCTCTCCTCTATCCTATCCAATCCTCTATCCTATCCTATCCTCTATCCTATCCTATCCTCTATCCTGTCCTATCGTCAATCCTGTCCTATCCGCTATCCTATCCTATCCTCTATCCTATCCTCTCTTCTATCCTATCCTATCCTCTATCCTATCAAATCCCCTATCCTATCCTCTATCCTATCGTATCCTGTATCCTATCCAATTTTCTATCCTATCCTATCATCTATCCTCAATCCTATCCTTTCCTGTATCCTATCCAAACATCTATCCTATCCTGTCCTCTATCCTATCCTGTCCTCTATCCTATCCTATCCTCTATCCTATCCTCTAGCCTAGCCTATCCTCTATCCTATCCTATCCAATCCCCTATCCTATGCTCTATCCTATCCTACCCTCTATGATATCGTATACTCTGTCATATCCTATCCTCTATCCTATAATATCATCTATCCGTTCCTATTCTCTATCCTACCCTATTCTCTATCCTATCCTCTATCCTATCCTCTATCCTATCCTATCCTGTATCCTATCCTATCCTCTATCCTACCCTATCCTCTATCCTATCCTATCCTCTATCCAATCCTTTCCTCTATCCTATCCTATCCTCTATCCTATCCTATCGTCTATCCTATCCTATCCTCTATCCTATCCTATCCTATCTTCTATCCTATCCTATCCTCTATCCTATTCTATCCTCCATCCTATCCTATCTTCTATCCTATCCTATCCGCTATCCTATCAAATCCCCTATCCTATCCTCAATCGTATCCTATCCTCTATCCTATCCTATCCTCTATCCTATCCTATCTTCTATCCTATCCTATCCTCTATCCTATCCTTTCCTCTATCCTATCCTATCCTCTATCCTATCCTATCCTCTATCCTATCCTATCATCTATCCTCAATCCTATCCTTTCCTGTATCCTATCCATTCCTCTATCCTATCCTGTCCTCTATCCTATCCTATCCTCTATCCCATCCTATCCTCTATCCTATCCTCTATCCTATCCTGTCCTCTATCCTATCCTATCGTCTATCCTATCCTCTATCCTATCCTATCGTCTATCCTATCCCCTATCCTATCCTATCCTCTATCCTATCCTATCCTCTATCCTATCCTCTCCCGTATCCTATCCTATTCTCTATCCTATCCTATCCTCTATCCTATCCTATCCCCTATCCTATCCTATCCTCTATCCTATCCTATCCTCTATCCTATCCTATCCTCTATCCTATCAAATCCCCTATCCTATCCTCTATCCTATCCTATCCTCTATCAAATCCCCTATCCTATCCTCTATCCTATCCTATCCTCTATCCTATCCTACCCTCTATCCTATCCTATCCTCTATCCTATCGTATCCTCTTCCCTATCATATCCTCTATCCTATCCTATCCTGTATCCTATCCTATCCTCTATCCTATCCTATCCTCTATCCTTTCCTATCCTCTAACCTATCCTCTATCCTAGCCTATCCTCTATCCTATCCTATCCTATCGTGTATCCTATCCTCTATCCAATCCTATCCTCATTCCTATCCTTCCCTGTATCCTATCCTATCCTCTATCCTCTATCGTATCGAATCCTCTGTCCTATCCTATCCTCTATCCTATCCTATCGTGTATCCTATCCTCTATCCTATCCTATCCACTATCCTATCAAATCCTCTATCCTATCCTCTCCTCTATCCTATCCAATCCTCTTTCCTATCCTATCCTCTATCCTATCCTATCCTCTAACCTATCCTATCGTCAATCCTGTCCTATCCTCTATCCTATCCTATCCTCTATCCTATCCTCTATCCTATCCAATCCAATCCCCTATCCTATCCTCTATCCAATCCTATCCTCAATCCTATCCTTTCCTGTATCCTATCCTATCTTCTATTCTATCCCATCCTCTATCCAATCCTATCCTCAATCCTATCCTTTCCTGTATCCTATCCTCTATCCTCTATCCTATCCTATTCTCTACCCTATCATATCCTCTATCCTATAATATCATCTATCCGTTCCTATTCTCTATCCTACCCTATTCTCTATCCTATCCTCTATCCTATCCTCTATCCTATCCTATCCTGTATCCTATCCTATCCTCTATCCTACCCTATCCTCTATCCTATCCTATCCTCTATCCAATCCTTTCCTCTATCCTATCCTATCCTCTATCCTATCCTATCGTCTATCCTATCCTATCCTCTATCCTATCCTATCCTATCTTCTATCCTATCCTATCCTCTATCCTATTCTATCCTCCATCCTATCCTATCTTCTATCCTATCCTATCCGCTATCCTATCAAATCCCCTATCCTATCCTCAATCGTATCCTATCCTCTATCCTATCCTATCCTCTATCCTATCCTATCTTCTATCCTATCCTATCCTCTATCCTATCCTTTCCTCTATCCTATCCTATCCTCTATCCTATCCTATCCTCTATCCTATCCTATCATCTATCCTCAATCCTATCATTTCCTGTATCCTATCCATTCCTCTATCCTATCCTGTCCTCTATCCTATCCTATCCTCTATCCCATCCTATCCTCTATCCTATCCTCTATCCTATCCTGTCCTCTATCCTATCCTATCGTCTATCCTATCCTCTATCCTATCCTATCGTCTATCCTATCCCCTATCCTATCCTATCCTCTATCCTATCCTATCCTCTATCCTATCCTCTCCCGTATCCTATCCTATTCTCTATCCTATCCTATCCTCTATCCTATCCTATCCCCTATCCTATCCTATCCTCTATCCTATCCTATCCTCTATCCTATCCTATCCTCTATCCTATCAAATCCCCTATCCTATCCTCTATCCTATCCTATCCTCTATCAAATCCCCTATCCTATCCTCTATCCTATCCTATCCTCTATCCTATCCTACCCTCTATCCTATCCTATCCTCTATCCTATCGTATCCTCTTCCCTATCATATCCTCTATCCTATCCTATCCTGTATCCTATCCTATCCTCTATCCTATCCTATCCTCTATCCTTTCCTATCCTCTAACCTATCCTCTATCCTAGCCTATCCTCTATCCTATCCTATCCTATCGTGTATCCTATCCTCTATCCAATCCTATCCTCATTCCTATCCTTCCCTGTATCCTATCCTATCCTCTATCCTCTATCGTATCGAATCCTCTGTCCTATCCTATCCTCTATCCTATCCTATCGTGTATCCTATCCTCTATCCTATCCTATCCACTATCCTATCAAATCCTCTATCCTATCCTCTCCTCTATCCTATCCAATCCTCTTTCCTATCCTATCCTCTATCCTATCCTATCCTCTAACCTATCCTATCGTCAATCCTGTCCTATCCTCTATCCTATCCTATCCTCTATCCTATCCTCTATCCTATCCAATCCAATCCCCTATCCTATCCTCTATCCAATCCTATCCTCAATCCTATCCTTTCCTGTATCCTATCCTATCTTCTATTCTATCCTATCCTCTATCCAATCCTATCCTCAATCCTATCCTTTCCTGTATCCTATCCTCTATCCTCTATCCTATCCTATTCTCTACCCTATCATATCCTCTATCCTATAATATCCTCTATCCTATCCTATCCTCTATCCTATCATATCCTCTATCCTACCCTATCCTCTATCCTATCCTATCCTCTATCCTATCCTTTCCTCTATCCTATCCTATCCTCTATCCTATCCTATCGACTATCCTATCCTATCCTCTATCCTATCCTATCCTCTATCCTATCAAATCCCCTATCCTATCCTCTATCCTATCCTATCCTCAATCCTATCCTTTCCTGTATCCTATCCTATCCTCTATCCTCTATCCTATCCTATTCTCTACCCTATCATATCCTCTATCCTATAATATCCTCTATCCTATCCTATCCTCTATCCAATACTCTGTCGTATCCTATCCTCTATTCTATCCTCTATCCTATCCTATCCTCTATAATATCGTACACTCTATCCTATAATATCGTCTATCCGATCCTATTCTCTATCCTATCCTCTATCCTATCCTCTATCCTATCCTATTCTCTATCCTATCCTATCCTCTATCCTATCCTATCTTCTATCCTATCCTATCCTCTATCCTATCCTATCGTCTATCCTATCCTATCCTCTATCCTATCCTATCCTCTATCCTATCCTATCCTCTATCCTATCCTATCCTCTATCCTATCCTATTCTCTATACTATCCTATCCCCTATCCTATCCTATCCTCTATCCTATCAAATCCCCTATCCTATCCTCTATCCTATCCTATCCTGTATCCTATCCTATCCTCTATCCTCTATCGTATCCAATCCTGTATCCTATCCTATCCTCTATTCCATCCTCTATCCTATCCTATCCTCTATAATATCGTACACTCTATCCTATAATATCGTCTATCCGATCCTATTCTCTATCCTATCCTCTATCCTATCCTCTATCCTATCCTCTATCCTATCCTATTCTCTATCCTATCCTATCCTCTATCCTATCCTATCTTCTATCCTATCCTATCCTCTATCCTATCCTATCCTCTATCCTATGCTATCCTCTATCCTATCCTATCGTCTTTCATATACTCTATCCTATCCTATCCTCTATCCTATCCTATCCTCTATCCTATCCTATCCTCTATCCTATCCTATCGTCTTTCATATCCTCTATCCTATCCTATCCTCTATCCTATCCTATCCTCTATCCTATCCTATCCTCTATCTTATCCTATCCTCTATCCTATCCTATCCTCTATCCTATCCTATCCTCTATCTTATCCTATCCTCTATCCTATCCTATCCTCTATCCTATCCTATCCTCTATCCTATCCTCTATCCTATCCTATCCTCTATGCTATCCTATCGTCTATACTATCCTATCCTCTATCCTATCCTATCCTCTATCCTATCCTATCCTCTATCCTATCCTGTCCTATCGTCTATCCTATCCTATCCTCTATCCTATCCTATCGTCTTTCATATCCTCTATCCTATCCTATCCTCTATCCTATCCTATCCTCTATCCTATCCTATCCTCTATCTTATCCTATCCTCTATCCTATCCTATCCTCTATACTATCCTATCCTCTATCCTATCCTATCCTCTATCCTATCCTATCCTCTATCCTATCCTATCCTCTATCCTATCCTATCCTCTATCCTATCCTATCCTCTATCCTATCCTATCGTCTTTCATATCCTCTATCCTATCCTATCCTCTATCCTATCCTATCCTCTATCCTATCCTATCCTCTGTCCTATCCTATTCTCTATCTTATCCTATCATCTATCCTATCCTATCCTCTGTCCTATCCTATCCTCTATCCTATCCTATCGTGTATCCTATCCTATCCTCTATCCTATCCTATCTTCTATCCTATCCTATCCTCTATCCTATCAAATCCCCTATCCTATCCTCTATCCTATCCTATCGTCTATCCTATCCTCTATCCTATCCTATCCTCTATCCTATCAAATCCTCTATCCTATCCTCTCCTCTATCCTATCCAATCCTCTATCCTATCCTATCCTCTATCCTATCCTATCCTCTATCCTATCCTATCCTCTATCCTATCCATTCCTCTATCCTATCCTATCCTCTATCCTATCCTATCCTCTATCCTATCCTATCCTATCCTCTATCCTATCCTATCCTCTATCCTATCCTATCGTCTTTCATATCCTCTATCCTATCCTATCCTCTATCCTATCCTATCCTCTATCCTATCCTATCCTCTATCGTATCCTATCCTCTATCCTATCCTATCCTCTATCCTATCCTATCCTCTATCCTATCCTATCGTCTTTCATATCCTCTATCCTATCCTATCCTCTATCCTATCCTATCCTCTATCCTATCCTATCCTCTATCTTATCCTATCCTCTATCCTATCCTATCCTCTATCCTATCCTATGCTCTATCCTATCCTCTATCCTATCCTATCCTCTATGCTATCCTATCCTCTATCCTATCAAATCCTCTATCCTATCCTATCCTCTATCCTATCCTATCCTATCCTCTATCCTATCCTATCCTCTATCCTATCCTATCCTCTATCCTATCCTATCCTCTATCCTATCCTATCCTCTATCCTATCCTATCCTCTATCCTATCCTATCCTCTATCCTATCCTATCGTCTTTCATATCCTCTATCCTATCCTATCCTCTATCCTATCCTATCCTGTACCCTATCCTATCCTCTATCCTATCCTCTATCCTAGCCTATCCTCTATCCTAGCCTATCCTCTATCCTATCCTATCCAATCCCCTATCCTATGCTCTATCATATCCTATCCTCTATCCTATAATATCCTCTATCCTATTAAATCCCCTATCCTATCCTCTATCCTATCCTATCCTGTAACCTATCCAATCCTCTATCCTATCCTCTATCCTATCCTATCCTCTATCCTATCCTATCCATATCCTATCCTATCGTCTATCCTATCCTCTATCCTATCCTATCCTCTATCCTACCCTATCATCTATCCTATCAAATCCCCTATCCTATCCTCTATCCTATCCTATCCTCTATCCTATCCTATCCTCTATCCTATCCTATCTTCGATCCTATCCTATCCTCTATCCTTTCAAATCCCCTATCGTATCCTCTATCCTATCCTATCCTCTATCCTATCCTATCCTCTATCCTATCCTATCCTCTATCCTATCCTTTCCTCTATCCTATCCTATCGTCTATCCTATCCTATCCTCTTTCCTATCAAATCCCCTATCCTATCCTCTATCCTATCCTCTATCCTATCCTCTATCCTATCCTATCTTCTATCCTATCCTATCCTCTATCCAATCCTATCCTCAATCCTATCCTTTCCTGTATCCTATCCTATCCTCTATCCTCTATCCTATCCTATTCTCTACCCTATCATATCCCCTATCCTATAATATCCTCTATCCTATCCTATCCTCTATCCAATACTCTGTCGTATCCTATCCTCTATCCTATCCTATCCTCTATCCTATCCTATCCTCTATCCTATCCTATCCTCTATCCTATCCTATCCTCTATCCTATCCATTCCTCTATCCTATAATATCCTCTATCCTATCCTATCGTCTATCCTATCCTATCCTCTATCCTATCCTATCCTCTATCCTATCCTATCCTCTATCCTATCCTATCCTCAATCCTATCCTTTCCTGTATCCTATCCTATCCTCTATCCTCTATCCTATCCAATCCTCTGTCCTATCCTATCCTCTATCCTATCCTATCGTGTATCCTATCCTCTATCCTATCAAATCCCCTATCCTATCCTCTATCCTATCCTATCCTCTATCCTATCCTACCCTCTATCCTATCCTATCCTCTATCCTATCGTATCCTCTACCCTATCATAACCTCTATCCTATCCTATCCTCTATCCTATCCTATCCTCTATCCTATCCTATCCTCTATCCTTTCCTATCCTCTATCCTATCCTCTATCCTAGCCTATCCTCTATCCTATCCTATCCTATCGTGTATCCTATCCTCTATCCAATCCTATCCTCATTCCTATCCTTCCCTGTATCCTATCCTATCCTCTATCCTCTATCGTATCGAATCCTCTGTCCTATCCTATCCTCTATCCTATCCTATCGTGTATCCTATCCTCTATCCTATCCTATCCACTATCCTATCAAATCCTCTATCCTCTCCTCTCCTCTATCCTATCCAATCCTCTATCCTACCCTATCCTCTATCCTATCCTATCCTCTATCCTATCCTTTCCTCTATCCTATCCTATCCTCTATCCTATCCTATCCTATCCTCTATCCTATCCTATCCTCCATCCTATCCTATCCTCTATCCTATCCTATCCACTATCCTATCCTATCTTCTATCCTATCCTATCCTCTATCCTATCAAATCCCCTATCCTATCCTCTATCCTATCCTATCCTCTATCCTACCCTATCCTCTATCCTATCCTATCCTCTATACTATCCAATCCTCTATCCTATCCTATCCTCAATACTATCCTATCCTCAATACTATCCTATCCTCTATCCTATCCTATCGTCTATCCTATCCTATCCTATCCATCTATCCTATCCATCTATCCTATCAAATCCCCTATCCTATCAAATCCTCTATCCTATCCTCCACCCTATGAAATCCCATATCCTATCATCTGTCCTATCCTATCCTCTATAATATCCTATCCTCTATCCTATCCTATCCTCTATCCTATCCTATCCTATCCTCTATCCTATCCTCTATTCTATCCTATCCTCTATCCTATCCTATCCACTATCCTATCCTATCCTCTATCCTATCCTATCCTCTATCCTATCAAATCCCCTATCCTATCCTCTATCCTATCCTATCCTGTATCATATCCTATCCTCTATCCTCTATCGTATCCAATCCTGTATCCTATCCTATCCTCTATTCTATCCTCTATCCTATCCTATCCTCTATAATATCGTACACTCTATCCTATAATATCGTCTATCCGATCCTATTCTCTATCCTATCCTCTATCCTATCCTCTATCCTATCCTCTATCCTATCCTCTATCCTATCCTATTCTCTATCCTATCCTATCCTCTATCCTATCCTATCTTCTATCCTATCCTATCCTCTATCCTATCCTATCGTCTATCCTATCCTATCCTCTATCCTATCCTATCCTCTATCCTATCCTATCCTCTATCCTATCCTATCCTCTATCCTATCCAATCCTCTATCCTATCCTATCCTCTATCCTATCCTATCCTATAACCTATCCTATCGTCAATCCTGTCCTATCCTCTATCCTATCCTATCCTCTATCCTATCCTCTATCCTATCCAATCCAATCCCCTATCCTATCCTCTATCCAATCCTATCCTCAATCCTATCCTTTCCTGTATCCTATCCTATTCTCTACCCTATCATATCCTCTATCCTATAATATCCTCTATCCTATTCTATCCTCTATCCTATCATATCCTCTATCCTACCCTATCCTCTATCCTATCCTATCCTCTATCCTATCCTTTCCTCTATCCTATCCTATCCTCTATCCTATCCTATCGACTATCCTATCCTATCCTCTATCCTATCCTATCCTCTATCCTATCCTATCCTCTATTCTATCCTATCCACTATCCTATCCTATCTTCTATCCTATCCTATCCTCTATCCTATCAAATCCCCTATCCTATCCTCTATCCTATCCTATCCTCTATCCTACCCTATCCTCTATCCTATCCTATCCTCTATACTATCCAATCCTCTATCCTATCCTATCCTCAATACTATCCTATCCTCAATACTATCCTATCCTCTATCCTATTATATCGTCTATCCTATCCTATCCTATCCATCTATCCTATCAAATCCCCTATCCTATCAAATCCTCTATCCTATCAAATCCCCTATC
The DNA here is from genome assembly GCF_050948215.1 of Halictus rubicundus. Lineage (NCBI taxonomy): Eukaryota > Metazoa > Arthropoda > Insecta > Hymenoptera > Halictidae > Halictus > Halictus rubicundus. The sequence goes on along the minus strand of NW_027488822.1, from coordinate 4,905 downwards.
CTATCAAATCCTCTATCCTATCCCTTATCCTATCCTATCTTCTATCCTATCCTATCCTCTTTCCTATCAAATCCCCTATCCTATCCTCTATCCTATCCTCTATCCTATCCTATCTTCTATCCTATCCTATCCTCTATCCAATCCTATCCTCAATCCTATCCTTTCCTGTATCCTATCCTATCCTCTATCCTCTATCCTATCCTATTCTCTACCCTATCATATCCTCTATCCTATAATATCCTCTATCCTATCCTATCCTCTATCCAATACTCTGTCGTATCCTATCCTATCCTCTATCCTATCCTATCCTCTATCCTATCCTATCCTCTATCCTATCCATTCCTCTATCCTATCCTATCCTCTATCCTATCCTATCGTCTATCCTACCCTATCCTCTATCCTATCCTATCCTCTATCCTATCCTATCCTCTATCCTATCCTATCCTCTATCCTATCCTATCTTCTATCCTATCCTATCCTCTATCCTATCAAATCCCCTATCCTATGCTCTATCCTATCCTATCGTCTATCCTATCCTCTATCCAATCCTATCCTCTATCCTATCCTATCCTCTGTCCTATCCTATCCTCTATCCTATCCTATCCTCTATCCTATCCTATCCTCTGTCCTATCCTATCCTCTATCCTATCCTATCGTGTATCCTATCCTATCCTCTATCCTATCCTATCTTCTATCCTATCCTATCCTCTATCGTATCAAATCCCCTATCCTATCCTCTATCCTATCCTATCGTCTATCCTATCCTCTACCCAATCCTATCCTCTATCCTATCCTATCCTCTATCCTATCAAATCCTCTATCCTATCCTCTCCTCTATCCTATCCAATCCTCTATCCTATCCTATCCTCTATCCTATCCTATCCTCTATCCTATCCTATCGTCAATCCTGTCCTATCCTCTATCCTATCCTATCCTCTATCCTATCCTTTATCCTAGCCTATCCTCTATCCTATCCAATCCAATCCCCTATCCTATCCTCTATCCAATCCTATCCTCAATCCTATCCTTTCCTGTATCCTATCCTATCCTCTATCCTCTATCCTATCCAATCCTCTGTCCTATCCTATCCTCTATCCTATTCTCTATCCTATCAAATCCCCTATCCTATCCTCTGTCCTATCCTATCCTCTATCCTATCCTATCCTCTATCCTATCCTGTCCTCTATTCTTTCCTATCCTCTATCCTATCCTCTATCCTAGCCTACCCTCTATCCTATCCTATCCAATCCCCTATCCTATCCTCCACCCTATGAAATCCCATATCCTATCATCTGTCCTATCCTATCCTCTATAATATCCTATCCTCTATCCTATCCTATCCTCTATCCTATCCTATCCTATCCACTATCCTATCCTCTATTCTATCCTATCCTCTATCCTATCCTATCCACTATCCTATCCTATCCTCTATCCTATACTATCCTCTATCCTATCAAATCCCCTATCCTATCCTCTATCCTATCCTATCCTGTATCCTATCCTATCCTCTATCCTCTATCGTATCCAATCCTGTATCCTATCCTATCCTCTATTCTATCCTCTATCCTATCCTATCCTCTATAATATCGTACACTCTATCCTATAATATCGTCTATCCGATCCTATTCTCTATCCTATCCTCTATCCTATCCTCTATCCTATCCTCTATCATATCCTATTCTCTATCCTATCCTATCCTCTATCCTATCCTATCTTCTATCCTATCCTATCCTCTATCCTATCCTATCGTCTATCCTATCCTATCCTCTATCCTATCCTATCCTCTATCCCATCCTATCCTCTATCCTATCCTATCCTCTATCCTATCCTATCCTCTATACTATCCTATCCTCTATCCTATCCTATCCTCTATCCTATCCTATCCTATCCTCTATCCTATCCTATCCTCTATCCTATCCTATCCTCTATCCTATCCTATCCTCTATCCTATCCTATCGTCTTTCATATCCTCTATCCTATCCTATCCTCTATCCTATCCTATCCTCTATCCTATCCTATCCTCTATCTTATCCTATCCTCTATCCTATCCTATCCTCTATCCTATCCTATCCTCTATCTTATCCTATCCTCTATCCTATCCTATCCTCTATCCTATCCTATCCTCTATCTTATCCTATCCTCTATCCTATCCTATCCTCTATCCTATCCTCTATCCTATCCTCTATCCTATCCTATCCTCTATGCTATCCTATCCTCTATACTATCCTATCCTCTATCCTATCCTATCCTCTATCCTATCCTATCCTCTATCCTATCCTATCCTATCCTCTATCCTATCCTATCCTCTATCCTATCCTATCCTCTATCCTATCCTATCCTCTATCCTATCCTATCCTTTATCCTATCCTATCCTCTATCCTATCCTATCCTCTATCCTATCCTATCGTCTTTCATATCCTCTATCCTATCCTATCCTCTATCCTATCCTATCCTCTATCCTATCCTATCCTCTGTCCTATCCTATCCTCTATCCTATCCTATCCTCTAACCTATCCTATCCTCTGTCCTATCCTATCCTCTATCCTATCCTAACGTGTATCCTATCCTATCCTCTATCCTATCCTATCTTCTATCCTATCCTATCCTCTATCCTATCAAATCCCCTATCCTATCCTCTATCCTATCCTATCGTCTATCCTATCCTCTATCCTATCCTATCCTCTATCCTATCAAATCCTCTATCCTATCCTCTCCTCTATCCTATCCAATCCTCTATCCTATCCTATCCTCTATCCTATCCTATCCTCTATCCTATCCTATCCTCTATCCTACCCATTCCTCTATCCTATCCTATCCTCTATCCTATCCTATCCTCTATCCTATCCTATCCTATCCTCTATCCTATCCTATCCTCTATCCTATCCTATCCTCTATCCTATCCTATCCTCTATCCTATCCTATCGTCTTTCATATCCTCTATCCTATCCTATCCTCTATCCTATCCTATCCTCTATCCTATCCTATCCTCTATCCTATCCTATCCTCTATCCTATCCTATCCTCTATCCTATCCTATCCTATCCTCTATCCTATCCTATCGTCTTTCATATCCTCTATCCTATCCTATCCTCTATCCTATCCTATCCTCTATCTTATCCTATCCTCTATCCTATCCTATCCTCTATCCTATCCTATCCTCTATCCTATCCTCTATCCTATCCTATCCTCTATGCTATCCTATCCTCTATCCTATCCTATCCTCTATCCTATCCTATCCTCTATCCTATCCTATCCTATCCTCTATCCTATCCTATCCTCTATCCTATCCTATCCTCTATCCTATCCTATCCTCTATCCTATCCTATCCTCTATCCTATCCTATCCTCTATCCTATCCTATCCTCTATCCTATCCTATCCTCTATCCTATCCTATCCTCTATCCTATCCTATTCTATCGTCTTTCATATCCTCTATCCTATCCTATCCTCTATCCTATCCTATCCTGTACCCTATCCTATCCTCTATCCTATCCTCTATCCTAGCCTATCCTCTATCCTAGCCTATCCTCTATCCTATCCTATCCTCTATCCTATCCTATCTTCGATCCTATCCTATCCTCTATCCTTTCAAATCCCCTATCGTATCCTCTATCCTATCCTATCCTCTATCCTATCCTATCCACTATCCTATCCTATCCTCTATCCTATCCTTTCCTCTATCCTATCCTATCGTCTATCCTATCCTATCCTCTATCCTATCAAATCCCCTATCCTATCCTCTATAGTATCCTATCCTCTATCCTATCCTATCGTCTATCCTATCCTCTATCCTATCCTATCCTCTATCCTACCCTATCATCTATCCTATCAAATCCCCTATCCTATCTTCGATCCTATCCTATCCTCTATCCTATCAAATCCCCTATCGTATCCTCTATCCTATCATATCCTCTATCCTATCCTATCCTCTATCCTATCCTATCGTCTATCCTATCCTGTATCCTATCCTATCCTCTATCCTATCCTATCGTCTATCATATCCTCTATCCTATCGTCTATCCTATCCTATCCTCTATCTTATCCTATCGTCTATCCTATCCTCTATCCTATCCTATCCTCTATCCTACCCTATCATCTATCCTATCCTCTATCCTATCCTATCCTCTATCCTATCCTATCCTCTATCCTATCCTATCCTCTATCCTATCCTATCCTCTATCCTATCCTATCTTCGATCCTATCCTATCCTCTATCCTATCAAATCCCCTATCGTATCCTCTATCCTATCCTGTCCTCTATCCTATCCTATCCTCTATCCTATCCTCTATCTTAGCCTATCCTCTATCCTAGCCTATCCTCTATCCTATCCTATCCAATCCCCTATCCTATGCTCTATCCTATCCTACCCTCTATAATATCGTATACTCTATCATATCCTATCCTCTATCCTATAATATCCTCTATCCTATCAAATCCCCTATCCTATCCTCTATCCTATCCTATCCTCTATCCTATCCTATCCTCTATCCTATCCAATCCAATCCCCTATCCTATCCTCTATCCAATCCTATCCTCAATCCTATCCTTTCCTGTATCCTATCCTATCCTCTATCCTCTATCCTATCCAATCCTCTGTCCTATCCTATCCTCTATCCTATCCTATCGTGTATCCTATTCTCTATCCTATCAAATCCCCTATACTATCCTCTGTCCTATCCTATCCTCTATCCTATCCTATCCTCTATCCTATCCTATCCTCTATCCTATCCTATCCTCTATCCTATCCTCTATCCTAGCCTACCCTCTATCCTATCCTATCCAATCCCCTATCCTATCCTCCACCCTATGAAATCCCATATCCTATCATCTGTCCTATCCTATCCTCTATAATATCCTATCCTCTATCCTATCCTATCCTCTATCCTATCCTATCCTATCCTCTATCC